>NW_006399825.1:2188430-2224504 GCF_000299155.1 Elephantulus edwardii | reverse complement strand
CCCCCATTTGCTCCTCTCCTTGAAAAGCAAAAGAAAAACTCCCTCATTGGTACACAATCCCCACCCCCTGCACCTCCCCAAACCCCAACCCATCCCCAAATATAATCCACTCTGCAACCCTCATTGCATACTCCTACGATAAAAATAATGCCCTAAAAGCAAATACATTTTTAAGAGACATAAACGCAGGTTATATACCTGGATTTCACCTGATGGTAAAATGAAACACTACTAATTAATATTTGCTTTTTTAATTTGGCCTACAAAATTCTACTTAAAAATTCTTTTGTAGAAAAACCTTGTACAAACAGGTCTACTCTTAAAGCAGAAAACTTTACTAGATAAATTTTTTTTTCTTGGCAATTTAACTGGACTTTCTCACTATACCCATTGTCAGTGAAAGCATAGTTTTCCTGTTCTTATGCTTAAATTTGAAATAAAAATGTACTTATCAAAAAATCTAATAAAGTTAATATTATGGACCAACTACCCAGGAGATAACCGTTGAAAGGAAAGACATCTTAAAATATTAAAAATAATAAAGAAAATATTTAGAATAAATGGTGAACATAATATTGCTTCTCTGGAAGATCTAATGGATCATATTTAAATGAGTTGTTTTAAACCTCTTTTTTTAAATATTTAAAGTGTTCCCTGAAACACACTTTCAACTTCCATGAAAAGCACAGTCACAGTTGCTCTAAATCTGAACATTACCATATTAGGTGCCAAAAATTTAGTTCAAATGTTGTCCAGATACAAAGAGTTCTAGAATTCTAAACTAACACAAGGATAACAATTAAATTTGGAAAGTAATTCCAAATATACACCTTTAGCTAATATAGGAAGTAATACATGTTGAAGCAAGCTGGTAAAATATGTTTAGATTTCTTAAAAATTGGAAAGTACCCATTTTCCACAGTTCTGCCTAACTACTACACTGACTTACATAAACAAATCTAAAAAGTTATTGGGCATAAGCAAGATTTGTGCTTTGATACCCAACCAGATTTCCTGGAAATGGACATCATGCTTGGAAGATAAAGGGTCAGTGAAACAAAGGAAAACCTTCAATGAGATGGACTTATACAGTGACTTTGGTATTAGGGTCAGGTGTGTTTGAGAGGATAGGATAGCATAGCATAGGACTGTTGTTCATAGGGTTGAGACGAATCACATGTAACTCAACAACACCACTTAAAAGTTAAGCAAGTAGAACAATATGAGAAAATACTGATATTTTAAAAGTCTAATTAATAAATTGTTAAGAATCTTTTGTTAAGAAAATCCAGTTGGCTTGAGTTAAGGCTAGAAGCAAACTCATTCATGGCTCCCACCTCAGCTTGCAGTATTCTGAGCATGTCACTCAACTCAAATGTTTGAATCACAGCTACTTTGTCAGCAGTTCAGACTAGCTCACAGTCATATTATAATAGAAGTCAAAACAATTAGAAATCTTTTTTTTGCATTTAGATTATTATTATTACTAATTTTAATGAAAATTTACAGAGACTTTGGATATCCACACTTTAAAAAGACTCATTTTAAATATAAAGTAGTATATTAAAATGCATTTATGTATGTTTTCTATAACTGATATCCAAACTGGCCAACAGCATTCAGGTTTTTGAGATATGCAAAATTCTATACAGGACAAAACCAGAGGAGAATGGTATGAGTTGGCTAGGTGCCAGAAGAAACAGAAAGACATTTAAAAAAAAAACAGAAAAAGAATATTCATTTTCTAGAAGGCCTGTGGATGTTTAAAGACAACTAGGAATAGAGTTTTCACAATTATCCTTCTGCAAATTCCTAATTATTCTCTGCATTTTATTAGGGAAGTGTTTTATCAGGAGTGGAAGAGAAATAATAGAAAAACAAGACACTAAAAAGATAGTATAGAAACACAAGGTCCTTAATGTCCATTATTTGGTTATCAACTGTTACATTTTTGAAGGAGTTTTTTTTTTCTTTTTATTTTGGTTTGAGTAAAATCTTTAGGTTCTTATATATATATATGAAAATTCAATTAGTCAGAGCATATCACTTTTAATAAAAATTTAATCAGAAATTAATTTCTTTGTGAGTTTAAGACATCAAATAGAATAACAAGAGTTTCTGCCCATAATTAAACCACTGCCTCATACACACTAAAATTAAAACTATGACACAGTTACTCTGTCAAATTTAAATGATTGAAATCTCTAGATAAAAATAATAAATGCAAAAAATCTGAGTTAACATGCAAGTCAGTCATCCAAGAAATGCTGCCTAGAATCTCACTACTTCAAGGTTATGACTTTGGATATGACATTGATCTTTTTTTTTATTTGCAAATGAAGACAAAGGAATGCATAATTTCTTTTTAGCTAGGTTTTTTTATTGCTGTTGTTGTGTACCATCAAGTTGGAACTGAACTATAGGTTTCAAAGGCAGTTAATTGCACAAGAGATTACCCATCCTTCTCCCACGGACTAGCTGGTGGATTTGAACCATGTGCCTTCACGATTGCAGCGCAGCATCTTACCACTAGGCCACCAGAGTTCCATAGTTTCCTATAGTAATGGTATTAACTTTCACCACGCCCCTGGTTTGAGATACCTTTCTGTTATTTGTTGTTGTTGTTAGGTGTCCTCGAGTTTAATTCAACTCACAGTCAGTGACTCTATAAACAAGAGATCTGAACCCTCTCCTATCCTGTGCCATCCTCATCAACTCTGACACACTTGAGTCCATTGCTGCAGTCACTGTGCCATTCTACCTTGCTGAGGGTCTTCCTCTCCAAATCAACTACCACAAAGACCCTAGGAGTAATAGTTTGGAGCCTTGTCCTATCCTGTGCCATCCTCATGATCCCCACACTGGAGCATTGTCACAGGCACTGAGTCCATCCATTTCATTGAGGGTTTTCACATATCTATTCAATTGATTACTATAGGAAAACTCACTCTGAAAAATGGAGGCTCCTTACTGGAGTACAGAACTTGGCAGACTTTTGAACTCTCTTCTCTCTCCTTCAGTCATCATAGATAAACAGGTAAAATTAATCTGTTTGTTGTTGCTGTATTTGTGGTGAAGTACCATCAGTCACAAGCAACTCACTGCTGACCCTCCAGCAGGTTTTCAGAGGCAGGTTAATCACAGAATAAAGGCAGTCTATCTCTCTACCAGGGCGCACAGCTGCTGGATTAGAACCGCATGCCTTTCCGATGGCAGCTAGTCATAATTGCCCTAGACGGCTGATAATGAGTAAAAATATATGTGTGAATAGGATTTACTGCAAACTACTTACATAGATTAAGGACGAAAGAATGAAAATGTAATCACTTACGACTTTGATCACTTACAATCTTGAGAACTTTCCCATAAGCATGAGGAAGGAAGAGATAAGGTAGGTGTGTTGTTGCTGTTGTTAGATGCCACTGAGTCTGCCCTGGCTCATGGCAACTGTGTGTTGGCCAGAACAACAAAACGGAATGCTGCCCAGTTCTGCCCTATCTTTGGGATCACTGGTGTGGTCTGAGTCACTATTAACATTACTGTGAAGTGCCTTCCAACCTAAACAGCTTGTCTCCCAACACTACGCTGGCAATATTCTGTTGTGATCCTTGAGGTTTTTACCAGCAAAACTAGAGAAGCAGATTGCCAGACCTTACTTCCTTCTCTTTCTTAGTCTGGAATCTCTTCCGAACTCTGCCTAAAACAAAATACCAGTGGCATCGCTTTAAAACCTCACAACGACATGCAACAAACCAGAGTAAGACAAACTGACATGCAGACGCTTGAGGCAGGCAGGTGTACACTTTTTTTCTCTTGCTCCTATTATTAGTATTTCTAAACGTCATGTTCTTTAAAATCAGAACCACCCCTTTATAGTAATTTTTGTATAATTTTCGTGATGATCTTTACAACAAAAAAGTCCCCAAACAAACCACAAACCTATTGCCATTAAAATAATTCC
Organism: Elephantulus edwardii; assembly: GCF_000299155.1. Lineage (NCBI taxonomy): Eukaryota > Metazoa > Chordata > Mammalia > Macroscelidea > Macroscelididae > Elephantulus > Elephantulus edwardii. Next base: position 2,220,543 of record NW_006399825.1, on the reverse strand, counting down.
AACTATTTTTGTCACATGTTATTGATAAAATCCCATTGCTGTGGAGTTGATTCCAACTCAGTTACCCTGTAGACACAACAGAAATACTCCCTCTGTCTCCTGCAGAATTGCTGAGTAGATTCCAACCAACAATCACTTGGTTAGCTTTAACCACTGCACCATAAAAATGAATTATACTTTTCCTATTACCACCCACAAGAGCTAAGGAAGTGACTTAATACAAACAGAAAAGTGTTGTGCAGGAATGGACCCAGCCTAGTCTGATTATTAAAATGAATTGGCATGTACTCTATTTTATCATTCTGGGGTACAAACTAGAGTGGCTCTGAAAATTCTTTACTCCTCACTAAAAATAAATAGCAATAAAAAGTTTTACATGAGCTGTGCATGAAAATTTCTTCTCCAGTTGTTCTCATTGGTAATTCCTTCATTGTTAGCTATTTGGGAGGTGTCATTGAGTACAGTCGGACTCAGATCTGAACCCCTTCCTATGCTGTACTCTCCTCATTTTCTCTGACATACTTGAGCCCACTGCTGAAGTCACTGTGTCAACCCATCTCGTTGAGGGTCGTCTTCTCTTTTGTTGATTCTCCACCTTTTCTGGAGGAGCTGAGAGGAAAGACAACTAGGATTCAAATGTAGAGGAATCTGGAGGCTTGGGCTTCATTCTAGAAGCATTGGAGATGGAGAAAATGTATGTAAATAGAGGAATGGCATCGGCAGACAACTCTGCTATAAGACAGACAGCAGTGGGATGGAACTGGCGACAGGGGAAGGTGGGGAGTATCTGGAATGAAATGATTAGGGTAGATTATACGGACATCTTTAAGGCACAATCAATATGGTTTTGTGATGGAGAGAACAAACATCATTATGAAAACTGAGTACCTCCACATTAACTTGGTGATACTGCTTAAATCTTTTCTTCGCTATGTTTCTTAACCAAAACAGATGCATTAAAATTAAAAGACACAAACAACTTCATATTGATTGAGCTAAATGTCCAAGGGAATTATTTTAGTTAGTATTTGGGCTTTTTCCAGACAAAATATGTACAATCCCAAAGGGCCCCAAAGCCGGATGTCCTCTAAGCACATATCAGATGCTATTAGTTTTAGTAGGCTCATAGGCCAAAAGCGAAAAAACACCAAGTCTAAACAACAACTAAAATGACCAATCACTGAGCACTTGGAGAAGTGTTCATATGATATTAGAAAATATAAAAAGTGAGTTATAGAGCAATTTATAATAGATATACATGAAATCAAGGCAAAAAAAAATCTAATTGCCTAAAGCGATCACAAGATACCATCATGTCTTTTGGGAATGAGAGAGATCAAGAAAGCTTTTAAAGGAAGTGACACTGGAGATAGACTTTAAAGTGTACAGTAATTATATCTGCAGAGTTCAGGGGATGTGCTCTTCAGAAAAGAGGAACAAAGATGGAAAGTTTTGGGGAGTGTTAAGAGAAGAGCCAGGGGTTTGCAGTTCACTTGGCAAATTGGGTGTACGAGCAGGAATCCTGGAAGGTAAGGCTGAAAATGTAATGGAGCCACACCAAGGAGCCCAAACTTGATGAACCCACAAAGGGGAGACTGAACAAATCAGCAACGTGATTTAGGAAGATCAACCTGACAGCAATAGATAAAATGGAAAGAACTGCTGACAGCAACAAAGAAACTGCTGGGCAAGAGTTAGGGTAGCACAACAAAACTGATACAAGAAAAAACTTACAGGCTGAAAAGAAGTGAGTGGAGCTAGAGAAGAGTAGAGTTGGAAAGACGCAGAACACAATGTGGAGCTGGTCGGCAACGAGATTGCAATGCAGTTAGAGAGCTAACTGGGGCGCTGGTATTTACATTTAAAAAGCAATCAGACCAATTTTTCTGCTGAGTCATGTCTAAATGCCATGTCTACATGGCCCCGGTAACTGCAGCAACTGGCCTATAACAAGAAGATAGGGAGTCAGATACTGAAGTGACCTAATAAAGGATGAAACAAGATGCTAGGCCATTGAAAATATTACTGGGGTCACCAAATTAACCAACCTTGGAATTTTATGCTAAATTGTCATTGGAGACAGTGATGGTTCAGTGGTAAGATTCTTGTCTTCCATGCAAGACTCAAGTTGACTTTCCAGCCAATTCCAATGCCTCATCCACAGCCACTACCCTGTCAGTGTATACCTGTGTGTTACCATGATGTTAAACGGATTTCAATAGAATTTCCAAACTAAGATGGACTAGAAGGAGGGTCTAGTGATCTACTTCTGTAAATCAGCCAATAAAATGCACTGATGTGTAACAATCTGATCTGCAATTGACCACAGGCATGAGTTCAGTGCTAGGAACATTTCATCTCGTTTAAGAGGTCGCCAGGAGTCAGGACTGACCTGATGGCAGCTAAAGACAATGAAATGTTAAAATTTTTTCCTTATTGTTAAAAAATTAAGCCAACGTTCATGCAATTTTCAAACTGAGCAGTGTAGAAGTAGGAGTGGAGTAATCAGATGGTTGGATCTCCTCAAAAATAGATATCTGTGGTGCAAGTAAAATAGTATCTAAGGCTTACAGCCTGAAGATTATAATGACCCTGAAAACAGCTCAGAATGGTCCCAGTGAGGACACAAAAACTACATTTAAAAGACAAACCAAAAGGCCCATATGAGTAAGGAGGCAAATTAGTCAAATGAGGAACTCAAGTGAATGGATGGGATTACAGACCAGACTCAATAGCAGAGAAGACTGAAGAGAGGTGGGCTCAAAACCAGACTTCATCTGAAAAGAACACGTCAGGGAGAAGATGTAGATTCAAATGTTGGTAAGGTTTAGGGTATGATTACACAGTAAGGAACTAGTTTTCTATTTGTTATATAAGAACTGATTCCTAGCTGATCCTCCTACAGATTTTCAGAGTCTGTGAACTACATGGGAGAGATGTCCATCTTCCTCCAGAGGAGAACTGGTGAATCTGAACCTCCTGCCTTTGAGTTGACAACCCACTTGGCCACCAAAGTTCTGTATAAGGAATTGCAGTATCCTAGAAATAATAGTCAATAAGGTCTGCAGGTCAAAGAACTCTGAGACTAGGGGTAGGAAAGGTCACCAGAGACAGGTTTAGGTTTCTGGTGATAGAGACGGGGAAAAGAACGGACCTTTGATTGAGTGAGAAAGGAGCAGAAGGAACAGGCTGAATATAAACTGGGATAAGCCAAGTGTATGTGGATAGAGTGATGTTCCAAATACAAGTTCTTGAGAGACAATGAACAAACAATAGTCTGGACATGATGGTGGGAAGCAGGAAATTTACTGACCCCTGCTCCTCACCCTGAGAACCAGAGAACGTGGAAGTAGTGACTACTAGTGACAAATTTGGCTCGGGAACATATAACTTAAAGCAAAGCCAAGATTTTGTTTTGGCAAGAGTTGAGGGAAATGTCGAAGGGAAAGGTTTTTAAAGAGGGTGAGGATTTGGGAACTAATAGAAAACCAGAGTGCAGTGGGAAGGCATGGTAGCATAGGAGGGAGAAGTGGGCTGAGATCTACAGACAGAAAACAGAAGCATCAGAAGATGGGCAGATATACCCACCCTGGTGATCATTTTTAAAAGCTGACAAAGAGGTGGTAGCCTTAGTTCTTTAATTACAAGGTCATTAAAAAAGTTGGAAAGAGGAAATAAATGTGAGATAATTAAACCAAGAGGAATTCTGGTGGTTTAAGAGCCTTGAGAAATGAAAAGTATAATAATCTGAAATTAGGCAAATGTAGACTGAGTCCTGGTTCTGCCATTAATTAGTCATATGGTCTATTCTATTTTATCATCAGAATTTAAATAAAAATCCTTACCCTGAAGGTGTCTTTATAAGGAAAACTATCGAACAATATTACTAACATCACATGAAAGCAAAACACTTCCAAAGATCATTCAAAAACAGCTAGATAGGGAACTGTCAAAAGTTCAAGCAGGATTTAGCAAAGGCAGTGGCACCAGAGATATCATTACTGATGTCAGAAGGATCCTGGCTGAAAGTAAAAAATACCAGAAGAATGTCTATTTATGCTTTATTGACTATATATACAAAGGCATCTGACTGTGGGGATCCCAAGTTGTGGCTGACATTGAGAAGAATGGGAGTCCCAGGGCACTTAATGTAACTGGGCCAGGAGGCTGTTGAGTGAACAGAGCAGGGGAATACTGCATGGTTTAAAATTGAGAAGGGAATGCTTCATGGTTGTATTCTTACCATTGGACTGATAGATCATGATGGATGGAAAGAATATTGAAAGTCTCAACAGCTTCATCTTGCTTGGGTCCACAGTTAACACCCTTGGTAAGAACAGTCAGGAAATAAGGGGGGGAAATCTGCAATTAGGGAGATCTCCCAATTATTGAAGAGTCTTAATGTCAGTTTGAGAACTAAGGTGCATCTGATTCAGGCCATAGTCTTTCCAATCACTTGCTATGCATCTGAGAGCTGGACAATGAATGAGGACAGGAAAAGAAATTACACCTTTGTGGTATCGGAGAAGAACACAGAACATCCCACGATGGTCAAAAGAACAGGTATGTCTTGGAGAGGGTACAGTTGGAGTGCTCTTTGGAGGCAAGAATGATGAAGTTTGCCTCACATACTTTGGGCATGTTGTGAGGAAGGACTCTACCTTGAAGAGAGAGAGACATGATGCTGGAAAGGGTGGAGAGTCAATAAAGGAAAGGAAGATCCTCAACCAGGTGGACTTACACAGTGACTGCCACAACGGACTCTAGTGTGTCAGGTAGTGTGAGGATGGCATAAGATAAAATAGGGTTCAGATCATTTGTTCATAGGGTTGCTATGAGTTGTACTCGACTATGTAGTCACATAGGCAACCCAAAGGCAGAAGGTTTGAATCTACTGGCTGCTAAAATAGACAATCTTTTCCCATGCAATTTCACTTCCTCTGAAAAGCAGCTGAGGGTCAGCTATGAGTTCCACTTCATACACAATTCATACTCACAGTACACAATAACAACTCTCTTTTTAGGGTTTAGAATCAATGTATGCAAAACAACCAGCATCATGACAGGCATTGAGTAGACACTCAATAATGGACAGCATCACTCTGCTTTGACAGCCAGTTCCAAGCTTCTTAAACCTGTCTGTGCACACAGCTTTGCATGGTGAACTGAGGGTGAATTGAGGAATAAGAATTTGTTCAACATTCCTCACAGAATATGCAATACTGTTGAGAGAATAAAGTTATTCACAGGCAATTAAAATATGGCAAAAAAGTCAGAACTAAACTACAGTAATTCAACAGTCTTTAGCTTGAAAACTCCAAAAGAATAAATGATTGTAGAGACCAATTTAGTTTTCTGTATAGTATTCATTCAGCAAGTCAGCCCATTGTCAAAGCTTGCAAATTAACTCTAATTAACAGATGAAAGGTTTGTGGTTGTTCTGATTGCCTGATAATTAACAACTACAAAAATCCCAAGCAATAAATAATAATTAGCAAATCTTTTAATATATTTTTTCCTGACTCTAAATAACACACACTGAATATAAACTACAGAGTTGATTTAAAGTGTGTATTTAGATTTTTACAATTTAGATAGGTTCATGTCAGGCAATTCCTAAATTTCACACCTACAGCCAAAGTCTTCCCACTAGGGTCCAAGCTATCTATCTGACATCTCTTCTTCAATACTTAATAGGCAGCTCTAACATAAAAACAGATGGCAAAAACAGAACTTTTGGTATCCCTTCAAACCACTTCCTTCCCAGGTCTTCTCCATAAATGGCACCATCAGCCCTCCTGTTATCTCCACTCAGAACATATGAGTCATTCTTGATTTATATTTCTTAATCCCTCAAAAGCATCTATCAGAGTGTTCTGTAGACTCTACTGTGAAATACATCCCAAGTCCACAATATTTCTTTCTTTCCAGATTGGTTCTAACCTTGTCCAAATCACCATCATCTCTCTCTCCCCTCAACTACTGAACTAACACCCTAACTAGTTGTCTTCTATCCCCACCAATCATTGTCTATTTAGTTGACTGCAGAAACTTAAAAAACGCAAATCAAATAACTCTCTGATTTAAAACTTTCAATGATATTTGCTCTTACAATGAACTCCAATCTTCTCTCCATGGTCAGCTTGGCCCACCTGGTCTCATACTTGTCCATCTCTCTGGCATGAACTCCTATCATCCTCCTCTTTCTCACTGCATTGGCCACTTTAGACCTACTTCTGTTTTCTGAACACATAACATTCATTCCACCTTTCTCCTGCTACCCCTGCCACCTGGAAGACCATGATACCAAACCTTTTCATGGCTCGCTCCTTTTCACTGAAGAGGGAGGGAGAGTGACTTCTTCAGGGAATCCATTCCAATCTTACTTACTAACCTCCCATTAGTCTTCCTCTACTGAATTAATACCATTTTCCCCTCATACTTGTCATCACAAGTTTGTCATCACAAATTTCTCATACTCACAACATTGCATGTTGAAGTTATACAATCAATGCAGAACTAGCAAAGAAGCGATAGACAATCACACTGAAAGGATCACTCTACTTTGGACAGATCCTAAAGTTTCCTGGAATTCACTTGCAATTCAAAGTTGCGTAAATATGATAGGATTGGCTTCTACCAGCTCCCAAATGAATAAGAGATGGAGGTAAACAGTCTCAGTGCAAAAGGCACTCATACCCTGCTATAGCTTCATAGTGTATACTGCCTCACCCGTTTTTCAAATCAGTTAGCTGTTCTAAAGATGAAACCAAAAATACTTCAAGGTCATAAAGCAAAATAATAGTTTAGCCTAACTAGTCAAGAATGTGTACCTTAAGCATTATGCTCTTTTAAGGTCCATCCATTTAAGATCAAACTGACAACAGTTCAATAGATTAGACAGAAATGTTAGGGTCTGTGAGTTATATTTATAAAGAGTAACTCAGAAAAGGAGAGTGAGAACGGATGCACAAACACCTAGTTTTGTATCTTGGAGAGCCTATGTACGTCCTGCCCCACTAAGGCAAGGTTGTGGGCTGCTCCACAGACACTTGGAGGCAAGGGAAGCTTCAATGGAGGTAACAATGCTGAGCTGCTGGCTCCGTACAACCATCCTCATAGAATTAGGTCAGTAAATCCTGTGCAAACAGGAACCTGTATCAGTTAAATTCTTCCTGTCAATCACCACAATTCCGTGACAAACACACGAAGAGCTTTCAAAGTGAAGGGAGCACCTGAGGGGACTTGTGAGAGGCGGTTCTTTATATGTCTGTGAAGTCACATGCATTTCATGTAATATAAGAATTACATGCTGATTCTTTTAAAAAAAGAAGTTGCTGATGTATAACAAATATATGAAAATGCAATAAAAATCATAAAATTGTTTGCATTTTACTTTTAATTATTAAAGCTGGAAAGGATTATAGAAATCTTCAAAATTTCAACCCTCCAGATCACACATGTGAAAAATGGGGGTTAAGAAAGGTTAAATGGCTTGTTTAAGATCACCTAGTAATTCAGAATATTTTTTCTTTTCTTGTTAACACATCTAAAAAGATAGAGAAAAGAAAACCAATCATGAAGTGATAATTTCTTGACTTTGGCCTAGGTCAGGAGTTACCATAAAATTAACCTCACACAATTGTACACTAAGAAATCATACAAGTGTATGTGAATCCAACAAGGTCACAGTCTACTGAAGAAGGTAAGAAAAATTTTCTTTTCTCATCTTTTCACTCTTCCTTTCTGCTTTTCTCATTCTACTTCTCATTTTTCCTTTCTTCTTGTTATGTGTAAATTTTTAGGTAGGATACCCTTGCTAATGAATTTTTCTTGTAATAATTCTCCCAGAAATTAGAATTCTGTTTTCCAGAAGTTGCAAACCAAACCCTCTACTTGCTCTACATTGACACAATCTGGCAACTTGCCTCAAAAACCAACATTATTCATATTTAGTATGTGCCCTGGTAGTGTAATTCTCAAATCCTCTACAATCTTACAAAAGAGCTTTTCCTCTCTAAAGAAATATTCACTATCAGATAAATTGCTTCTGAAGCTGTACTTTTCTGATATGAGTTAGAAAGTCAGTTGTAGCCTACTCAGGGAGGAGATTAACATTTCAATAATTCTAAAATATCCCTTAATAGTTAAAAAGAGTGAGTTCAATTAGTGCATTTCTTATTTTGTTGTTGTTGTGTACCAGGTTGTAGCTGATCCTCCAGCGAGTTTTCAGAGGCAGCTAATCACATCGGAGAAAATTACTCATCTTTCTTCCATGAAGCAGCCAGTGGATTTGAACCAAGTACTTCTGCATTTTGCAGAACCCTAACAGGCTGGTTTCAGAAGGGGTCGTGGTACTAGAGATATTGTAGCTGATGTTAGATGGATCTTGGCTGAAAGCAGGGAATACCAGAGGAATGTCTGTTTGTGTTTCATTGACTATGCAAAGGCATTTGACTGTGTAGATCATAACAAACTGTGGCTGACTCTGAGAAGAATGGGAATCCCAGAACACTTGATCATTCTAATGCGAAACTTATACTTGGACCAGGAGGCAGTCGTCAGAACAGAGCAAGGGAACACTGCATGGTTCAAAATTGGGAAGGGCGTATGCCAGGGATGCATCCTATCTCCATACCTTTTCAACCTATATGCAGAACAGATTATCCGGGAGGCTGGGCTCTATGAGGAGAAATGTGGGGTCAAGATTGGTGGATGATTTATCAACAATCTGCGTTATGCGGATGACACAACCCTGCTTGCTGAAACTGAGGAGGACCTGAAGCGCCTGCTGCAGAGTGTCAAGGACTGCAGCCTACAATATGGATTGAGGCTCAATGTCAAAAAGATTCTCACCACTGGACCAATTGGCAGCATCAGGATGGATGGTGAAGAGATTGAGATTGTACACAGCTTTAGTTTGCTTGGCTCCATAGTCAACAGTCTTGGCACCAGCAGCCAGGAAATTAAAAGACGCATTGCCATGGGAAAGTCTACTGTTAGGGACCTCTCCAAAGTGCTGAAGAGCAGTGGTGTCTCTCTAGAGACTAAAGTGTGTCTGATACAGGCCATGGTCTTCGCAGTCACCTGTTATTCATCAGAGAGTTGGACAATGACCAAGGAGGGTAGAAGGAGAATTGATGCCTTTGAGCTGTGGTGCTGGAGAAGAGTATTGAGAATACCATGGACTGCTAGGAAAACAAACAGATTTGTCCTGGAGAGGGTTAAACCAGGTGGCTCCTTGGAGGCAAGGATTCTGAGGCTCCGTCTAACTTACTTTGGACATGTTGTGAGGAGAGACCGTTCCTTAGAGATGGCATCATGCTTGGGAGGGTGGAGGGAAGGCGCAGGAGAGGAAGGCCCTCCATGAGGTGGAATGATTCAGTGACTGGGATAATTGGGATGGGAGTGTCAGAGACAGTGCGATTGGCACAGGACAGAGCGGAGTTTAGGGCTGTTGTACACAGGGTCGCTATGAGTCGCAGGTGACTCGACAGCACATAACAACAACAACAACAACTTCTGCATTGGCAGCATATACTGCAAAAGTAAATGGATGTTGTGGGTGTCTCACAAACAACTGCTTCCTCTGTTATGATAAGAACTGGTGGTGCCCATCTATCATTACTGAACATTTTGATCAAATAGTCTATGAAAAACTCCTTATAAAAAGGATAAATGAAGAAAAAAAATTCAAATTATCATGAAATCCAGACATTCTGATCCAGAGGCTAGGTTTGCCCCCATAACTGTTGTTTATCTTTAGACTTTAAACCAAAAATACTTTAAGATCATAAAACCAAACAATAGTATAACCTAACTAGTAAAGAATGTATGCTTTAAGCAATGCCATGCTCTTTTAATATCCAACTATTTAAGATCAAATTGACAACTTGAAAAATTACACAAGAATATTAATGGTTAATTGAGTTATGCTTTTGAGAAAAAGATCAGAAAAGGCAAGAATGGCTGTGCAACTCAAAGGAAGTATTCAGCATCACTGAATTGTACACATAGAAACCATTTAATTGGTGTACGTCCTGCTGCTGTTTCTCAACAATAAAAAATGAAATATTTTTTAATTTATAGTAATTTAAAAATTCATTTAAATAAAATATGGTTAAGACAACTTTTGATTGGGTTACTGACTTTGCTCTGATATTACTCAGAAATGTAAAAATATGGGATCAAAAAACTTACTGTGCAAATGATAAAGGCTCATTAGATGAAAAGGAGCACCAGAGCCTTAGGGTAAGGAACTGTACTGCCAACCCAAAGGCACACAGTTCAAATCCACCAGCTGTTTAGTGGGGGTAAAAGGTGGGCAATCAAATCGTATGTGATTTACTGTGTCTGAAAGCCTGCTGGAGAGTCAGCTATAATTTGGTTCCAATTCAATGGCACATAACAATAACAGCAACAACAACATTAGATGATATATTTTAAATATACAACACAGAAAAGAAAAATCATTAAAATACCACCATCCTGAGAAATAATGCCATAAGATTGTCATTTATATCATATGCAAGCTAGAGTTAGCCTACAATTAAGGAAGACTGAAGAAGTGCTGATAGCTTTGAAGTGTGTCGGCAAAGGCTATTAATGCACCATCGACTAACAAAAGAGCAAACAAGTCTGCCTGGGGAAAAGTACAGTCAGAGTATTTCTTGGAGGTGAGAATGACAGGGCATCATTTCACATACTTTGGACATGTAATCAGACAAGGCCAGACCCTAGAGAAAGATAACATGTTTGGTCAAGAGTCCGAGAAAAAGAGGAAGATCTTCAGGGAAATGGTCTGACACAGTGTTTGTGACAATATGCTCAAGTACAGCAGAGATTGTGAGGCAAGGGCAGGGCTGTTGTACACAGGGCCCTTACGAGTCAGAGCCCACTCGATAGCACCCAACCACAACAGCAGACAATAACTACTATGCTCATGATACAGAGCTCTGGTAGCCTCCTGGCCAGAAGCTGTGCTGCAATCCTGAAGGCACATGGTTTGAGGCCACCAGCTGCTCCACAGGAGCAGGATGGGCAATCTCCTCCTGTGCGATTAACTGCCCCTGAAAACCCGCCAGAAGGTCAGCTGTGGGTCAGTTCTGACTTGATGATACACAACAACAACAATATTTTTATAACTACTCTGTCTTATACCTTTTTTTGCATATACACAATATATGTTTTTATATAACTAGATTAGTCTTATGGTCAAATCCTTGCTATCCTTGCTTGTTCTTCTTTCTTTGGATGGGGCCTACAGCTTCCCCCCTCAACTGCCTATTTTATCTCTTTTGCTTCTCACTCAACAGACTAGTGTGAATCTTTCCATACATAATTCCTCCTATGTCATGCACTCTTGAACCAATGTAGCAAATGTTTGAACTTTTTCCCCAGCATCTGTTGTTCCCTATATATTTTTTAAGGCTTTGATTCTTAGCCTTAGTTATTTATCCTAGGGAATCAAGAGCTGTGATTCAAATACATATATGCACACTTATGTTCATTTCAGCATTATTCACAATAGCAGAAAGAAATAACCTGCTCTATCAATGGTTAAATAATTTTGGCTACATGAATACAATGGGCTACTCACTCAATAGCTCACTCACTCATTGCCAGGGAATAGGAACCCACTCATCGATGATGTCTAGTGGGTTTTCAGAGGCTGTAAATAACATGGGAGGGGAGGAGATGGCCCATCTTTCTCTCGCAGAGCAAGAGAGAGATGGTAGATTCAAACTGTCTACTTTTGTGTTGGTAGTGCAATTCCACATCCCCTAACTCCACCAGAATTCCCTAACAGAATATTATGCAATCTTAAAGATTAACAATGAATTATCAAAAAAGCTCACAAAATGGATGAGCACAGAAAACACTTTGTTGAATGAATTAAGTCAGTCACCAAAGGAAAATAGTGTATGAGACAATTAAGAAGGCAATAAAGAGTTTATACCTGGACATAAGTATTCTTTGATGACAAGTAAAGAAGGGAAGGGGTAGGAAGATAAATCACTACCTAGAGATTGTATCTGTGCTACCTTCATGAGTCGAATACAGTACGCCATATGAAGGCATAACAGACCCAAGGGAAAGGAAGACCCTGAAGGGCAGGAGAGCATAAAAGCCAACAGTAATAAATATTATTACATATGTATGTATGTATAGTACATATGCATACACTGCAACAAAGGTTTTGACAAACACTAAAGCATGAGTGAATGTATAGGTAAGCTGATCAGAGGAAAAGCATAATTAAGGACACTCAAGTGCATAGACAGAGTTGGCAGTATATATTCTTACATCTGTACACGTGCTACACATATACCCACATAAATTATAGGGTACACAAGGGATGCCCTAGTGAAAGTCATGAAAACCTCAGCCATAACCAGACACCTCTCAAGACTGAGATATTGGACTTGAGGCCTAGGGACCATATCTCCATGGATCTCTTGGTCAACTGGCTTAACAGTCCACAATGTTCTGCCTCCACCTTTGCTAGGTAAAAGCTGGGGTCTTAAAGTTGAAAAAAAAAAAAAAGACTACTTAAAAAAACAAACAAAAAAAACCCTCAAAGAATCAATTCACCCAAAGGACTAATGGGTCCACATGAACCACTGCTTTCACTAATCTGAGGCCAGAACAACTAGATGGTTCCCAGCTACAATCACCAACAACCCCTAAGCAGGATCCCAGTAAAAGGGCCTAGGCTGAAGAGTAGAATAAAACTCACATTTGTATATCTTTTAAAAGACTAGACTTGCTGATCTGATAAAGACTGATGGAACCCTGAGACTAAAGCCTTGGATTACCCTTCTCATTTAGAACTGGGGCCACTCCCAGACGTCATCATTCAGCCTCATGAAAGCCAGTCTTAATAAAGTGAGCAGTTAACACCTTAGGTGGAAGTAGCTCCTCACAACAGTCAAACAGATTAGACCAAAAAGGCAACATTTACTCAAAAGCAAAGTTAACAAGGCAGGAAAACTGATGAACAAAAACAGGAAACCCACAGCAGCGACGGGAAGAATGCTGACACACAGGGGACTGCAGACGATGTCATAATCTGCTGAGTAGGAAACTAATTCGCTCTTTAGAATCTCACCTAAACCGCAATCAAATATTTTTAAAGGTGCTGCTACTTTCAAGGGCTCCTCCTCCCTCAGCGTATTTTGCTTTCTGGTTTTACTCAAGTAGAAACTGAAAGGCTGCCCTCCCCACATGTGGACCCCACGCCTGACACCACAGAAGAGCCTGGTGGCTTCTCTATTTCTCCCTGTTTCTTCTTGATTTGTAGCACTGGGGCCTCACACAAAAGGCAAGATAATAAAATAAACAGCATATATGATTGATATTGGCAAATGAATAAAGGTCACAATCATGTCTAAACAGAACCTCTTGGCTGTTTTTACAAAGATAAGAAAATGCAAGCTATAAGGATTGACCTTATTAAAAATTTGGTCAGAACAACTATTTAACAAGCATAATCCCAGCACTCTCACAGTGTGCAACATTTTAAAAACATTAGCATAGCATAGGCATAATAAAAAATGTAACATCCACTTTTTTAATGATTTTGTAATATTAAGAGATTTTATTATCTGGCTAAAGGAATTATAAAAAGTAATTATTAAATATAAAAATGCATATTGCATTACTTTTTAAAATGTTAAACTAAATGTAGAGGCCTAATTTAGTCATTAAATTGTAGATTCAAACTACATTTATTTATTTTATTTTATATTGGTTTGTATAAAAATTCATACACATTGTGTTTATACATTCTTTAATTTACATTGTGTTCCATACAAATAATTTCCATATATTGTGTTTTATAAAATTAATTACCATTGGTCTGTGCCTACCATTATCCTATATTTTCAGATCCTCATATGCAAAAATAAACTAAAAATAAACTGGACTACATACAAGATAGAAAACTGCAGAATTCTTAAAAGAAAACAGGGATACAACTGGATGAAATATATTTACGGCATTGAAGTCTATGGGGGAGAGAATAGTCTAAAAGTATTACATTTTAAGGCATTATTTTTATCATAGGAGTATGCAATGAGGGTTGCAGAGTGGATTATATTTGGGGGTAGGGGGTGGGTTTGGGGAGGTGGGGGGGGGTGTGTACCAATGAGGGAGTTTTTCTTTTGCTTTTCAAGGAGAGGAGCAAACGGGGAGGGGGAGGGACGGGTTTGTGCGGGGAGAAGAGTGCAACAATGAATGAATGGAATCCCAAAATCTCTGTAGATGTTCATTGAAATGAAAAATAAACAATCTAAATTTAAAAAAAAAACAGGGATACATCTTGGTGACCTACGATTGTTATTATTGTTGTTGTCAATTCCAACTCATCACCACCTGTCATATTGCTAAAAGAACAAACAAATCTGTCTGGAAAGAAATACAACCAGAGTACACCTTTGAGGCAAGGATGGTGAGTCTTCGTCTCACATACTTTTAAGATGTTATCAGAAGAGAACAATTCTTGAACGGGAACATTGTAGAGGGAAAGGTGGAAGATCTGAGAAGAAACAGGAGACCATCAATGAGATGGACTGGACAGCGTCTGCAACAATGCACAGGATATACCTTTGACTGCGGGTGGCGCACGACCAGCTAAGATTTTGATCTGTTGTACACAGTTACTACATTGCTGTTGCTTTTGTTTGCTGTTGAGTTGGAACTGACTCCTAGGTGACCCTCCTGCTGGTTTTCAAAGGTTGTAAATCACACGGGACAGGATTGCCTATCTTTCTCCCACAGAGGTGGACTGAAACCACCTGCCTTTTGGTGGCACACATGCCACATCCCTGGGTCACCAGAGCTCCTCTACAGTCACTGTGGTTTGGAGTCAACTCAATAATACCTATCAACAACAAAAAACAGAAAGTAATTTCCAAACCTTGACATTTTAGGTCATAACATAGTACACAAAAGCAATATCCACACAGGGAAATTGGACTTTTAAGCTATCTTAAGCTTATAGAATGTTATTAGGATAACAGATGAGAGAGAATTAAACCCAGTAATGATTAGGCTTAGTAAAAGTCACCTATGCACACATCACCAGTGAGAAGTTGTTAGAGACGACCAGAGGGTGGAAGAGACTTTACAAGAACAATAGAGAAATCAAAACTCCAAAATTCACAGATCAGGCCTTTTAAGTGGGTGAGAAAACATACCATTTCTTTCTATTCATTTTATATTGTTTCTATTTCAATTTCTCTTTATTGAACAAAATAATCCAAAGTCCTGTGCACCACAAAGAATAATATTTAAAGCACACTGACATTATATAAATATTAAAAATAAAGCAAGAACGATAAGATTATTTTTTCCCTCTTACTTGTTAATTTAGGAACTTAGATGACCCAGGGCTTTTCTGTCTACTTTTTAACTGTCACGTAGATGATGAAATATGCAAGTAAGTCATCGGCGAGTAACTGAAGAAACTCTCAAAACAACAGCATACAGTGGAACGCAGCACCCTAGCCTTTGGGCAGACAATTTCAGTTCTAACTACTCAAGATTAGTTTTGGGTTTTTTTTTTCCAGTTGCCTGTCTGTATCCAGTGATTCTCATGTTACTCTAAAAATAGGCCAGTCTCATCAGTAAGTGAGCTGAAAGTGGACTACACATCTGACATAACAAGGTGATTCTCCCAAACAGTAGGAAAGTGGGTTTCTGTAAGGTCACAGGGAGAGCTGCCCCCCTGAGCTGGCATGATGTCAGCACCTGTTCGACTCTGCTCACATAGGGCGTCCACTTCTCACTGTCTGATTCTGCCTCAGTCTATGCCTTTATTCTTTTATCCTGTTCCTAGGGACTATACCGATAGAAAACATTACTTGATGTTAGTACACAAGAAAGACAATCGAGAAAAATTGTGGTTTAAAGGAAAAAGTCAACCAGAGAGTCATACAGATCAATCATTTGTATTTTATTCTACTTTAAATGACCCTCCAACCAATGCCCTAGTGGCACGTTGTTATTGTTAGGAGCCGTTGAGCTGACAGAGGACTACTCATAGTGATGCTATGAACAAGAGATCTGAATCCTGTCCTACCCTGCGTCGGCCTCACCACTGCTGACACACTTGAACCCACTGCTGTAGTCACCATGTTAATTCATCTCAGAAGGAGTCGTCTTCTCCTTCAGTGACCCTCCACATTTCCAAGCAGGATATCCCTTTCTAAATATATAACTTCTCCTAACAACATGTAGCATATTGTGCTACTAGCCTGAAGATCTGAAGTTCAAATCTGCCAGCCACTCCAAGGAAGAAAGATGGGTAGTCTCCTTCCGGAAAGATTTACAGCCTTGGGAACAAACAGAGGGTTGCTGTGGGTTTGAACTGATTCAGTGCTGGTGGATTCGGGTAATAGAGGTGGTGATTCTGGGAACTGGAAGCTTTAATTGTCCCAAGATGCAAGCGATGACTCTGTATATCAGCAGCCTCTCACAAGTTGATGGGGAAAGGGAAGGGAAAAGGAGAGGACCTTATTAATAATGGCATTGCACAATGGAAATTACTGTTGTGAAGTGAAATATGCATGAGTGACTGAATAAAAGCCAACAAAGTAAAATAAGAACAAATATATACATTGAAAATTTTTACTTTTCTGCCAGTGGTTGAAAGCACCTGGTCGCACAGTAGGTTAAGTGATCAAAAGGCAGTAGGTCAGAATCTCCCCATCCATTTTCAGATGATTTGGAGGAGAAAAACGAAGCAGTCTCTTCCTGTAAGATTTTGTCTTGGAAGCCCAATGGAGAGTCCTGGGGAGTCAGAAGTGCCAAGCGTGCAGTGGGTTTTGTCGTGTTTTCCCCTCTTACCTCCATCTGCAGTTAGAATCCTATTCTGGAAGGTAGCGGTTTGTCTTTGAAGTGTTAATGAGGTGAGATTAGCGGCAGGGTACATTTTGAATCAATCTCTTTTGCCACACAAGAGATGAATTAAACTAACAGAAGTGCTATGGGGTGAGACAGATGTCTAGACACAAGCAATTAGGGAGCAGAAGGTGAAGAGAGAAAGATCTTTCTCCAGATGCAACAAGCCTACCCTACCTACAGCAGCGCCCTGAAGTCAGACTGCAAGACTCCTAAACTGTGAGAAAGTCTACTTCTGTTTATTAAAGTCACCCACTTGTGATATTTCTATTACAGCAGTACTTGGTAGCCAGGGCATACCTTAAGTACATGCACTAGGGTGCTTCTTAGAGACAAGGACTGTGAAACTCCCTCTCATATACCTTGGGTATGCTCTCCGGAGAGACAAGTTCTTGGAAAAAGACATCATGCTGGGAAAGGCAGTGGGTCAGAGAAAGAGAAGAAGACCCTCAACAAAATGAACTTATATGGTGACTGTAACAAGAGACTGGAGCCTACCAGAGATTGTGAGGATAACTAGGACAGACAGCGCAAGGTTCAGATCTGTTGTTCACAGGGTATCTATGAGTCACAGTGGACTCAACGGCACCTAACAACAACAATAATGGGGAAAGGAGGGCAAGAATAAAGATGAAGTGCCTGTGGGGGGGAAATGCATGCTGTTGTAGGACAGAGTCTTTCACAATTCACTTTTCTCTCATTTAAAGAAAAATTTACTATACACTATGCCCTTTTATTTCAAAGACAGAGTGAATGTGATCATTTCTATTGTTCAATGCAAATTATTCATTTCTAATTATAAAAGAATGTCTACTTTAAATAGATACTTCCTCCAGGTCCACTTATTTTTATTTTTCTGAAACACAATATATTTCTTATTGCTTTTCATCCTTTTACCTGAATTGAATAGGCAGGAAGGTATCTCAGCCTTTGAGCCAAGTGAAAGTGTCATTACTTCCTATCCTTGTAGATAAAAAAATAATGCTATGAAGTCTGAAGTTCATTATCTAGTTGGAGGAAAAGATGTTAATTGCCATCACCCTAGGGTCATAGGCAACTAGCACTTACACATTTTTTTAGTAAATAGTTCCATCCCCTCAAAATCCATTTTTATGTTCACTAAGAGAATTATGTACGTGGGCATGTTATTTAGGTCAACACCTTGTTGTTTTTTTTTTTAAAATACAGTAAGCTTATTTAGTATCTGAGCCAAACAAGACTACAGTTCCTAACAGAGTGGCAAAATAAACCATCTTCAAAGTGCAATCGTCAGTAATTTACTAAAATACCTCCAAAAAGGCAGCACAGGAAGCATAAAACTTGGGCTAAGCAAAAGGGACAGCGCAGGAGGGGAAGACCCTCTATGAGATGGATTGATTTGGTGACTGGGGTAATTGGGATGGGCGTGTCAGAGGCAGTGCGGTTGGCGCAGGATAGAGCAGGGTTTAGGGCTGTTGTGCATAGGGTCGCTATGAGTCGGAAACGACTCGACGGCACATAACAACAACAACAACATGATTTTAAAAGAAAGATTTATAGATAAACTACTAGGTAAATTAAAAAATAGTAAAACTACAAATCTACTCCAGATGAAAATAAGCATCTACTAGAGTAAATGACAACTTTACTGTATCCAAAATGAGTAGAAAAGGAAAGTTATACATAAATATTCTAAGAATAGGCACTACAGAGGTAAAGATATGCCTCTCAAGCAGAAAAATTTACCACTAGACATTAAAAATCTATGCACCTGTTTCTCAAGATGTCCTTTGTACAAATTATCCACAGGAATCCAAGCACCAAGAGGGAGAAATGCACACAAAAATCAGTATTCAAATGTGCACTCTAAAAAAAAAAAAAAAGAAAAAAAGACAGTGAAAATAATTCTGGCTGAAATGTAATATGGCAGTTATTTAAAGTTAACATGCTTATGACTATTTCGATTATTAAACAGTAACCAAATGCTGAGTTCCAAAATATAATTTGGAACCATTCCAGAACGCTTCTAAAATTGTGTGTCCTATAGAACATAAATCAAATACTGTTTGCCAAGAAACTGACAAAAATTGTAAGGTTCCTGAATCACTTTTATGAAGGATGGCTTCTAGAGAAACCATAATAATGCAATATATCTGAAATTTCTTTTTTAAGCATTGAAAAGTAGACCAGGTTTGGCAAACCATAAGCCTGGTGGAATTAATTTCCAAGGTCCAGGAGGCAATTTTTATATATTATTGTGCAATAGTGATCATGGGGGCGTGTTAACATGAGAAAAGGAGGAGGCAGGCTAGCCAGAATGAGTAGTCTGTAAAGTAGATGTTGGTCCCCTAAGTCTCTTTTTTCACTATGCCCTTTTCTACTCTATTATTTTCAGACATATGAGGCCTCTGGGTTTCATATTTTCTCTAGTCTTCCATCAAAATGAATTTGCAATAATTGTTCTAATATCAGCACTCTGTTCCTGTGTCAGTTTAGACCATATGTGTTCCTACTCTCAGAGGACTGTGCATCAAGAACTTCTTTCCCATTATGAAAGCCTTTGTCCTGGCCAAAATGATTTCTGTATTCTGAGAGCAGGCATGAAGCTATTTCTTTTCCCCTCTGACTGCTTATTAAACAACTGTCCATTCTGTTTTTTCTATAGAGCTAGACTTGCTGTAAGAATGACAACCCTCACATTTGAAACTGCTTCCTAAAAGCATCCTAATTTATACTAAATTAGCAGGTCCTATTTTTACATCATGAGCCCTAGTGACTGAGCATTAAGTACTCGCTGCTAGCCAAAAGTTTTCCTGTGATTCAAACCCACCAACAGACTTCACATTGGAGGCACATGGTATCCTGTTTTTGTAAATATTACAGCCTGCAAATCCTATGGGACTGTTCCACTCTGTTTTATAAGGACCCTATGAGTCAGCAGTGACTAGACAAAGATGGTACTTTTGTACCAGTGTTCAAATATCTTATCTGGTGACTCATCTTTTTTAACTGAAGAACCCAACTGACAATCTGTACCACCTCTACCAAAAAAAGAAAGAAAAGCTATATAACAATATAAAAGCAGCTCTTTGATTCATTCAAGAGAACTTAGTGATCCAGAGGCAGCAGCCTGAGAAAGGTGAAGAATCAAAAGAACACAATGTGGAGCTGTTCCTGGTCCATGCAGAGTTATTCACTGTACTTCTGAAATCCTAATTCTTCTCTCTGTCCCTTTTAGTTAGGGAGGTGGAACTGTCACAGATGTTCAGTAGCTGACAAGGTAAGATCAAAACTTGAAGTATTTTGAGGATTTCGGAGAAATACATGTAGTAGATGAAGTAAGTGAAACACAGGGTATGGGAGAGATCTTAAAGATGTAAACTGTTCTCTGGGTATAGCATGTGAGACTCAGCTATACTGCGGCCATGCACTGTTGACAAGTTTTGGAACTTCCCCACCACCACCACCCATCCCCCGCAAAGAAAACAGAAATCATTCTCTCATTCAAGTGTCTTGGAGACTAATAGTCATATTGTTATTGTTACGTGCTGTCAAGTCGCTTATGACCCATAGTGACTGTATGAACAATAGCTCTGAACTCTGCTCTATCCTGAACCAATCTCACTGTTGCTGGTATATCCACCCCCATTACTCCAGTTACTGTGTCATCTCATCTGGGATCTTCCTTTCCTGTGTTATCCCTCAACCTTCCAAAGCTACTGGTTACTGGTATCATCATGTTGTTCTCCAAGGACTGGTCCCTCCTGGCTACATGACCAAAGTATGTAAGATAGAGTTTCAAAATCTTTGCCTCCGAGGAGCAGTCTGCTTTCATCCTCTCCAGAACAGACCTATTTGTTCTCTTGGAATTCCATGGTATGTTCAATATTATTCTTCAGCACCACTCAAAGGCATCAATTCTTCTATCACCTTTATTCACTGTCCAGCTCTCTGATGCATAGCAAGTAATTGTGAAAATCATGGCTTGGATCAGGTGTGTACCTAAGTCTCTAGACAGAAACCTTTGTTCCTCAGTATTTTGGAGAGGTCCCTGACTGCAGATTTTCCCAATGCAATTTGTCTTCTAATTTCCTGCTACTGGTACCAAGAGTGTTGATTGTGGAGTCAAGCAATCTAAAGCTGTTAACAATCTCAATCTCTTCTTCTATCATAATGCCGCCAATTGGCCCAGTGGCTAATGTATTAGAACCACAGATCTTTCCACTAGCAGTTCAATACTTACCTCATTATGCTACTAATACTCTGAACTAAATGAAAGCCATTAGTTGTGTCTAATTGGTCACTGTATTGGTACTTCTATTATATCGTAGTGATTTCCTGGTCTGATCCTAGAGAATTTAACAAATGAAGTTTGATCCTTGGGATACAAAGAAACTAAGTAAGTTGGCCAAAGTCACATAACTAGCAAAATAAATTCATCTCTGCCTAGGGTTCATTTCAGGGCGCTCTGCTTAGTAATAAGAAGTTGCATTGCCAAACCAAAGGCACGTAGGTTGAGTTTACCAGCTGCTGTGAGGGAGCAAGCTAAGCAATCTCCTCCCACGCACTTTACAGCCTCTGAAAACCCACTGGAGGGTCAGTTATGTGTCAATTCCAGCAGGATGGCACATAACAACAACAGAGTTCTTTCCATTTACTATGGTAAAGCAGTAAATGACATTACACATGGCTACCCATTTCTGTAAAGTCACTTCGGACTCATAGTGATCCAGTGTGCGTCAGAATAGAACTATGCTCTATACAGTTATTAATGTTGACTTTTGGGGAATAAATTATCACGTTTTTCTTTGGAAGTACCATTGGGCTGTGGGTTCACTCAAACTACCAGCTATTTGATGAATAGCTGGATAGTTAACTGCACCATTTACCTCTGTGTGAGTGTGTGTGTGTGTGTGTGTGTGTGTGTTTATCACAAAAATTAAGGCAGTGTATACCGCACATTTCTGAGTGTACTTTAAAAACCACAGGATCATGTAGAAGCTTGCTGAAATGCACTGCTTGGCCTTAGCTCCAGATCTATTGGATTGATCTCTCTAGGATTAGGTCATTTGCATCACATTAGTTTCCTAAAATGATTCCTCTGTACACATGAGTTTAAGATCACAGGAGTGCTTAAGAGACAGTATAGCTGAGCTGTTAAGAGCATAGATTCTGGAGTCAAGTTGCCTGGATTTAAAGTCCAATTCTTTTACTTAGTGATTTGTGTAAGTGCCCTTGGGTAAATTATTTAACTTCACAGAGATTATGCGCAGATTAAAGGAGGTTAAGATATGCAAGCATTTACCACACAGTTAACATCCTTACTGATGAACTGTCTAGTTACAGATGTTCTATCACAGTTTTAGGACACATTAACTGATATTTATAGTAATGATCACAGGAGAACTTTAAGGTTGAGAAATACTTTTGAAAGCAAGGATCACCGTTATGAGATATTGCGCATTTAATTTTATGTAAACTCTTTGTAATTTAGAAACCTCTGTGTGATATTTATGGGAGTTTTACAGAGATTGGAACATTTAATTGGTTGACTCAAATGCTGAATACATTTGCCGATATGCCAGAGAGAGTGTGGTGAACCAAGCAATATTTAAACAGTGTATTCCTCCTATAATTCCCTTATCTTCTTTTCTATCTACTTCTTTTCAAGTTGACGTTATATTTAATGAATGTTCTAGCTTTCCATTAGATGCTTCAATTATAAATATTTCTCAAACTAGAATTTTCACACTAACATAACTTCATACCAATATTCATTCATTTCTGGGAAAGGCCCAATGGGCTGAAAGGATGCCCTTGTAAACCAATATTCATTCATCAACTCAGCTTCATAAGGCCCTCTATGAGGTGGATTGATTCAGTGACTGGGATAATTGGGATGGGAGTGTCAGAGACAGTGCGATTGGCACAGGACAGAGCGGAGTTTAGGGCTGTTGTACATAGGGTCGCTATGAGTCGCAGGCGACTCGACGGCACATAACAACAACAACAACAAATAAAGATAGCATTATTTAAGCCTTCCTTCCAGAAAAACACAATCCCATTCCTTCATCTCAATCGTGTATCCCACCAAACTTTTCATGAAGGAGTTCTATCAGCTAATAAGCCAAACATACACAAGCAGATGAGCGGGGAGGTCAGTACCGGGGAGGCACAGTAAAGAAAATTTTGCGGGTAGAAATGTGATGGTCATTTTAATCATTTAGAACTGGATACATACGTGGAATTGCTTTGAGTTAGAACATGTGAGTAAAGCCAGATTTTAATAAAAGAGGTCTGGTTTAGGCCAATTTAAATAAATGTAAGGAAACCTTTCTCACATTTTAAGTGGCCCAGTTAGGAAACTGAAAGTAAAAATAAATAAATGAACAACATAAGTCAACAGTTATCACAGGATAGGGCTGGGGCAATAAGTGGACATTCTTCCATTTAGAGCTTGAGGCAGAAGGAAGAGTTCTCCCAGTGGGTTTATCTGAGTTGAACAGAAGCAGATGGGCCATGGGTGGAGTAACTGTTCTCTGAAGAGGAAACAGTCTGAGAATCTGTGAGAGGATAGGAAATCTGAGAACTCGTTTCAGGACTTGAATACTAATGATTTCCACTTAGCAGCCTAAGGGCAGACTGACATGTCTGCATGTGCCTCATATCACACAACACTCTCCAGTTTCATATTAGAAAAAGTTTTAGATCAAGGAAAAAAAGGGCAAGAACATAGGAGCTGAAAGAAAGGTTTCCCCCAAAATCTCTCATTTCACTGGCTCCGTCCAACTAGAAGTTATAACAGTTAAGCTTATGCAAGGTAGTACTCAAAGGGAAACACATACACACATAAAACATACAGAGTGCTTTTTAAAAAAAAGACTATTTCTTTTCCTGCTTTCACCCTGGTAAATTAAAATATAGGCGCTCTGGTGGCCTAGTTGCAAGGAGTTGCACTGCCAACCCAAAAGCAGGCCGTTCCAATTCACCAGCCACTCCAGGGGGGAAAGACGGGCAATCACCTCCCAAGCCATTTCCAGCCTCCTAAAACCCAAAGGTCAGCTGTTGAGTTGACTCCAACTCGATAGCAATGATAGAAATGGAAATAAGAGAGCTCTGTTGGACAAGTGGGTAGAGAGTTGAACTGCTAGCCCAACAGTGGCAATTCTCATGTGGTTCAAATCCACTAGAGGCTCTGAAAGAGAAAGACAGGCAATCTTCTCCCTGTATGTGGGTTGTTTTCCCCCTCCTTCCAATATGATTTACAGCTTCAAAACCCACTACAGGGTCAGCTCTGAGTTGGTTCTGACTACACAGCAGTGTGTAAGAAATTAAAATAAACCACCACCATTATTAGTTGCTATTTCTTCATCTATATCAGAGGTTCTTTCATGAGTCCCACAGAGGAGAAAAAGTAGGGCTAATTCTGAACAGTACCTGTCACAGAATTCCAGAACCAGTCCCTGGTGTCAATTAGTATAAATATGAAGTTCACATAAGTCTGAAACTGCTATCATTTTCAAACATTCGCTCTTCTGAATAGAAGCACACTTCATCAAATACATATCTCCTAAATGATTATTCCCAAATACATGCATATCACATGATATGCCAGTACTCTAAATTACTACATAGTTCTTAACACCTACTATGCTGCTTGCTTGTGAAAGAAACCACAGACACTGAAACACCCTAGAGATTAAAATCTGTCCCCATCATTTTGAAGAACATAAGAGGTAACCTGAGGTAATCTGAGAAACTAAATTGAGCTTCTCTGCAAGTCTTTCTGACTTCAATTTCTGTAAAAGCAATACCCTACTTAGTGGCCAGGTTTCTTCTATTTCCAAAAAGTATTTGTGATCAGACAGTAGAAAACAATTTTCCAACTATCTTGAATTAGAAAAATACAGCTTTAAAAAGGAAAGGAAACTTATAGATCAATTTACTCAATCACTTTTTCTGTGGCCAAGAAAACAGAGACTTAAGGTCTTGTAGGTAGTAATTAAAAATTACTATAAATCTTCTCACTCAGAGTTTAAGATTCCTTCTACTTCTTCACACACTGTCTCTCATATGTCTCAGAAGTTCTACATATCCATGTACCAAACTTATGAGGACGGGTCAAAGCAGAAAAATTACAAACTGGTCATATATACACAAGGCAAGATTGCTGCCTTGGTCCAAACATAGATATATGTATTGTGTCCACATTGTGAGTCAGTAAAGATTCATATGGACTTATTAAAAGAATGATATTTACCATCAAGACACTGGTGTCTAGGAATTTAACAAAAATACAGCAATATTTTAAAGGACACAAACTGTCATTGTTTTTGTTGTTGTTGTTGTTATGTGCCATCAAGTCACTTGTGACTCATAGCGACCCTATGCACAATAGCCCTAAACTCTGCTCTATCTTGTGCCAATCGCACTGCCTCCTACACACATCCTGATTACCCCAGTCACTGAATCAATCCACCTCATAGAGGGCCTTCCCCTCCTGCACTGTCCCTCCACCCTCCCAAGCATGATGTCCCTCTCCAAGGACCTGTCCCTCCTTACATGTCCAAAGTATGTCAGATGAAGCCCCAGAATCCTTGCCTCCAAGGAGTATCCTGGTTTAACCCTCTCCAGGATGAATCTGTTTGTTTTGTTTTTTTTTTTAATCTGTTTGTTTTCTGGGCAGTCTATGTTACATTCAATACTCTTCTCCAGCACCATTACAAATACAAAAAATATTTTTATTATTTGTAGAACTAATTCAAACTTGATAAAAATTATTGTTGTTAGGTGTCATTGAGTCAAGTATGACTCATAGCAACCCAATGAACAAAAGATCTGAACTCTGTTCTATCCAGTGCCATCCTCACACTTCCAGACACACAAGAGTCCACTGTGACTGTCACTGTGTCAACCCACCTGGATGAGGATCTTCCTCTCCTTCGCTGACCATCCACCCTTGCCATCATCATGTTCTTCTCCAAGAAATAGCCCTTCTTAGCACTACGCCCAAAGTAAGCGAGGCTGAGACTCATCATTCTTGCCCCTAAAGAGCATTCCAGCTGCACCATCCCCAAGACATATCTGTTTGTTCTTCTGGCTGTCCATGGGATGTCCCATGCTCTTCTCAAACACCACAGAGCCAAGGTATTACTTATTCTTTTGTCACTCCTATTCACTGCCCAGCTCTCAGATGCAAAGCAAGTGATGGGAAAGACTATGGTCTGAATCAGATGCACCTTAGTCCTCACACTGACATCATTAAGCCTCAAAAATTTGGAGGGGTCCCTAACGGCTGATTTTCCCAATGCAGTGTGTCTCCTTATTTCATGATTGTTGGTACCAAGGATGTTAATTGTGGATCTAAACAAGATATAGCTGTTGACAATTTCAGTCTCCTCTCCATCCATCATGATGTTTCCTATTGGACTATCTATCAATACATGAATCAATCCATAGGTACCTGTAATGGAGTAAGTGAGGGATGCATATTATTGACACATTATTAAAAAAGGAAGAGCAAGACTCTGATCCACTTAGAATCTACAGGAATGAGGTTAGCAGCAGATCCCCAGGTCTTTTCTCTGTAACAACTGATGGGTTTGAACTATCATCTTTCAGTTAACAGTTGAAGGATTACTTAATGTGTCATCAGGGCTTCTTGCAATCAGAATTATAAGACGTTAACAAGACAGCCACACGGTAATTCCAAATAATCCTGCTTAAATTCAAGGAATTGATCTTTGTGCAAATGGTAGGCAATTGTTTTGCTAGGTGCTCTGACTCCTATGTACAACGAAATTAAGCGTTGTCTCATCTTGCCTTATAACCACTGCTATGTCTGAATCCATTGATGCAGTCATTGTACCAACTTATTCAGTTGGGAGTCTTCCCATTTTTTGCTCACCTTCTGTAATTGTACTACTTCATGATGTCTTTCTCCCGAGATTAATATTTGCTGAAACAGGTCTAATGCAAGAGAGACAAAGTCTTGCCATCCTCCCTTCTAAGGAACACACTAGTTGTGCTTCCTCCAAGACAGGCTTGGTTATTCTTCCTGCAGTCTATGATATATTCAAACTTCCTAGTCAACACTATAACTCAAGTACATCTAACTTGTTCAGGCTCCCTAATGCGTTGTCCAGCTTTCACAAATATATGACCCTCAAATGCAAACTCACCGTCGAGTCAGAAGCTGACCCTCAACTGGGTTTCTGAGGCTGTAAGCTGCATCAGAGGAGATTGCTCATCTTTCTCTCTCAGAGGTGCTGGTGATTTGAACAGTTAAAGAGGCTTGGCCTTTGAGTTCTCATCAAAATTTCC
This sequence comes from Elephantulus edwardii, assembly GCF_000299155.1. Classification (NCBI taxonomy): domain Eukaryota; kingdom Metazoa; phylum Chordata; class Mammalia; order Macroscelidea; family Macroscelididae; genus Elephantulus; species Elephantulus edwardii. Next base: position 2,193,336 of record NW_006399825.1, on the reverse strand, counting down.
TACATACTAGAACACCAGAGCTCATAAAAACAAAAATGTTCATACTTCAAAGAGTTTTATCAATAAAGTGGAGAAATATCCTACAGAATAGGAAAAGGTGAGGGATGGGAGGAAGTCAGATAGCTGATAAGAAGCTCTGGTGGAGGTGTAATGAAAATATTCAACCGCTAACTAAAATACTTATTATCCAAATTCTCATGTCACTCCACAGGAGAAAGATTAGGCAGCCTGCTTCCATAAACCACAGACATGGAAACCCTAAGGTTTCTATTCTGTCCTATAGTGTCATTGAGTCAGAATCTACTTAATGTAGATTTGGGGTTATTTTTCAGTCTTCATAAATTAATCAAGAATGCTCGTCTTAAAGACAAATGAGATGGGTCAACTCCTCATCTACCAAAAGAAACTGATTAGCCTTTAAAATTCTTTCTTGACTTTATGAACTGTTGAAAATTTACCAAATATCAATCAATCAGTGAGGACTCTATGCAAGTTTCTATTCTTTAGTCAACTAATCATTCCACGTCTTATGAACTGTTATCGTTCTTATGCCAAAGTTCTATAGTTACCTAAAATTCTTTCCTGACAAGTGTTTACGTTAAGATGTAGAAAAATGGCAGAAACATGACTTAGATTGTTGTTAAGAGTCATCTAGTTGGCTCCAATCCATAGTGACACCATCTGCAACAGGGCAAAACTCTGCTCAATACTTCACCAGCCTCACGTTCTCTCGCTGGTGAAAACCTTTAATGGTAGCTGTTTTCACAATTCCTCTCACTGGAGGCTCTTGCTCTATTTCCATGACCCCTACCTTTAAGTATGATGTCCTCTTCCTGCGACTAGACCCTCCTGAAAATATGCCAAACTATATTAAATGAAGTCTCACCAGCTCTGCCTTTAAGAAGCACTCTGGCTTTACGTCTCCCAAAACAAATTTGTTTGTTCTTTTAACAGGTCACACTGCATGCAATATTCTTTGTCAACACCACAATTCAAAAGAATCAATTCTTCATCAGTCTTACTTGTTCATCATCCAACTTTCACATGCATATGAAGCAACTGAAAAGAACATGATTTGGACTGGGTGCACTTTAATCTTTAAAGTGTCTTTTTCTTTAAAACACTTTCAAGAGATCCATGGTAGCAGATTTTTCCAATGCAAGTAGATTTTTTTTATTATACTAGTTTATTTACAAAACTGGAATACTTTGTTTTCCAGAACAGATTATTCCAATTTCCCTCACCCCACCCATTAAATTGTACTACTTCATGATTAATCCCCCCTGTCCCCATGCACATCCTCACCTCTCTGCTTCCACCCTCTCCACCTCCTCCCCCCTTGGATCCTTATACTCATTCTACATTAATGGTTTTATACAATATTTGTCCTTGTGGGACTGAGTTAGTTCACTCAGCATAATTCTCTCCAGTCCCTCCCAAGTTAGCTAATAATTTACAAAATCATTGCTCCTGTGTGCTGCGTAGTATTCCATTGTGTGAATGTACAATAATTTCTCAATCCATTCATTTGTGGTTGGACTGCAATTAGATTTTTTTTGTTTTTACTGCCGCTTCTATAGGTGTTGAGTGTAGATCCTAGTAAAATCAAATTCCAACAACTTAATCTTTTCTCTATAATAATACTTCTTATTTGCCTAATTGAGAGGGTTTATTGTTTAGTCTGGTTTTTTGTTTGTTTGGGATTTTTTTTTCCCTGAAGGCTTTTATCTTCTTCAGTTAATACTTGAAGTCCTCTTTACTTTCAGCAAGCAAGGTTATGTTCTCTGTATATTGAGGGTTGATGAGTCTTTCCTCCAATTTTGATGCCACATTCTTTTTCACCTACTCTAGTTTCAAAGATTATTTGTTTGGTATATAGATTGGATGGGTATGGTTAAAGGATACAAGCTTGATACACATTTTCTGATTTTAAGCCATGCAGTATGCCCTTGTTCTTTCCAAAAGACTGCTTCTTAGTCCACATGAGCAAAATTGAGTTCTAGAATTCCCATTCTTCTCAAGGTTATCCATAATTTATTATGACACTCACACTCAGATGGCTTTTCATGTCCCGTTCAATTAGCTTGGAAAAAAACCAGAAATATACAGAAAGCATTCTCAAACTTCTTCTCTTCATAGTACATACCTGCTTCCTTTTCTCAGCAATAAGTAACTCACATTTTTTTTAGAATTTATATCTTACAAAGCCCACTGCCAAAAGAACTTCTCAACTTTCTCAATTCCAGTTTGAAAAATTCAGGGGAAGGAATATGAGGAAAAGGCCCAGGTTGAGCCTGGTACCCACTCCTGGCTAGTCTACCATGGCCGTAAGGAGAAAGACTGTGGAGAGAACGTGGGGGAAAGGAATGGGAGTTAAGTCATGAGGGAAAATGATGGTTCCCACTTGAAACTAAAGTTTTATCAAGAGAGCGTGGTATTCTTCTCAAAAGAAAAAAGAAGAGTAGTATTGGGTTGTTGTCATCATTGATTGCCTTTGAGTTGAGCACGACTCATAGCGCCCCCATGAACAAAAGGCCCGAAGTCCCTTTACAACACTGATAGACAATAGGATATTACTATAACTTAAACCCCAATCTATTGCTATCCAGTAGATTCTGACTCTGAGTGACCCAACAGGCCCTTACCCCATTGAGTTTCCAAGGATGTAAATCTTTGCAAAGCAGACTGCCACATCCTGTTCCTGCAGATTCAAACTGGTGACCTTTCATTTAGAAACCAAGCTCTTTTATCACTGTGTAATTCGGAAATAAATCAGTACAAATGAAAATTGGCAGAACATGTTTGTTCATTTTATAAATAAACCTTCATTGAACTTATCCAAGGACTATAAATTTTATAGGCATTCGAGTCATGTTAACAGTTGGCTCCCTGACCTTCTCAGACTGTTACTTCCACCATTCCCACATCCAGCCTTCCACATCCAGAATTCAATCAACTCCTAAGTAATAATTTCTATGAAGAAAATACATTACAATGGTTTCACAACCTGTTTCTCCTCATTTAAAGGTGCCTCGGGCAAGAATGATTTTCTTGCTATTCTAGGTGTCTAATTTTGGCCTCAGATAACCAAAGAAGCTTTTGCAATACAATTTTATTAGTGGAAACAACTTCATTATAGGAGAATATTAAGCAACTCTTATGTTGAAGCCAAAAGGCCAGGATCCACATATAAATACATTTCTATCTTAAAATTATGCCTACTTATTTTAGGAAGAACTGAAATAGCAAAATAGACTTAGTAGAAATATTTAAGCATTTTAAAATTTCTGTTATGCAATCATTTGTAAGTATTTCCTCCAAAAGACCCGTGAACTGACTTAGGATATTTTCAAGATCATGGTTGTGGAACAGCTAAAAAGAAATCATTTGTTGCCTTCTTCCTCTGGATATGTGATTTTTTTTTCCCACCCTAATACTTGATATGTCATAAGGAGCCTGTTAACGTGGTAGTTAAGCACTTGGCTAAAATCAAAAGGTTGATGTTTCTAACACATCAGCTGCTCCATGACAGGAAGATGATGTGGCAGTCCATTTCCATAAAGATTTACAGACTTGGAAACCCTAGGAGTAGTTCTACGCTGTCCTAAAAGGTAGAACCATCCTAAAGACAATGGATGTGTGTGTGTGTGTGTGTGTGTGTGTGTGTGTGTGTGTGTGCCGTGAGCAGTGTTCCTAAAAAAATATACACTAATTTACCTGGGAGGCCATGATCCTTAGCTCTGTGTATTACCCTATGTGTTCTCAATCCTAACATCTATGATGTTAATGAAGAAGGATTAAAGGCAGTGAAGTAACAATATAATCAATCATTTGGAAGAGGATTAGGGCAGAAAGCAACACCATTAATTAGGTCCTAATATTGATCTCGGATAAGGGGAGTTTCAATAGGGTATAGTTTATATCATTTTCTATCTCACATGAGATGAAAGGAAAGAAACTCAAGCAGAGACCAGGACGAAGATCTCAATTCCACCAAGAAAGAGGAGCCAAGCACATTCTCTGGTCCCAGATTCTTGCCCTGAGAAACTTCTAGAAACTGGAAACAACCTGAGAAAAAGTCCTCCCCTAGAGCCAGCAGCTAGTACCCTGAATTTCAATTTCTAGTCTTCTCAGACTCTCAACAAGATGGACTGACACAGTGATTGCAACAATGGGCTGAAAGCACAGCAGAGATTGGGAGGATGGCACAAGACAGGCCAAGGTGTCTACCTACAGTGGATAGTGTTGCTAGGAGTCATAGTGAAACAGACAGCACCCAACAACAGCAACATTGTAAATTGTGAGAAAATTAATTTCTGTTTATTAAGGCAATCTACATGCAGTGTGTTACAGACATTCCAGGTAACTTCTTTTTTTTTTATGCTCTCCATTTATTTATTCAAAGTTTCTTGCTTCATACATTTTTGTTGTTGTTGTTTTTATTTATTTTAATGAAAGTTTACAGAGACTTTGGATTTCCATTCAATCAGTTTCCTCCCTGCCCACCCCTCTCCCCAGTTCGCTTTTCTCTTTGAAAAGTAAAAAAAAAAAAAAAATCTTTCATTGTTATATAAGCCACCCTCCCCCTAGTCCACTCCACCATGCAACTTTCTTTCTAGACTCTCCTCCTAAACAGTTCTCTCCTTCATCTGTTTCAATGCAGTATACATTATTTATCCCCTCTTAGTTTCCCCCCAACTCTGATGCCAGGCCCACTTTACAACTGTGGAACTATGCAGTATTTGTCCTTTTGTGACTGAGATATTTCACTCAGCATTATGTCCTCCAGGGTCATGCATTTTGTATAGTAATCCATGAGTTCCTTGTTTTCCTTTTTTTTTATTTCTGTATTTTTCATTTAAATGAACATCTACAGAGATTTTGGGTTTCCATTCATTCATTGTTG
>NW_006399825.1:2178114-2187445 GCF_000299155.1 Elephantulus edwardii | reverse complement strand
GGACTTGATTCTTAGAAAGTCCCATTCATCTATTTTTTCTTCTCCTGGTTGTAAATTTTTCAGAATACTTGGAAGACTCTTTATGTTGTGGATTAGAGTTCCTTGTTTTTCAATGCAGCATAGTATCCCATTGTGTAAATATACCACAGCTTTTCTATCCATTCGTTTGTTGATGGGCATTTCAACACTTGTTCATTCTCAGTGAGTCAGAACCAATGCACAGCGGACCCTCCAGCAGGTTTTCAAAGATGTCATCTTCTTTCCTACCCCCAAAATCCCATCCACCCACCAGTATCCCACCCCACACCATCCCTCCTGGTACACCTGGACTAAACCAACAACATTACTAACCTGGAAAATCACGTTTTCTAACTTGTCTCCTCCTTCTATCTTATCTCATTACAAAATGCATAGCACACTCAACAACAAGAAACTTAAACTCAATTATGTCATTCAAAATTCTCCCTACGGCTTCAAACAACACTTGAAATAGAATTACAAGTTTCCAAAGGCCCCACATCCATCATTCCCAGGCTGCTCATCAGAATCACTTGAGAACTCTTTAAAAATGCCGCCAGATTAAGTCAGAGTCAACAGAGCTGTGCTCAGGCATTGTTCAGGTGCATGCTTTTAGGTGAGCATTTAGGGTAGAGAGCCACACTTCTATGTGCCCTGCCCTCTCTCTTCTGCTGTGTTTTCATCTGCTGCTCCATCCCCTTAATTCACTGCACTGCACCCTCATTACTGCCTTCACCTGGCACACAGCTTCACTCCTTCCCTCCACTGCTAAAGAGCTCTTTCCTATTTCAGCCTTTTGCTCTCCTCCTCACACCACTGATCTTCACATCACTGACTCCTCATTCTTCAGGTCTCCACTTAAACCTCACCTCTTTGTAGAGAGGCTCTCCACAATGACTCTCCACCTCTACTCTATTCCTATACCTTCTACTACTCTACACCTTCTAACCTACATCTCCCAGAGTGGTTTCTTTGGCAGCAGGAGCAGCCAAAAAAATCTTGTTAAAAAATGTATATTTCCAGTCTCCATCTCAGCCCTGTTATATCAGAAACTGCAGAGAAGGGCCAATTCTGGTGATTCTGATTCCCAGTAGAGCCTAAGAAATGCATAGATACTGGTATTGAGACTCAGAAAAATATCGGTAGTGAAATATATCAATAATATAACTATTAATAATCCATCCCTCCACAATTTATTGCCTGAGTTTATCATCTTATATATAGCAGTCATATTAAGTTCTTATGTTTTGTAGATTTTTCCTATTATTATCTGTCTCCAACCACTCCACCCTACCCCCATTCCCTGACTCCCCACCAAAGTCTAAGCTCCAGGAAAGTGTGTGTTAACAAAGATGGTGAGACTTCATCTCATGTATTTTGGACATCTTATCAGAGGACTCAGCCCCCACAGAATGATATCATACTTGATAAGAAAGAGAGTTAGTTAAAAAGAGGAAGAACTTCAAAGCTAGATTGACACAGTAGCTGCAACAGTGCAGCTCTTTCCCACAGAGCAATAATTGTGAGAATGGTACAGGACTGGAGAGTCTTTTACTCTATTGTGTGTAAGGTTACTACGAGTTGAAGCCAGCTCAACTGGAATATAGCAGTACATATATTCTAATTAACAATGGGTGATTAAAATAGTGCCTGGTCATTATACATAGTAAGTGTTCAATAAATGTTGAATGAATGAACACATAAACAATCAACCTATCTCCCACAGAGAAAGTAAGAGTTTGGTTTGGTTTGTTTTCCACAAGAAACAGTGCTTCTAGGGAAGATGTACATCGTGATCTCTAGCATAACATTTTTTTTTAAAAAAAAAAAGTTCTAGAAATCTTCCCATGAAACTAACTGCCTCTGAAAGCCCACAGGCAGGTCAACTGTGGGTTGGTTCTGACTTGATGATACACAATCACCAAGTGGTTAAACATTTCCTATCATGGGTTTAACTGTTCTCAAAAAAGCATCTGTCAATCTAGCTGTCCCATAATTATCAGTCTTATGTTATTTTCTACATATTGTAAATGCCAACGTCTTTGGTATTAATGATGTAAGATTAGACAGTTCTGTGATGCTGTGATCATACCCCATGATGTGATCTGAGATGTGATCCACTAATCAGTTTAAAGGGATCAAAGAAAGATGCAACATGCTTAATTGAGTTACAGCTCTAATCTAATGTAAAGAAAGTTTCCTTGAACACCTTTTGGCTTATCAGAAAAAAAATAGGAGAGAAAAGTACTCAGAAAGGAAGAAGCCTCAGTACGCTGAAGGGAGAAAAAAGGCTTTAGTAGATCTAATTCTTTGGAACCAAGTCTCTGTGCTGGTAACTCCTATACCCTAGAGGCACAGAGCAAGAAAGTCTTCCCCTAAAGCCAGTAGCCTGTCAATTCAACCTTGTCATACTAGCACTAGACATGTAAGACATCACCCAACTCTGCCTCTTGTTGGAAGGGAATCTTTTTAAAGGCTGACTACACTTGGCTCAAGTAGGAGTGGCATCCACTTCCTAAACAACATGCCTCCGGAAACCCTATGAACTTTGATAAATGTCAATAGTTGTAGAGGGGCTTCAGGTCTTTTGTTCATAGAGTCATTATGAGTCGTGCTCGACTCAATGGCAATCAACAACAACACACTTGACTCACAGGAATATGTAGTGACTGTTACCTAAGACTAATGATTCTAAGAATTCATTAAATCACAGGCAACCTGTCAACGCATTTTTAAGAGAAGACAAAACTGCAGTCGCTGATGCTCAAGAGGTCATCGTGAAAGCACAGACAATCCAACCCTTCTCCCTTGACTAGGAACCCTGGCAATGGTGGTAATCTTTTGAGATATGTGCCTCTTCCTAGCCTACATCTTCACCTCTAGTCTCACTAAATGAAAAAAAAATTATCTATATCATTGTTTTTTAAAAATATTTCCATGATAGTAAGGATCTTCATCTATCATTTCTCACCATCTGTGACTCCTTTTCTGGGAGGGTATGTTCGTGTAATATCCCTCAGGCTGTCACTCTCTAATTGATTGTCATTATTGTTCCCACTGCCACTATTTGTCCCAGTTTGTGTTTCACTTTTGACTTTGGTTTGATGTTTTCTCCTTCAAAGTTATTATATTTTGTAGTCAAACATGTTTTGTTGTTGTTATGTTCCATCAAGCATGACTCATAGCAGCCCCTGGAAGAGCCAATCGGAACCCTGCCCTAGCCTGTGCCATCCTCACCATCTCTGAAACACTCAAGTCCACTGCTGAAGTCACCATGTGAATCCATCTCATTGGAGGTCTTCCTTTCCTTCGTGATCCCCAATCTTTTCAAGCATGATGTCCCACTCCAATGAATAGCCTTTCCTAGCTACATATCCAAAGTATGAAAGACAAACCTTCCCATCTTTGTCTCTGTGGAGCATTCTAGCTGTACCCTCTTCAAGACAGCTCTGTTTGTTGTCTTGGCAGTCCATGGGATAGTCAGTACTCTTCTCCAGCATCACAACTCAAAGGTATCAAATTTTCTTCTGTTATCCTTATTCATTGTCCTGTTCTCTGATGATTGAGAAGACCACAACCTGAATTAGGTACATGTTAGTCTTCAAACTAACATCATTAGGGCTTCTGAATTTCATGTCAATAAATAGAAACTCCTTCTCTATTTCAAGTATGTAAAAATATTAATTATTTCTCCACCAGTACTTATATGGCTCAGTGGGTTTTGGTTTAAACTTTTGAACTATGGAAGCTCATTTTGATGTAAGTAGAAAATGAGTTTTATTCTTTTCCAAATAGCAAGTCTATTTTGGAAACTATAATCTCAGAGTCTAGCATTGTAATGTTGCTTATGACTGATCTTCAATTCATGGGTTTTTAAATAGTTCTGGCTCATATTCAACAACATATATTAACAAAACGTGGGTATATATCATTTTATTGTATTATCATAGTATATCAATGTAAATTTTAATAAGTAAAATAGGTGACTATTAATACTTATTAACTTACCGTTAGTTCCAATAAAATAGCAATAATATTGTTATGTGCCATTGCATCAGAAACAACTCACAGCTGACCCTCTAGTGGGTCTTCAGAGGCTGTAGATCATCTGGGGCGGGGGCAGGGGAATTTCTCTTCTTTCTCCCACAGACCAGCAGGTAGATTCAAACCGCACACCTTTGGGTTGGCACTACAACTCCTTCCAGCAAGTCACCAGAGCTCCCTTATTGCAATAATAGCTCCTATTAATTGGGCCATTACAATTTTTAAATTATGAGTAATTTGAAAGGTAATTAACTAATTGAAACATAAAAGCAAGTTTACTAGTAATTTCTTTACTCATTTTAAAGTCAGAGAGAATTAAAAAATCCTCAGTGTCATTGAGTCAAAATCAGCAGATAGCTGACTCTCTAAGGGATTTTCAAAGCTGTAAATTACATGATCGAGATTACCCATCTTTCTCCTGAGTAGCCACTGGCAGAATCAAATAGTCAGAAAGATGTGTATATTGGGGCCAGCACCACAACTCCCTACAAACTCAATGTCACATGACTAACAAGTGACTTGAATTGACTAACAATTGGCATTGAAGCCCTGAGTGGCCCATGTTTTAACCACAGTATGCTTGAAGTCTGCCTCTCAGAATCTAGTTCACAAAATAAAGCAATAAGCTATCATAACATCTGAAAATTATATACCTTTTAGTGGGACATTCTGTATTTCTATTTTTTTTTCTTTTTAATCTGAAAATGGAATGAAGTATCACAACAACAAGATGTGCCTTTCCCACTTTAAATCTTATCCACCTCTCTGTCTCCTACATCTATTAAAAAGCAAACCATTTTTAAAACAAAACAAAACAGAAACCCCACCACTACCTGGGAATTCCAAGCACTCTGCAATGCCTTTGGCTAAAACATCTGATAAAAGAACTATGAAGGCTCAACACAAGATTATTCAAAATTTTCTTTTTCCTCCATTGTTTGCCATTGAGTCAATGCTGACTTGTAGCAACCCTATACAACAGAAAACTGCCCCTGTAGGGTTTCTGAGGCTACAATCTTTACAGGTCACACTGCAAGATCTTTTTGGTTAGCAGTAAAGCACGTAACTATTGCTCTACCACATTCAAGTTCCTTGAATTTTATGTTTCTTATTATTGTGAACCACTAAGTTGATGCCAACCCATAACAGCCCTATGTAACAGAGTAAAACTGGGTTTCCTAGCTGTTATTCTTAAAGTCTTTTCCACTTTGCCACCACTACTGGGTTGAAACCACCAACCTTTTGGCTAACACCCCAATGCCTAACCACTGCACTACCAGGATTCTTTTTAATCTTATATAAACCCAGCAATTCTGACTCCTGGCAACCCTCTATTTGCATTTCTAAAGTTGTAAATCTTTACAGAAAGAGACTGTTTATCTTTTTCCCATAGACCTCCTGGCATATTTGAACCACTAGTATCTTAGAAGGATGGGCATATCTCCTCCCATGCACTTTACTGTCTTTGAAAACCTGCTGGAGGGTCAGCTATAGGTCAGTTCTGACTTGACAGTACACAATAACCTCTTAGATCGCAGTGTACAATGTGGTGGATTATTCAGTACCGGTTTTCTACTTGCTGTGAGTATAATTCTCACCACATGGCAAGATAGTGTTTGTTGTTGTTTTTGCATGCCATTGAGTAGAGTATGTCTCGTAATGACTCTTAAAACAAGAGATCTGAACCCAGTCGTATCCTGTGTCATCCTCTGACACACTTGAATCCATTGCTGTAGTCGCTGTATCAATCCATCTCACTGATAGTCTTCATCTCCTTTGCTCATCCTCTACCTTTCCAAGCATGATGTCCCTTTCCAAGGAATAAATAGCCTCACCATCTTTGCCTCCAAAAAGCACTCTGGTTGCACTTTTTTCCAAGACTTATCTGTTGTTCTTTTGACAGTCCATGTAAATTCAGTACTCTTCCAACACCACAACTCAAAGGCATCAATTTTTCTTCAGTCATCTTTATTCATTTTCCAGCTCTCAGATGTGTAGCAAGTGATTTAAAACACCATGATGTGACTCATGTGCACCTTACTCTTCAAACTGACACCATTGCTCTTCAGTATTTTGGAGAAATTTCTGGCAGCAGACTGGCCCAGTGCAATATATCACCTAACCTCCTTACTGATGGTACCAAAAATGTTGATTGTTGATCGAAGCAAGATTAAATTATTAACAACTTCAATTCTTTCTCTAACTATCATGATGTTGTCTACTGATCCAGTGGGGAGGACTTTAGTTTTCTTGATATTTAGATGTAATCTGTATTGAAGGCTGCTGTTACTGTGTACCGCTGAGTCAGAACTGATCCATAGTTGACCCTCCGGTGGGTTTTTAGAGGTGGTTAAATGAACAAGAGGAGATTGCCCATCCTTCCATACAGCAGCTGGTGGATTCAAACTGTGTGTCTTCTGGAATTGCAGTGCAGCTTCTTGCCACTATTTCTCTTTATCTATCGTGATGCTGTCTATAAGCCAAGTGGTGAGGAGAATAGGCAAATAAGATATGTAGATTGCTAAAGTGGGGAACTGGTTGATTCTGACATTCTTTCAGGTTTAAATTAAGCAAGATTAACAACAGAAAACAGAAATTTCATTGTTGTTGTAGCTGTTGTTGATTGCCTTTGAGTTGAGCACAACTCATAGCGATCCTATGAACAAAAGGCCTGAAGCCCCTCTGCAACTATTGACATTTATCAAAGTTCCTAGAGTTACTGGAGGCAAGGTGTTTAGGAAGTGGATGGCACTATTGCTTCATACCTGTCATAGAATGTTACCGGTTGAGTCGCCTGCGATGAATAGCAACCCTATGTACAGCAGCTCTGAAACCTTCCCTGTTCTGAGCCAGTCTCACTAATTCTGACACACCAACCCCCACTGCCCCAGTTACTGTATCAATCCATCTCATCCCCGGTCTCCCTCTCCTGAGCTGTCTGTCCACCCTTCTGAGCATGATGTCCTTCTCCAAGGACCAATCTCTTCCAGCCATGTGCCCAGAGTAAGTGAGGCAGAGCTTCAAAATCCTAGCTTCCAAGGAGAGACTTGATTTCACCCTTTCCAAGACAGACAGATTTGTTTTCTTGACAGTCCGTGGTATGTTCAAGACTCTTCTCCAGCACCGCAACTCGAAGGCATCTATGCTTCTATCATCCTTAATCATTGTCCAACTTTCTGAAACATAACAAGCAACTGAAAAAACCATGGCCCAAATTAGGTGCATCTTTGTATCTAGACTGACATCGTTACTCTTCAGCACTCTGAAGAGGTCCATGACAACAGATTTTCCCAATGCAATTTGTCTTCTGATTTCCTAAATGCTGGTATTAAGAGTGTTGATTATGGATCTGAGCAAGGTATAATTGCTAATAACCTCAATCTCTTCTCCATCCGTCATGATTCTGCCAATTGGCCCAGTGGTTAGAATCTTTGTCTTCTTGATGTTGAATTTTAATCCATATTGAAGACTACAATCTTTGATCTTTTGCAGTAAATGCTTCAGGTCTTCTTCAGTTTCAGCAAGCAAGTTTGTGGCATGTGCATATTGTAAATTGTTAATGAGTCTCCCCTCCAATCTTTATGTCACACTCCTCCTCATAAAGCCTTGCTTCCCAAATGATCTCTTCTGCGAATAGATTGAAAAGGTACAGAAACAGGATGCATCCCAGATTCATCCCTTTCTTGATTTTGAATCATACAGTGTTTCCTTGCTCTGTTCTGAGGCCTGCTTCTTGGTCCAAGTATAAATTCAAGCCACGAGTTGCAATGCTTAAGGATGCTATGGGCAGAATATTGAATGATTCAAGAAGCATTAAAAGCAGATGGGATGAGTATACGTTGTACCAAAAAGAATTGGCTGACACAGAAGAATTTCATTACTAGTGAAAAAATAAGAAATAGAGAGTGCAGTTCATCCTTTGTGTCATAGATTCCTGGTCAAAACAGGGTAAAACCAAGATGTGACAATTGCAGTGAAGACAGTCACAAAACCAGAGACTGAGTGTAAGAGAGAGCTGAACAGGGTCCACTGACGCACAGAGCCACAAATGAACACCTTGACTTAGCTTAGTGGTGGAGAAGGAGTGATACATAATGGCAGAACTAAAAGAGACTTGAAACAGCTGTGTGAGTATGAGGCAGGGCCCAAAACCACAAGGCTGAGTCAGAGGCTTGCCTGTGAGCATTGAGACGAGGTTGTCCTGGATAAAGAATCACATCCGGAATGTTTCCAACCTGAACTTTAAACTATTACTTTCCTAATAAACCACAAATTTGAGGGCATTGTTTCTCTGTGACCAATGCAATGAATTATTAAAGCCAGTAACAAAGTAATGAGAGCTGAAAGAGAGACAATTGTTATTAGAACTACCGTGACATGTGGAGGGGATATCTGTCCTTATAGGAACTAGCTTTGTGCTGTTGGAGGTCTTGCTGAGGATTCTTCCCCTCCATGGACTCAGAAAAGGTCAAACTCGATAGTCCACAGCCATCCTGTTTTTACACAGCCCAACATGGAGCTACACCACTGGGGTTCTTTTAAATTGTGTATGGTCTCTACCAGGTTCAAGGCTTAGTCTATTAAAAACTGAGACATCTTGCAATAAACTATTTGTATGTCCATAATGTCAAGGATACATCAACAAAGCACCTCTTCTTTTCTCATTTTTAAGAGGATTCCAGAATCTTTTTACTGAGGTGACTATACTTATTAATGAAAAGTTCATGAGAAAGATTCACATGCTCATTGTGTATTCCTAATTTTATTTCCTAAAGATGATCAATAAAACCTTTTTTCCCCCATTGTTTACTCAATGATATTTCTGCTTTGAAAAAGCAATTTAACAACTAGATAAGAAAACTTATTTTTTAATTAGGAAAGGAAATTACTGACAGCAGGTACTGGTAGAGGTTTGGAGTGATAAGAACAAGGAGCAGGAAACCAAGTGGGTAAGGAAGAAATAAATCATTCTGGAAATTTGGGGATGGGGGGACGTGAGGAATTCAGTGAATGCAGAGATAAGGATAGAAAATTTTTAAGATAGGAAAGAGATGTGTTTTTTCAAAGGCAAAGGAAAAAAAGATGTAATAAAAATGTTATACGATGGTAAGGAGATGGAAATTAGCTGTAAAGCAAAAAATGAACAAATATCCTTTGTCATGAGGGAGCTGTTTCTGGCAAAATGCAAAGGAAGATGACCTTGTAGAAAAAAAAATCTAAGGTGACTAAACAGCAATGATGAAGGATATTTTCACACTAATTTAATAAT
>NW_006399825.1:2176472-2177694 GCF_000299155.1 Elephantulus edwardii | reverse complement strand
TGGTCATCAATGGCAAAGCCATAACCATCTTCCAGAAGCGAGATCCCGCAAACATCAAGAGGGGTGATGTTGGTGCTGAGTATATTGTGGAGTCCACTGGTGTCTTCACAACCTTGGAGAAGACTGTGGCTAACTTGAAGCATGGTGCCAAACAGGTAATCACCTCTGCTCCTTCTGCTGATGCCCCCTGTTTGTGATGGGCTTGAACCATGAGAAGTATGACATCTCTCTAAAGATTGTCAGCAATGTCTCTTGCAGCACCAACTGCGTGGCACCCCTGGCCAAGGTCATCCTTGACAACTCTGGCATCACAGAGGGACTCATGACCACAGCCCAGGCCATCACTTCCACACAAAATACTGTGGATGGCCCCTCTGGAAAGCTGTGGTGTGATGGCTGCAGAGGTACCCAAAACATCATCCCTGCATCTACTGGTGCTGCCAACACTGTGGGCAAGGTCATCCCTGAGCTGAATGGGAAAGTTACTGGCACAGCTTTCCGTATCCCACCCCCGGTGTGTCAGTCATGGAGCTGATCTGCCATCTGGAGAAAGCTGCTAAATATCATGACATCAAGAAAATAGAAAAGCAGGCATCAGAAGGGCCCCTCAAGGCATCCTAGGATACATGAAGACCAGTCTGTCTCCTGTGACTTTTAAGAGTGACACTCACTCTTCCACCTTTGATGCTGGGTCTGGCATTGCCCTGAACGACCACTTTGTCAGACTCATTTCCTAGTATGACAATGAATTTAGCTACAGCAATCGGGTAGTCAACCTGATTGTTCACATGGCCTCCAAAGAGTAAGAACCTGTTGGACCACCAGCCCCAACAACAGCACTAGAAGAGAGAGACCCTCAGCTGCTGGGGAGTCCTTGCCCCAACTCGATCCTCCCACACACTGAGAATCTCACATTCTTAACACCGCTTCCATTCTATCCCCCTGAGAAAGGAGAGCCCATCTTGTCATGTACCATCAATAAAGTATACTGTACTCAGAAAAAAAAAAAGAAAGAAATCAATAGAGGAAAATAGCAAATAAAAATAACTGTTCACCTGAAACTGTATATTTACATAGTTTAAGGAATGTCTGTCTGATCTCACATACTGATTCTAATTTTTTCATGTTTTAATGCGAAAATAATGATTTAAAAATATGTATATGCCAAAGTATTAGGTACTACTTAGTATCAATTTTTATTGGCTGTTATACATCATTTATA
>NW_006399825.1:2170415-2175757 GCF_000299155.1 Elephantulus edwardii | reverse complement strand
CACTGCCAACTCAAAGACAAGCCGTTCAGATCCACCAGATCTTGTGTTAGAGAAAGAATGGGGCTTCAGGCCACAGTCTTTTCAATCAATTTGTATGCATCTGAGAGCAGGTCAACAAATAAGGATGATAGAAAATATCCCATGGAATGCCAAAAGAACAAACATGTATCTTGGCAAAAGTGTAGCCAGAGCGGTCCTTGGAAGCAAAGATGGTGAAGTTTTGTCTCATATATTTTGGATATGTTAAAAGGAGAAGTTATTCCTTGGAAAAGGACATCATGCTTGGAAAGATGAAGAGTCAGCAAAACATGAAGACCTTCAACGATATGGATTTGACATAGTGATTGCCACAATGGGCTCATGTGTGTCCGAGATGATGAATATGGTACATGATAGGTCAGGGTTCAGATTTGTTTCTCATAGAGTTACTATGAGTTGTGCTCAATTCAAGGGCACCTAATAACAACAGCAACCTTAAAAAATAACCTTCTGAAAAACATTCAAACTAGAAATACTATTATGGTACAAAGGGAAAGACAGTGTGTCCGTGTGTAATATAACATTATGAAGATGATCTTATATGACTGAAGAATAATATTATCTGTGTTCTCACTCAAGTGTAGCCTTCTTTCAAGTCCAGAGAGGCAAAAATTGTACACATAATCAATTTAAGCAAATTGCAAAGAGAGCTGATCCGTGTCTTTATAAAATAATCTCTGTTGCAGTACTGCATTCTGGGAAGCAGCCAGTTCATGTCAAGCTTGAATGAAAAATGCCAGATAAGTGGCTTAACTTCCAAATACAGAAATTGGCCTGATTAAATCAATGAGTTTCTATCAGATTTTTATGTCATGTGGAAAGGAAAACCCAGCCTTCTTCTGAAAACAGAAAAGAGTAATTTATTTAATCAAGATTCTTCCTCACTTAAAGTTATGGCATTTCAGTCAACTTAATCATTAAAGGCTCAAATTAGTTCATTTGCTTTACAAGTGATATGACCAAGTTCCCTCTATACCTTTTCATCAAGTAAAGGGGGAAAACTCTAAGCACTATACAAAATTATATCACGAAATAACCTTTTCACATGTACAGTTAAGAAAAATATGCTTAAAGACAGTGATGTTCAACCTGGAAACCTTTTAAAACCATCTGGGACCCTAGAAACTAACAGTTCCTGACTCTAAACTGGTGCTGCAGTGGTTAAGCTTTTGGTGCCACCTTTAATGTCAGTAGTTCAAATTCACCAGCAGATCTGTGGGAGAAAGATGTGGCAGTCCACTTCTGTAAGATCTCAGCCTTGGGAACCCTAGAAGGCAGTCTCACCCAGTTCTACAAAGTCCCCTCAATCAAAACTGAACAACAGTGGCCTGGGGAGGGGAGTGGATCCTAGGTAGATTAGATGTAACCTCTGAGAGGAAAGTCTAAATATTGGTAAGGTTGTTCTTTGTTGGAGAGAGAGAGAGAGAGACACGGAGGGAGAAAGGGAGGGACGGAGGGAGGGGGGAGGGTGTAAAATAAAGTAACTGACATTTCAACCACCTTCACATGTACAACTTTATGATATTAATTAGGTTTATGATAATGTTCAGCCATCACCAATATTGTTCCCAAATTATACCATCAAACTAACAAGCTACACAGGTGATTCTGGTGCCGCAAATCCTACTTAGGGCACAGGACTTAAATCTGGAAGCCTATTAGAATATATGGGAAAGAAGGTGTTAAAAATACCAATGCTTTGTTCCCAATTCCAGAGTTTCTGACTTCACAGGTATGGATGACACCTGAGATCAGTATTTGAAAATATCAATGGATTCTAGTTGTATGTAGAAATTAAGAGCCCTGGTTTAAATTTCAAACAGTCATGCTTCACCTGTTCCCTACTAAGGGACCACTATTTATACTTTGTAACATCTCCCTATTGAACCTACTGAATAAACATAACTGAAAGTGAATAGAAACAAAGGGAGTTTCTTAATTGTTATTATTTTATGAAGACCACTGACCAGTCCCAGTTAAGAAATCCACTAGCGGCAGTGTCACTGACATCTTTCTCATATCCACTCTCATCCTTATAATTTGAAAGAAACTCGGTGTTTTTTCCCTATTTGTACTCTATCATTCACAAATGCAATTTTCAAAGTTTATTATTTCTCTTTATTTTTCTATTCTATTTGTAACTGATAAAAACTTTGTATTAACAAAAACCCCACTTTGCATAATTACTTCACTACATAGATGTCAATCAGTTCAGTGTTAGTTTGGAGTGTACCAGCCACACGTTTCATAGCTTTTGTTCTAAGAGCAGTGTAGTGGCTTTTGAGTCACACAAATCTCAGATCCAATCAGCTCTGCCACTAACTGTGTAGTCAGAAGTGATACACATTCTACATTCCCCTTAGCAACAGGGTAGAGGATGTCGCTTATCATTTTTCCTCTACCTGCTGGTGGGGAGTATAGAACAATCTAACCAATTAAAGACCTTCTGCCTAAATCTAGACATGGCGTGAGGGAGAATCAAATGCCTGTTTAATCTAGACCACTCTGTCTCTCCATTACAATGGCTTCACCTGTACCATAACCAATATTTTCTAATCACTGTGATGAAAAGAGTTTGAAGAAATGAAAATGCGGACTTACTCTATCAGTTAGGAGGTTGCCATAGAGTCTATAAAAGAGGTTCTGGTGGACTTAAGAACTTGGTGAAGTAAAAGCGCACTTTGGAAGTTTGTTCAATATAAACAGACAATGGACTGAGCATAAAGAGAGGTGTCGATGACAACTTTACCTAACTTCTAAGAAGCAGGATTTGCCGTCCCTTGCTGAAATAGCAGGTCCCTGAAAACTCTGTGAACAACAGAGGAACACAAGTAGATACAGTATTAGAGGCAGAGCTCGGACTGCAAGTCAATCAAAATGAGAAGAAATAGCTATTAATGTCCTTTAATAACTGGAATGCAGAGTGTGTGAAGTATGGAGGTAGGAAAACTAGAAGTTGTCAAAAATGAAAGGGGACACATGGACACTGATATGCTAGGCTTCAGTGACAGGAGATGGACTGGCATGGGCCATTCTGAATCAGAAAAGCATATGGTACACCATGCAGGAAATGAAAAACAGAGGAAGAATGGTGTTGCATCCATAATTAAAAAGATAATTTCAAATTCTATCCTGAAAGGCAATGTTGTGATTGTGTGCTTTAATAGAATTAAAATAATCCCTTTTAGGTGAATTTGTATCCTAATTTTTAAAAATTAAAATCCAAAGACTACTTAAGTAGCATAATAAGTCTCCAAATAAGCGATCCATCTACATGGAAAAATCATTGTAGTCCTTCTGATCTTTTTCTTAAGTTTCTTTTAGAGCCTCTCCTCTTTGGGACAAATTGACCTTTAAGTGTTCTTTAATCTTTATTATCAAACATCTGATCATTTTCTATTTAATCTTTCAATGTAACTGTGTGCTTCAGGCAATTGGTGTTTGTTTTTGAAATCCCATGTCTAACATTTATTCCTAAAATGTCTCTGTCCAAAAGGTCTCTGTAGTGTTTAGAGGCCAGTGAATGGCAGAGAGCATCTCAGGGTGCTGTGAAACCAATCAAGCTGCAAAAGAGGTCGAATGAGGAGAGAAAGGGGTTGGTTTTTCAAAATCTTCTCCAGAGAGCAGAACATATGCCTTTCCTCTTATGTGAAGGTATCCAGTCAAGGAATACCAATCTCCTTGATAGTGCTTCTGAATATAGGAGAGAAAACGAAGATGGGGGAAAAAACTGCCTGACTTCACTGTTATGGTAACTCAAAAGTTGGTCAATGTAGATGCAGATACACTGCCTTCAAAAAGTCAAAAGCATCAACAGTCATTTCCTTCTCAGCACTAATGACCATTCTTCCATGATAGCCGCAAATATGAAAAGTGCCACGAACTCCTGAAAGTGGGCTGGGCAATCCATTGGGCACTTTATTCTGTGCTCACACTATTTTTTTGTTTGTTTGTTTGTTTGAACCTCATTCAGGTTTTTTCTTTTATTTTGGTTTCGGGTTCTTTTGTAATTTTTTTTATTTTAACAATTTTAATGAACATTTACAGAGATTTTGGATTTCCATTCATTCATTGCTGCACTTCTCTCCCTGCCCAGCCCTCCCTGCCCCAGTTCGCTCCTCTCTTTGAAAAGTAAAAGAAACACTCCCTCCTTAGTACACGGATCCTCTCGCTGCCCCCTCACCCTCGCACCCCTCCCACTGACCCAAGTACATTCCACTATGCAGCCTGCCCCCGCACCCCTCCCACTGACCCAAGTACATTCCACTATGCAGCCTGCTCTTAAAGAATGAAAGTACTTGGTAGAAGAGAGCTTCTAGTCCATTTAGACAGAAGGACCATCCTAACAGCAGGGGAAAAACACTCGCTGGCAAACCAAGCCATTTCTGTGATAACAGAAGCAAATTTAAACAGTCATTTTAAAAGTCTTCTTCTTTTAATTACAGATGCAAATATCGAATGGCGGTCGCCATAAATTCTAATTGGCTGAGATGCATTAGGGCCAAGTGTGTGGAGCCAAAAAGATCTCCCATTTGTCTCATGGATTTCTGGAAGCATTTCACAGCACGTCTTTGCCACTTTAACCATTCTTTTAAAAAGCACAACTTACTCTTCTTGAAATTTATTTTAGACTTAGAAATTTAAATACTAAGACCAAAAAAATTGAGAAATCTATCAAGGTGTCAAGATTTCACAAAACCTGCAAAGAATGCAGGCCATAACTATAGACAATATCTAAAATAAGGCAGAACTATGAACTGTTTTCAGATTAAGAGCTCTCCCCGACCCTTACTGAAGACACACCCTGATTATAAGCAAGTCCAGTTCCACTGGACCAGAATAAATACCAGTCATCCAGCTACCCTCATTCTGCACAACCATCATAAGACTTTCTTGAATTACCTTTCCAAAGAATTGAAATGATGGTTTTCTCTTCCTTTCTCCTAAGCTTAGAGGCATTAGCACACAGGAGTAACACAAAGATAAATCAAATGGGAGCCAAAAAGAAAAGGAGGAAGAAGGGAGAGCAACCTGGTTAATTCTCTAGTTAGAAAATTAGCAACTAAGACTTAAAAAAAAATCATTCTTGGGAAAGGAGAGATTCAGGAAAGAAGATCCTCAATGAGATAAAATGACACTGTAACAGCAACAATGAACTTGAGCATTGAGCACAAGTGGAGATTGTGATGATGGCACAGGATCAGACAGGATAGTCAACAGTCTTGGCACCAGCAGCCAGGAAATTAAAAGGCGCATTGCCATGGGAAAGTCTGCTGTTAGGGACCTCTCCAGAGTACTGAAGA
>NW_006399825.1:2164760-2169650 GCF_000299155.1 Elephantulus edwardii | reverse complement strand
GAAGAGTATTGAAAGTACCATGGACTGCTAGGAAAACAAACAGATTCATCCTGGAAAGAGTTAAACCAGGCGGCTCCCTGGAGGCAAGGATTCTGAGGCTCCATCTAATATACTTTGATTGTAAGGTGGGACCGGTCCTTGGAGAAGGAAATCATGCTTGGGAGGGTGGAGGGACAGCACAGGAGGGGGAGACCCTCTATGAGGTGGATTGATTCAGTGACTGGGATAATTGGGATGGGAGTGTCAGAGACCGTGCGATTGGCACAGGACAGAGCAGAGTTTAGGGCTGTTGTACATAGGGTCGCTATGAGTCGCAAGTGACTCAACGGCACATAACAACAACATATACGTCATGCTTAGTCAGAGATGACTCCATGGGACCTAACAACAACAACAACAACACCCATAATATGATTGAAAATTGGACTAATTCCCTTTGTAGAGTCTTAAGCCCCTTAGAAGGGGCAAGACTTTTAAAAAGCAGAAAGCTACAAAGTCAGTAAGATGCTCCACTCACACAAACTCAGGAACAGATACTTCAAAACTCTTTCTACTATTAATTTCTCACTTTTATAGACTGACCCTAAATCTCACCAAAAAGAACTGCAACACCAAGACCAGCTCACCTGGACACATCAGGGTGCCACTTCTGTGTGTTCCCTCTTTAATTCTAACACAGTGAAGTTCTGCAAATGCTCTGCCTTCCAATCTACCACTCTGCACCCCATCTTCCTACTTCACTTTGATATTAAGAAGTCAAGACCACAGTCTAGATCGGACTCACATTTGAATCTGGAATAGTGCCTTATTTATTGTTGTTAGTTGTTAGGTGACATCAAACCAAGTACGACTCATAGGGACCCTATGAACACTGTTCAGCACCTGTCCTCTCCCATGCCAACTTCACAATCTTTGACACACTCAAGCCTGTTGCCTCAGCCACCAAGTCAACTTACTTACTTGGGAAAGGGTCTTCCTCTTTTAGCTGCCTCTCTATCTTCTCAAACATATTCCCTCTCCAAGGAATAACCTTTCCTAGCAACATGACCAAAGTATGTGAGATGGAGCTTTGTCACCTTTGCTTCCAAGGAGCACTCAGGCTGTACCTTCTCCAAGACATATCTGTTTGTGCTTTTAGCAGTCCATGGATCTTCAAAACTCTTCTCCAATACCACAATTCAAAGGCATCAATTCTTCTTTTTGTCACCTTTAGTCTTATTCATAGTATATAACAAATACTTCTTGAACTACATTGAAAACATTTTTTTCTTCATACACACACACACATAGGTGAGTTTTCAAAAAATCATAAGCATGTAGAAATACAGAGTAACTTTCACTGGTGGAGTAAGTTTATGTCCTAGAAAGTCAATCCAAAACCATCACAAGGTGAAGACAAATACATACCCAATATCATTTTATTCCAAAGGATCACAAGGTTAAAATTAGCCACATCCACAGAGGTAGTAACCTTGCAGAATAGGTAAATGAGTTTCAGAAGGTCTTGCAATCAATATAAGCAGAAAAAGTGGAGCAGAGAACATATGAAGAGGATCATGGGAGCCTCCAAACAGAGACACTGGTGATTTTATGGGACCATTGGTCACATCGATGCTTACTCATGAAATATTCAAGAGAATTCCTTCTAACATGGTCCAGTCTTGACCCATTCAGGTGAGTTAGTAGACTAGCCCTAAAGAAAACTATGAAGACACATGCAAGGCACGTAAAATAACCACAGTCCTCAACTCCAACTTCCTCCTCCCTTAACTTTACGCCCTTAACTTTTCCAATTCATCTTTCACATTCAACTGTCTGATACAGAAGAAAACATTCAAGAAAGGAAAGAATATGATCATAGTCATTTAAACGTCACTATAAATTTAAACCTGGAAATAGATTTTTTTTTAATTATACAACTGATATTATACTCAAGAAAAACTCAACTCATGGGCATCAAGTCAGAATTGATTCTCTAGCAGTCTTGAGACTCTCCAGGAGTTTTTCAATAAAGACTCAACTCATTGCAGTTTTCAGAGGAAACTGTCCATCTTTCTCCCATTGAGCAGCTGGTGGGTTTAAACCATTTGCCATTAAGTTGACACTTTAATTCTAAAATAAACTAAAGCAACATGAATTTTGCTATGAGCAACAGACACTACTTAGACTCTGCCTTGATTTTTTTTTCAGTTTGTTCCAGTTTGACCACCTGCTGAAAATTTGCATTTCCAAGTCAGACATATAGACTATCCCCTGGATATTGTTAAAATGTAGATTCTGACTCAGTAGAGTTAGGTTTGGAGGAGTAATACAAATTCCCAGCAGGGCGTTGAACTGGAATTAATCTTTTCTAAGCCTTTGTTATCAGAGGCATCTCACTCTTTTCTTGCTCTGTCAAAGTGGCCCTTGTTTTCATTCCACTGAAATAAAAAACAAAACAATTGTTCCTGTCAAACTAATTCATGTCAATATTGTAGAGTTGTTATCTGTGTCATCAAGTCATAATTAGCTGACCTTAGAGTGGGTATTCAGAGGCTGAAAATTACACAGGAAGAGATGCCCATTTCTCTCCTGAGGAGTAGCTGGTGGATTCAAACTACCTGCCTTTGAATTGGCAGCAAATCCCTTACCCACTAGGCCACCAGACCTCTGCTCATCGATTACCTGTGTTATGCAGATGACACAAGTTTGCTTGCAATAAGTGAAGACAGCTTGAAACACTTACTGAAGAAGACCAAAGACTGTGGAAGGTGGAACTGCTCTGTAGGATCTTCTTGGCTGTGATCTCTATGGAAACAACTGCCTGGCCTTTCTTCCGTCACACCACTGGGTGAGCAGCCAGTCATAAACCATCTATGTCCCCTAGATTTACAGCAGTAAGCACAGTATATGATTCGCTCCAAACCCTGAGAAGACAACATTGCTTTCCACTGTTGCCAGCCAGTTCACTGCAACTCACTGACCTTCTGAACAACAGATCTGAACTCTGCCCTATGCTGCCTATCCTCCAATCTCCCACACGCCTGAGGCCATCCTTACAGTCACTGTGTCGATTCATCTCCCTGAGGAGATCTCCTCTCTCATTAGTCCTTTACCTTTCTCAGTATTAGATCTTTTCCAAAAGACTGACCGCTCCTAATAACAAGCCCAAAGTATGGGGGACTAAGTTTCACCATCTTTGCCCTAAGGAGCCCCCTGTTTATACTTCCTCCAAGGCAGATCTGTTTGTTCTTTTGGCAGTCCGAAAGATATTCAATACTCTGGGCCAACATCACAGTTCAAGAGCATATATTTTTCTTGTGTTTTCCTTATTCATTTCCAAACTTCCAGAAACATAAAAATCATTGAAACTATCATGGTTTGCATCAGGTGCACTTTAGTATTTGAACTGATACTAAGCACTTCAGAGAGAGGTCTTTGACAACAGAATTCTTCAATGCAGCATGCCTTTTGATTTCTCAACTGCTCCTGCCACGCGTGTGGATTGTAAATGCAAGTGAAATTAAGTTGTTGATGGCTTCAATCATTTCTCCATTTGTCATGATGTTGCCCATTGGCCTAGGGTGAGTATTTTTGTTCTGTTGATACTGACATGGAATCCATATTGAAAGTGGTAATGTTTGATCATCTTCAGTAAGAGCTCCAAGTCCTCTTCACTTTCTGCAAGGAAGGTTGCATTATTGCCACATTCTTCTTCAGAGAGTCCAGAATCTCAAATGAATTGCTTAACATACAGATTGGTTAGACAAAAAAGAATGCAATCATGAGGCCAACCTTTCCTGATTTTAAATTATGCAATGTTTCCTTGTTCTGTTTAGACAGCTGCTCCTTGGTGTAGGCTTCACATGAACTAGTTAATAGATTAACATCTCTTAACACTTTTCTGTAACTTTTAAGTAGAGGAAAAGAGCAATAAATAGAAGCAGAACTAAAGACCCAGTCAGTTTCTAATTCCTCCTTCTTGTTTTTGTTATTGTGTGACATCAAGTCATCACAAGTCAACTTAATAATCACAATATTCAATGTCATCAAACATAAATGAATCCAAGTATAGCTCTCTTAAGTTACTTCCCCTAAGAACTTGACTGTCAATGTAGTTAATCGTTTCTGATGTTAAATTTAATCATATAACTTGCATGTAACTTTTTGGTAAGAATAGATTTATTTTCGTTTTATTTCTAGTGAATGACCAAATCTGTATAGTATATTAAAGTAGTGTAGTCACTAAATATATTTTCTTCAATGATATTTTCAAAATCATCTATTTCAAGCTGGAGGAAGGCATCAGAGTAAAGCATTAGAAGGTCACTATCTTCACTTATAAAACTGTGTTCTGGCTAAAATAAGCCAAGTGATACTCTATTTTGGAGCCACTCTCACTCCTTTTAGGTTACTTCCAGTTACGGTGAGGGTACTAAGGGATGTTTCTTCACTCTGCAAGTTTTAGGATGAAGAGTCATTTGCACTAATTACTGCAGACTCTTCTAAGCAGGTTCACCCCCTAGGAATGACATCCTTATCTTTGTCACTAATTGACCCACAATAGGACATCTGTATAACAAAATGAGGAGAAATGTCAACTGAACAACTTTACACACTAATTTTGATTCGATGCATTGATTCATGGTTAGTACGTTATTTGGTTTGTTTCCTTTTCCTTTTATTCTATTCCCTGAGACTGGTGGAAGAGGAAGACTGTAAGAGATGACACAAGTGAAAAGAGGAGAAACAAGGATGGAGGAAAAGAGAAAAAAGATACTCTTCTGTTCATTGACTACGTCACTTACTTGGCACTTTCCCCCCCCTCACCAGAAATTGCACCAGCACAGAATTCCTATGTGTAGCTTTCCAATCCTCTTTCATGCAATCAAGCCTTTTTTCACTTCACCT
>NW_006399825.1:2139639-2162560 GCF_000299155.1 Elephantulus edwardii | reverse complement strand
AACAACATCTCTTTTAACTAACCCCCTAGAGTGAGACAGGAGGCAGAAAAAGAACTTTTGCTGAGAGTCCCAGTAAGTCATGATGAGTCACAGAAATGGGCCGAGTCACTTTGCTGGTCTGCTAATAACAGAGTTGCAGTTACTTCCAAGTGAAGATCAGAAGCCTTCCTGGCCATTGAACAAAGAGTGGAAGAGGTGAAACATGACTGAATCAGAATGGACTCAGCAAACCCTCCAGCAGGTTTTCAGGAGCTGTAAATTGAATGGAGGGATGGAGCAATTGGTAGATTCAAACCGCTTGTCATTGGATTGGTAGCACAACTCCTTAACACTAGGCCACAGAGCTACCTGGCTAGCAATCACCTAACTTAAAATACTTACTATTGTTGTTGTTCCTGAACAAAAATGTAAAGCTATCATTTCAACTGATTTAATTATTTGATAT
Organism: Elephantulus edwardii; assembly: GCF_000299155.1. Taxonomy (NCBI): domain Eukaryota; kingdom Metazoa; phylum Chordata; class Mammalia; order Macroscelidea; family Macroscelididae; genus Elephantulus; species Elephantulus edwardii. The sequence continues at coordinate 2,162,115 of NW_006399825.1, read as the reverse complement.
ATGACCAAGCTAAAATGTTCTCATTATAGAAAATTCTAAAAATTAAGGTAGAAAGAAAATTAACCTAAGGAGGAAAAATACCACCCAACTACACAAAGACAATAACTACTGACATAATGGAATATGCCCTCCAGATATTTTTCAAAGCTTATTGTTTTACATTGCTGTACCTAGATGTGTACATAACTATGAAGGTGGTCTAGTGGTAAGAATCTGTGCTGCAGTCCCAAAGGCATGTGGTTCGAATCCAGCAGCTGCTCCATGGGAGAAGTATGGGCACTTTCCTCCCATGCAATTAATTGCCTCTGAAAACTTGCTGAAGGATCATCTACAAGTCAGTTCCGACTCGATGACACAAACTAATAGCAGCAGCATTACTTCATCTAAATGTACGGAAATTTTTTTAATAAACATCTTATTAATGAATTTAATCTTTGTTTTAAGGAAAGTAGAAATAGCAATTTAACAACTTTCTTGGTAAATAAAGTCCAAAGGTGAATTTCTGTCATTATCATTTCAATATATAATTCTCATAAACATTTTTTTAAACTGTTGCATTGATCCTAAATTTTAAAAAGAGGTAAGTTCCTAACACTTTCAAAATGATAATCCATTTCTGAAGTGTTCTGAGCGAAGAACTCTAAAGACAATGTCAGCCTTATCTCTGCTTTAAACATTCAAATGTTGTTATTGTTGTTGTTTGTTGTTGTTGTTTTTAGGTGCCATTGAGTCACAACTCATAGCGACCCAACATACAATAGCCCTAAACCTTGCTCTATCCCTTGCCAATCTTATTGTCTCCAACACACCTATCCCCATTATCTCAGTTTTATTTAAAATACACTTCAAGCCTTGGCTTCTATCAGTTTCCCAAGACCAGGCAAGGATACTCACTATATCACCACACCTTCTGGAACTCCTGGCTAGGACAATAAGAGAAGAGAAAAGAAGGAAACAAAAGGCATCCATATTGGCAAAGAGGTGGTAACATTATCTCTAAATGCAGATAGCATGATAGAGTACACAAAAACCCCAGAGAATCAACAAAGACCTGTTAGATCTAGTAGAACAACTTAGCAGTGTGGCAGAATACAAGATCAACATAGAAAAATCAGTTGGATTTCTTTATGGCAACAAAGGAAGCATGAAAAAGGAAACCAAAAAAAGTAACACCATTTACAACAGTCAAACACATGAAGAAACACATAAAAATAAACCTAACTAGAGACACAAAGCACCTTTTCAAGAAAAACTACAAAACACTAACTACAAGTAACAACACAGAACCAACTCACAGCTGACCCTCCAGTGGGTTTCCGAAGCCGTAAATCACATGGGAGGAGATAACCCATCTTTCTTCCTCAGAGTTGCTGGGAGATTCAAACCACCAAAAAGATGCAGCCTCTGGGTTAGCAGGGCAACCCCATGGACGATGCCACCAGAGCACCCCTTATTCCTGAGTTTCCTCTGCAGCAACTTGGACCTCACCTACAGGGGTGATTTCAAGTTAGAAAGTTACTGCAGAAGTGGGTGCATGGAGGAAGCTGTAGTTTTAAATAAGAAGTAGACCATTAACATCAGGGATGTATATTCTTGGTCTTTTGTAAATACCAGAAGAGTATTTCATTTCCTCTATACAAATACACAGTTGTCCTTTTTCTTAATATGAGTGGCTCCAACCAACTAACTTTGCATGGTTAATGTCATACTTATAAATTGACAGAAGTACAAACCATGACATCATAGAATTTAGAGCTCATTCCCAAATAGTGGAAACTGACATTTTCTCTTAATCTGAGAAAGCCAAGAATCTACTGTATTCACTTGGAAGACATTTTTTCCCAGAAGTCAAACAGCGATGACTGATTAAGCAATCTCCTGGCTAGGACTGAGCCACTCCACCCCAAATTCAAGCTATCAGAATTTTTCCCAGCGAACTGATTTTTAAAACTTCCCAACATACTATCATATCTTATAAACAAATTCTCCACAACTCTGGTAAGTTTATATTATTTTTTTTTTCTGAACCATTACTTTAAAATTTTACTTTATTATCTTTATAAAGGAGTTTTTTTTCTAAGTATGTAAACATTTTCAGTGTGGGTAATTGCATGGGATGTTGATCATTTCCTAGCCAGAACATTTATAAATTAGAGATTATAAAGAATTATATCATTATTTATAAAAGTTCAAGAGGGATTTTTAATCTTTTTACTTTTGAGCCAATTTTTCCATATTAACATGAAAAATAAAGCTTTGCTTTATCCACAGTGGTGTGACTATTCCAATTTATTTTAGACATTGGTGTTTTGCAGGGGAAAGCTCCAGTGGCCTAGGGCATAAGGAGCTGCACTGTCAACTCGAAGGCAGCTGTTCTCCATGAAACAGATGAGCAGTCTCCTCCTGTGCACTTCATAGTCCCTGAAAATCCACTGGAGGGTCGGCTATGTGTTAGTATCAACTCAATGGCGATAACTTGAGGTAGAGTTCCATTTCATTCTTTGGTCAATTCTATATCCTCCCCAACTAATATGGAAATCTTTGATCTCTAATAGCTCAGACTTCCCAGTCCACTACGTAAATCTTCAAAATCTAACAAATATTTTCCTACATGTGACAAAAAAAAAAAGGAGACAGATGTTGAACCAGACTGCCATGTGCCCCAGGCTGACAGGCATGCTCACCTCACACTCAGTTCTTTCTGTGAGGTCTTTATTTAACTTCTTCAGTGTGTTTCTTGGTTAACTGATAGTTGCTGAGCAAGGCAAAAGAGTCATATCGCAATGCTCAAAGAGCTTTTCAGTTGAATAACCCATTAGTCTTGGCAATTCAGGAAGCTCTCACTTTTCCATTTGTATTAATTTGTGGTTAATACCAATTATAAGAATAATAATAATAAATACTCATGTCTGTTGACTCAAAACCTACACTGACCCTCCATTGGATCTATGCTCCGAACACAAAGGTGGCACCTCTCTGGTGGTTCCAATCTACTAGCAGCTCAAAGGGAGATGGACAACGTCCGCCTCTGATTTATAGCCTCCATAGATATGATGGAGGGTCAGCCGTGAATTGGTTCTGACTGAGGCAATGAGTGAATGGATCTAGTAAATATTCAATACACTAGATATTTACGTACTTTGGGAAAACAGGAACAATAAATTTAAAGAAACCATGCTAATGCGTTCCACTTTTTCTTTTACACACACATATATATATATTCATTCTCCTATAGTATTTGGTTCAAATCCAGCAGCAATCTCCCCCCATGAGATTTATTGCCTCTGAAAACCCACGGGAGGTTCAGCTATGAGTCAGTTCTGATTCTATGGTAGTCAACAACAATAATAAAGTGCACAAACCAATAGATTAGTTCTCTTAAAGTGCGCACGACACTGGACACCGGATAATAATCATTAACAATTTATTAATAAATATAAACCTATGTGAGCACAGGGGCTCTGGTGGTTTTGTGGTAAATGTAGTCAGCAGTTAGCCAAAAAATAAGCAGTTTGAATCCACCAGCTTCTCTACAGGAGAGAGATAGGGCGATCTGCCTCTGTGAATAGTTGCAGTCTGGGAACCCAAATGGGCAGTTCCACTCAGTCCTACAGAGTCACGAGGAGCTCCAATCGACTTGATGGCAATGGATTTGGCCTTTGTACATGAAGTTCAGCACTTTCTGTAAGTTTTATTGGACACTAATTCTATTTTGTAATCATTTCATTAATTTCAGTTGTTGTCACTTAGCACAAAATAAAATGAAGGAGTGGTAATAAAATGAAGAGGCTATTGTGTTAAAAACAAAAATAAATAGAGCCATGGATTGAATTTCAGGGGCTTGATAAACAGTTTCCACTTCCAAGACCAAAATCTCCGCTTCCCCAGGCACCCTGTCTTCTGCCCTTCACTGATGCAGCATCTCAAACTGCGCTGTAGATCCGGTTTCCTCATGTTTCACAAACTGCTCAACATCAAAAGCACCAGAGGGAAAGCCAATACCAATGAGCATGCTGAGACAGTCCCAGGAACAGCTGCTCACCTGGCACCACCCGAGAGGAATAGCTGTGAACTGTAAACTGCCAACCCTTTCTTCAGAGGCACCTCTGGTGGACTCCAACCTCCAGCCTTCCAGTCAGCAGCTCAGCTCATTAACCCTTTACACCAGGCAGGGACTCTCGAGGTCTAGAGCCAAAATGCTGACAAGATACTGAGTAAGCTATGGAGAACAATTAGAGGCAGTCTTTGCCTCGAGTATGCAATGCAATGCTTAGCACAAAGAAACATTACCAAAGGGCAGCAACAGTACGGCCTCAATCAACCACAGACCTACCACCCTCTTCAGCAACTGAAGCTTCTGGGTTAGCTGATGTCAACTTAGCCATTTCTCCTAATGTTCCCGGAAAATTTTACTGTGATTCTAGAAATCACAGGGAGTTCTGTTGATGTAGTCCATAGGACACTGATTCTAAGTCAAAGGCCACGCCCCTCCGATAGCTGGAATCCATAAGCAGCTCTGCAGGAGAACGATGGGCAATCTCCTCTTGTGTGTGTCATTTTCAGCCTCAGAAACCCAACTATAAGTCGATTTCAACTAGATAACAATGAGTCTGAGGTTCCGAGAGAAATCACTGTAACTGCCAATCTTTACTCCTTCCACCCACCTCACCAACCTTCTCTGCCACCTGGCTTGAAGCTTTGGGATGGAGGAGAAACTTCCCACCTCATTAGACATGAAAACAGCACCAGTGTTTCATGAGAGCGGATCTTGTGGGGTTGGAAACCATCGCTGTTGTGGCTGCTGTTTACCATCAAGTCAGAACCGGCCCACAGCTGACCTTCCAGCGGGTTTTCAGATGCTATTAATCACAGGGGAGAAGATTTTTCATCTTTCTTCTGCTGAGCAGCTAGTGGATTCCAATACCTTCTGTGTCACAGTGCAGCTTCTTACCACTAGGTCACCAGAGCCCCCAGGAATCGCTGTAGCTGTGGACTGCCAAGTTGGAATCGAGTAGTTGACCTTCTGGAGGGTCTTCAGAGACAGTTAATCACACAAGAGCAGACTGCCCATGTTTCTCCTACGGAGTTGCTGTTGGATTCAAACCACACACCTTTGGGATTGCAGTGCAGCTTCTTACTGCTATGGTTCATCACTAGCCTATCTTAAGTCTTTATTGAGGATAAGCGGTAGCTTTTGCAAAAGGAGCTATGTTATGTAAAAGAATCATGCTATTAAAAAGAAAGAGGTTCCACCCAGCACCAATAAACTAGGTATTTTAAAGCCTGCTATCTTTGTGATTTTCATTTTTATCTCCTTTTATAAATTAAAATTTCCAGTTTAGGCAAAAGATTCACTTTATTCATTAAATTCTTTGAAAGAAGGTTTTCTGAGTCCTTCTCTCTTTCACACATAACATTTAATATCCCTCCTGAATTTATTCTCCACTTACACATAAGCAGGAAGTAAAACTTGGACTATGATCTATGGCTTCTTGGCTTCTTGTTAAACAGGATTGTTTACATACAAATCCCGCTACTTTATTTCACATTGTTGACACTACCATTGATCCTTGAGATTAGATTTAATCATGTGAATCATTCTTTTTCCAAGCATTTAAAAAAAGTAAAAAAATAAAGCTAACATTGATTGACTATTACATTTCTTCTGAATTCCAACTTGGACAATGTGCATGGACACCTCATATTTGCCCCTTAATGCTACATATATTTTGCCCTCACTTTGAAAGGAATAAACAAGTCCCAACTCAAAACAAATTCTTTATTACAATCACTTTCATTTGCATGTGTAACTTTTAAATCATGGGAAAATGTTCAAGCCTTTTCTTGCACTAAAGTAAGGCAAAACTATAAGCCACTGTTCCGACTTATCTAAAATTCAACTTGAAGACACATGTGTAAATGGATTTCATTTGTAACCGAAAGGCTGATGGGATTATTCTTAGATGGAATACAAACTACCTAGGGATACATATGCAGTCAAAGGAAGAACTCAGGATCTCTGGAACTTTGAATGGTACTTCTTTAGGAGGAAAAACCACAAGCTCTGCCCAGCCACTGAATTGCTCCCCCAAGGCCACCGCTTTGCACTACTCTATGGCTCACCATTCAAATGTACTTAATGCCTGGCACTCCCTGGGGCAGAGAAGCACCTGTGTCAAGAGTCTGTCTATCCCAGTGAAATGGGACTTGAGGACAACAACTTTGCACTTTAATCTCTATATCCCCTGGTACACAAGAGGTAGTCAACAAATATTTTATAGAATTGACTGATTTCATAAATCACTTCTGAGATCATTATCAGCTGCCATCAAGGCAATTCCAACTGATGATGACCCCATGTGTCACCTGTGGCACAGTTTCCAACAGTTGGTTTTTCACAAGTCGGTCGCCAAGCCTTTCTTCCAAGGTGTCTGCGGATGGACTCAAACTTCCAGCCTTCAGGTTATCAATCAAGTGGGTTTAACTGTTGGTGCCACCCGAAGGACTCCCATCTTGGGACACAGAATCTGCTTTGCTAAAGCTACTTAAAGTATCTCTCTCACAAGTTATGATATTTTTTAAATAAAAATATAGTGTGAAACCAATCAAGGACCTGCTCACTTTCGGTAAAATATAAATCAAATATTCTTTTTTTTTTTTTTTGCTTTTCTTTATATTCCGTGTCATGATGTCCGTTATTTACCCTTAAGTGTTTCAATATTACAAAGTGTAAGTTAATTTGTTATGCAAAGATGTGTCAGCAATGCTGAGTAATTAACTATCCTAGAGTTTCTAGCTAATATTTAATAGAAAAGTTACACTATCAGTGGGTACTACAAGTGGTTCAGCTCTATCTTTGGTCATAACCAGAAACACTAACAATTATCATAATGAAAGCTAGAAATGAGGACCTTAATACAAATAATGGCCTATAATTAACATAATGCATGTTAAAAATGGACTCTGGAGAACAGATTCTTCCAGTCTTGAAAACCATGTATTCAAATTTTATAAATAAACTAGCATTAAAAAAAAATACTATATCAAGCCTGTGGAAGTATCAAAGTTGAACAAAAAGACAAAAAGCAAACAATACAGTTTGGGGGGGGTGTGGGGAAAAAATGGACTCTCAGTAGCAAAGTTAATGTATTCAAGACACATGTAAAAGCTCTGGTGGCATAATCCATGGTGTGTTGTACTGATAATGAAAAGAATCTCTAGGGGTTCAAATCCAGCAGCTCTGTGGGACAGGGATGAGGGTCAGGATGAGGATCAGAATGGGGAGTCTTCTTTTATGATTTACAGCCTCAAAAACTCAATGGCAGGTCATCATAAGTCAGAACCAACTCAATAGCAGAAGTCTGAAGTTTGATTTGGTTTTTTTTGAGAAGAGATGTAAATTGGCCTTAAATTTTATAGAGACACTCCAAACTTTTGCACAGAAAGGGCATAGAAATCTAGAATAATCCTCAGTAATCTCTAAACAATCTTTGCTTAGCCACATGTTTAGAGGATTCTGTTGGATTAACTCAATCCTGCATCTGGAATATTATCTGATCTGTGTGGTCCAAATCTCTTTCCTGGTTCCTAGAGACTTCATCAAGTTTACAGAACAAGTTACCTAAATCAATGCTTATCTAAACACATCTAAAACTTGTCTGTACATGTGAAGAAATGAAGGTTAAGTGGGATTCAGTCAAGTCTTGCTTTCTCTGTAACCTAATAGGAGGCTGTAGTGAAGCAGATTACCCTTACCTACCTCAAATTACCAGTAGCTGTGATCTATCTAAAAGAACCTAACCATCCCATCTAACACAGTGGCTTAGTTTAATGCAACATTCCCATCACATTGTTTGCCTTTGGGTGCTACTTTTCTTTCATCGGTACTTTATGCTAAAAAACCTTTAACCGGGAAGCAGTCTTTTCCACAGCTTAACATCATCAGTGAAAAATAGCGGTCACCAGCATATAGGCCTCTAACTCGATGAAGTGCATTCACAACACCAAATATGATAAGCAAATACACTTAAGTCTTCCCAGTCTCCTCACACAGTCAGTCTATGTCTAACTATAAACCACATCAGCCCAGCGCAGCAGTAAAGCCTGGGAAATATTCTTGAAGAAAGTTACTCACTTCCAGTCTTTAAAATTTTGTTTTTGTACACTTTGTTTTAGAGCTCTGGTAGCTTAATGGTAAATAATTGTGCTGCCAATGCAAATGTACATGGTTCAAATCTGCCAACTGGCTCTATGGGAAAAAGATGAACAATTGCCTCACATGCACTTTACTGCCTCTGAAAACCCACTGGAGGTTCAACCTATTGTTTACCTCTATAGATTTCTTCAGTATATGTTCTTGAAGTCAAGGGATCTTCCCCAGACAAAAATCTGAAAATCTAGCAAAGAAAGAAAGGGCTATTATTCCTTCTCTTGTCCAGAGGTGACTTGGTGGTGCAATTGTAAAGCTTTGCAGACTTGGCAGTTAAAACTCTATTTTTTGGGATCATTATGAGTCAGAATCAATTATACAGCAATGGGTTTGGACTTTGGTTTGCCTACACACAAAACTAGGGAGTTCTGGTGACCTAGTGGTAAGGAGCTGCACTGTCATCCTCGAGGTATGTGCTTTGGACCCAGCAGTTACTCCTGCTTGGGAGAAGAAGAGGTAATCCGTGTGATGTGCTACCTCTGAAAACCTGCTGGAGGGTCAGCCACAAGTCAGTTCCAACTCCACAGTACATAACAACAACAACAAATCACAAAACTAAGTTCCTTGTTCACAGGCAACGCCTTCTTCCTTAACCATCTTAACACTTCATGTGATAGCTAAGGAAGTGAGGCTCCTTATCTCGGTGCCACATCCAATGCTGTGACTCAAAGGTAGCATGAAGTCTAAAGGATCTGGCCTTAGCAGATGACCTTGAAATTGTTAGGAAATGACCTTGGAATTGTTAAGATGTATGAAGGTGTAGCTCCTCTATTTTCTTCAAAAGCATGATTTTCCAGAGATTCCAAAGCATGCAAGGAATGCATTCCAGAGGGGCTTGGAATGTTTCTGGCAGGGACTCAGGGCAGCAGACACTGGAGCCTGGAACAAAAACATGGGTTGTGTTACAGGTCAATGAGCAAATGCTCAGTGTTGCACTGAAGGCTGTCCTTGATCTGTTCTTCCAATCAATGGTATATTATAAATGTTCAAATATGCGATTCAGGATATTATGAATTCTACACAAATTGAACAGGTTGCTAAAAGAGGAAGAAAAAGAGAAATGAAAGAACTTGATTACCATTAAGAACACCTGCATCCAGCCTAATACTTGTTGGTAATATGATTTTTTTCATAAGGCAGAGAAAATATACAGTGCCATGCAGTTCTAATTTGTTTTCCATTCTCTCTGAAGCAAAGATGGGTTTTGGACATTTAGATATACCTTAAAAAATGTATATCTTTTTAAAAAAAGAAAGGTTTTGAGGTTTCTGGACAAGATATACTATGCCCAAGATATCAATGTCCTGTATTACAATTCATTCCATACCGTATGTTTAGTTTGTTATGAGTGAAAACTACATCCATTAATTTTATATCAAAGTACAATGCTTTTATTTTTTGAAAGTATTTATTTATTCTTGCTCCTCTCTTAAAACTCTGCAAAGGAACAGGAAAAATCATACAAAGTTATTGGACTTTGATGTAAATGCCAAAAATAATACTCATTACACTGGACATAAAACTATTTTGTTGTTATGTTTACCATCAGGTCGAAACTGACCCACTGCTGACCCTCCAGCGGGTTTTCACAAGCAGTTAATCACACAGGAGGAGAATGCCCATCCTTCTCCTGCGGAGTAGCTGGTGGCTTCAAACCACGTGCCTTTGGGATTGCAGCGCAGCTTCTTGCCACTACTTCTCTAATAATTTACTGCAGGGCATATGGGTTGGGAAGAAAAGATTAAGACATTAACTCTGAATAACCTGGAATTCATGCTCAAAGGGGACTAGATAAGGTGCTTCATCCTATCTATCCAGCGTGAGTCAGTTACAGGGTTGCTGCACTGAGATGAAGTAGTTCTCCTCTATCCTACGAAGCAAGTAGGTATCTGGCACTAGTCTACAGGGCATGTCAATCTAATGTGAGAAAGGACTAGAAGAAATTGAAAATACTGTTTTGTTTTGGAGTTTGGGGTAAGGAGGGTTGGGAATGCAACAATTTTATTGAAAGAAAAGTGCAATGAAATTTCTTTATGGCTTAAGAGAGGAAAACTTAGACACTAGCCCTCAAGTAGAGGATGAAGTGCAGAAAATACTGTTTTATCTTTCCTTCCTGAGATAAAAAAAAATAAAATACACATAATTATATATTGTAAACAAAATGTTTCCAAGTAACATTCTGCCCAAAAGTTGAGATAAAACCCCTGATGAAAGGATTGATTGAAAGGGATCAAAAGAGGCAGGAAGTAGCCCTACAGGAAGAACTTCAGAGAATGAGAAACAAGAAGTATAAACAGAATTTACTTGTCTTTATTGGGATTGCACTCCCACCCAAAAGGCTTCAGTTCAAATCCAGCAGTCGCTCTAAGGGAGAAAGATGAGCAATCTCCTCTTTTGCAATTTATTGCCTCTGAAAAATTGCGGAAGGATCAGCTCTGGGCACCGAACAAGAAGTCTCCTAAGGTTATCTTTAACTGGATGCAAGGGACACAGATAGGTGCTTTGGTGTATCCTTTTACCCTTTTAGCAACCAGGTGACTGTCAGTGGAGGGTGCTATAAACTTTACTTACTTCAGAGTCCTACAGAATCTGCTCTCTATCCATTTCCAAGTGTTTCTAAAAGTGCCAATTGTGGTTATAACTGCATAAATTGAAATGTCTTTACCTTTAACCCATTAAAAATCTTCATATTTATTAATACTCTTTTCACCTTTCCCTTATTCTGGGACTATCTTTGTCCCATTAATAATCTGGACGGTAAGCAAGAATACAGGGATTTTTATAGGTTCTGGAAAAAAGGAATGCAGTTCAACAGCTAAGGCCTTTGGGAACAAAATGATGAATAGTATTGCAACTCTGTTTCCAAGGACTTCAGTATCAACATGTAAGGATAAATAGAGTAAGAGAGTTAGGACAGTGAGACTAGAAACAAAAGGATCCCTATATGGTTACCATGCTCAGCACCTAGCCAAAAGGCAGAAGACTCAAGTCCACCCAGAGCAAAGGCCTGGCCTGCCCGTCCAAAACCAGCCTCTAGAAACCCTACAAAGCTCATTTCTACTCTGAAGCACACAAGGTTGGCATGAGGTAGAACCCACCGGGTGGAAACTTATTATAAACAAGAATAAACAAAAACTAATCCAAAGAGCAATAAAAGAAACCATTGTAATGGAAAACTATGCAGCCTTCTAGAGCAACGAATTAGAAAAATACTACATGACTGGGGAGGGACTGGAGATCATTATGCTGAGTGAACTTACTCGGTCTCCTAAGGACAAACAGAACGTAAGACCATTATTGTAAAAATAGGATAACTAGTAAAACATGTTTGGGGACCCACAGGGGGAAGGGCTGGGAATGAAGGGGTAAGGGTGCATAGGGGTGAAACCACAGGGTTGCAGAGTTTGGTGGGTGGAGGGAGGGGAGTGAAGGAAATGGGAAGGATCCAGCAGGGACCTGAAAAGATAGGGTAATGGGCATTGTCCGATGGTGATTAATATTATAAAACATAATGCATAGGGATGATTGTATGAAACACAATGTGAATGGAGAATCATGTAAAACACAACGTATACAAATTTTGTAAGCAAGCCAGTATAATAGAAAAAGAAACCATTGTGTCTGAGTTGGAGCTAGGTGGAAATGAAAGAAGCTTCTGAAGAAGGGGAGAAGATAAGGAACGGAGCTAACTTTTCTTGCTGTTGCTGCTGTTGTTGCTGTGTACTGTCATGTTGGAATCGACCCATAGCTGACTCTCTGGCAGGATTTCAGAGACAGTAAATCACACGGGGGAAGATTGCCTACGTATCTCCCGTGGAGCAACTGGTAGATTCAAACTATGTGCCTTCGGGATTGCAGTGCAACTTCTTAACATTTGACCACCAAAGCCCCCAACATTTCTTGAAGGCCTATTAATTGTCAATCAAGTACAAGAAGATGGTTCCTTTAAATCTTAAAACAATCCTGTGAGGATGGTGCAATTTTACATGAGAAGCAGCTGAGTTTACAGAACAGAAATGTTGGAGCATCTTAGTGATCGTGCAACTAGGAAAAGCCAGCAACGACAACTCAGAAGTTAACTGTTCCAAACTCCTTGCTTTTCTGACTCAAAATATTTGCTCCTAGGAGCTGCATATTACATGTTAACCTTTTACATATTGACTCACTTTGTCTCCTTTAACCCCCACTTATAATCCTGCAAGGCAAACATTATTAATCCCGTATTATAGGAGAGAAAAATAAATCCAAAGAAAAAAATGAGCTTGACCAAAACCCCACACCTCGAGTGAGGACTAAGATATTCAAGCACAGATTTGTCTCATTCTAAATTGATTCTGAGTTTAAAAAGCAAGTAGAATAAGCAATAAGTAACTATAAAGACAAAAATATAAAGACAATTCTCTCCCTATTTCCCTATACTAATCTGTGGAGGTCACAGTACATGCAAAGTCAGAACTGAGGGTCTACTTGCCTTTCATTTTATAAAAAAAGAAAAAAATTACTATATCTTTATGACCTTTATCAAAGGGCAGACAGTACAAACCTTATAAGCTGACTGCTACCAGTACAACTTTTCCCTAGAGAATTCCACTCGCCAAAATTCCAGGCTACCATCCAATACTCCAAATCCGCTCTTGGAGCCAGAACCCTAGAGTAAATTAATCTCATCATCACAGAGTAACTGAGGAGCCTCTTGCCATAATCAGAAGATCAGGTGCTGTACAGATTCATCTTTGTCAAAGGGCTTTTTCTCAGGCAGGAAGTGGGCTAGGAGGACACAGACCATTGCCATCTATAGATGTGTACGTAAGCGCACCACTGCGTCTAGGAAGGAGTCAGAAAAGACTCTCAGAGCACAGTCACTAGTTCTCTATGCTGGAGCAAATCTCAGTTCTGCCAGGCATGATTTATCCTTCGTGCCCACTACTGTTCCTTGGTAAAAAAAGAACTCAGGAATGAATTTTTAATAACATTCTCTTAACCTAGAATGGTCGACAAAGGTTTTTCCAGCTATATATAGAAACATGTTCTGGCTTTGCCAAGTATCAAGAAGAGACTCTCCAATTCTTCTTTGACAGGAGAATCATGATCTAAACAATAAATTCCAAGCTCAAAACAATTTCTGAAGGAAGAAAATAGGAAGACCAGTCATCTAAATGTGTGCATACCTTCTGTAATAAAGAAGCAGTGGGAAACAGAATGCCACGTTTATCTTTGAAGAGTAAATCTTCCACAACAAAAATAGCAAAACTTTCATGATTGGCCTTTTTAAAATGACTGCTCTCTTCTAGAGCTTTAAAGAGTGTTAAACGCCCCATATTATTCACACTGAGATAAATTTTTAAATATATTAGGTAGTTTACTCAACAAAATGTAACATAGTTTACATACATTCCTATTTTTAAATCTAACTCTTGTTAAAACAATATAGAAAGAGAAGAAAGCATCATTTTGGGGGAGGAATATCTTTCTTCTACAACGCAAAATATATAGAGAAGCTTTTGGAAAAGAACAATGGCGACACCTGATATCATTAGATAAAAACATAAGGAACTGTTTATTCTTTAATCAAGTTTACTAGAGAATATATATTCCACTTTTTGTCACCGTAATATTTAGAGGTTCTTTCTTCTTTCCAAGGGGATGTTCCATGTTGTTGTTGTGGATTCATCTCTCTCTTTCATTGCCCTCAAGTCAAAATGGCCTCATAGCCAGCCCTCCACCAAGTTTCTGAAAAGGTAAATCTCTCCCTTGGAGATGCTGGTCATTCAAACCAGTGGTGAGGCATGGCCTCGGGGTCAGTAGTGCAACTCCCAGTGGACTGTAGCATCAAAGATGCCTTGATGGCTCATAGGGACCCTATATGACAAGCAGAATAGTTTTCTACGTTTCCTAGGTCATAATCTTCATTGAAGCAAATATCCAAATCTCTTCTCTCACAGACAGGTTGATGGATTCAAACTGCAAACTTTCAGTTATCAGATAAGTACTTATCCAGGAGGTTTCCAGAGTTCCTATATGTCTCATCACCGCTCAGAATTTCATGTCCACAATGGAATTATTCTTTTCTCTCCCAAGCATCATCTTATTTTTTTGCTACCTCCATAAATGGCATCATCCACTCATTGCACCTAACATTCTACACACATCCCTCTTTCTTGTCCTCTTATGAAACTTTTCCTAAGAGTAGTAAGCACAGTAAGCTCAGCTCCCCTTACCTACTATGCGCACACCTACTAAATATTTTTTGAAATTATTTAATAATTAAAATCCTTTTTCCAAAAAGAACTGATTTTAATTAGTCAAAAGGAAGCCTGCCATTGGATAGCCTTTAGTCAGGCTCTTTCCCAAGATTTAGTAAAATGGAGCCACTGGGCTAAAGCAGGAGTTGGAAAACTAAGGCCCACTGCCTACTTTTATAAAGAAAGCTTCCTTGGAACACAACCAGGTCCATTTGTTCACGTATTGTCTGTAGCTGCTTTAAGTTTACAAACTGTGTTTGAGATGATATGGCCTGTAAATCCCAAAATAAGTATCTGTTTATTCAAGAAGAAGATTCCCATAACAGAAGAGTATTAGTATTATAATAGGGTTTCCCCTATTAAGAATTGTGTCCCTCAAAAAGATACAGTGAAATCTTGAACCCTGTACTATGAATATAAGCTTCTTTGCTAACAATCTTCGAAGATGTCAGTCAGGGTAGGTCCTGATATGCTATGAATGGTGTCCTTGGCAGAGAAGAGACATACAAGGAAGACAGCCAAGTGAAGACAAAGGAAAGACCGCAGTAAAGAGAACCACCATCTATCACTGCATGAGCTCAAATTCTTGACAACACTCACAAGTCAAGGAACACCAACAATCACTGGCCATCAACAGAACAGAGGAGATAGACATGGAACAGACACTTCTTCAGTGCCCTCAAAAGAAATCACTGTGGCCAAGGCACTGAGTTTGGACTCCTAGCCTCCAGACTCATGAGATGTAAGTTTCAGTTTTCATATGGCACCCAAATTTGTGATACCTTATAACTGAAGCCATAGGAAATCAATAACACTAATATAAGGAGAGAAAAAAAAATCAGAAAAATAACAACAGTAGTTTAATTACATTTCTTTTAACATTTTCTTTTGCTGTTATTCTGTGTCATCAAGTCATTTCTAACTTACAGTGACCCTATTAACAACAGATTTGAACCTTGGCTGAATTCGCGCCATTCTCATGATCTCTGCCATGCTCGAACTCATTGTTAGAGGGACTGCATCATGTTGGTGGAGGTATTTCTTTCTCTGACCATCCACCTTTCTCACTGTGGTGTCTTTTTCCAGGCACTGGTCTTTTCTGACTACGTGCCTACAGTATATGAAATGACGTGTCACAATCCTTTGCCTCTAAGGGATTGCACTTCTATCAAAACAGACTTGTTTGTTCTTTTGGCAGTCCATGGGACAGTCAAATATTTAGTACTCATAAAATGTCTTTGTACTTTCCATTAATGTTTGCCTGGATAAACTGGCCAACAGGCTGTAAAATCTCATGAACCACATCAACAGTAACAGAAGTGCAGAATCCACAGTCTCCTGCTCTGGATGCTAAGGACTGTTTCTAACACTAAATCTCAAAACTGATAAGGACATTTCCAAAGCCTAAAATGTCCACTCTTGCAAAAGGTCTCAGCTCACACAGAATCACAGATGTTCATTCCTGGGTCTTGATCTAATGTTCCCCCAGATGCTGACTCAAAGATTAAATCCAAGAGATTATAAGTATCTTAGCACACACACGTGTGCAAATGGAAAAGCTTGGCATTTGTGAATACCAAGAGTGGGAAGTTCATCCTGTCCTTTGCTGTAGTAAATTCCTTTTCATATGTCTGCAAACAATCCATCAGCCTACAAAAGTATTGGGGAGCTGCCTCTACCAGACATATGAAGAGATAGAAAGTCCACCCAAACTTAATTCCTCCGTAACATTACTCTTTTCCTCTTTTATGCCCAAAGTGATGCCAGTGCTACAACACTGCACTCACACTTTGGACCATCAATTGCCAAAGTGCCTGAAATTCAAGTTACCAATCCACTGCTTTATCCTTGGATAACCAAATGGCATGAATGGCCAGAGGTCCTTTTGAGTATTTAACTTCCAGTGCAGCAAAGCCCATGAAACTAAATAAAACTAAGATGTCAGTTTAAACTGTCCATTTCTAAGTCTATAAATCAACACAAGCAGCTGACCCAGAGTTCCCTTCCTTGCATGTACCAGGATGTCTAAGCACCAGGCCCACAAAAATAGTGAAGCAGTAAAGATGAACTAAGTAGACCCTTATGGTCACTATCTGCTCGATACAGTGAGTGTTCTGTTGTGTTCTTTCATTGGAAAGCAATTAATTTCCTTTGGGATCTCTGAAGAGATGTGTGTAAGGGTTTATCTGATTTCTTTTATAGCTTGCATTATCTTGTTCACAGTTAAAGTTATTTATTCAAGCACTTATTTTAGAACATTATTTTTGGTAAATAAGTCTATGGGGATTTTTACTTTGGTTTTAAAAAAAATGGAAAGAACTAGAGTAGAAGTCAGTGGGCCTAGGTTCTATTTTTCCTGTATTAAACTGTCACTTTGGATAAAGTACTTACATTCTTCAGATTTCAAAGTAAAGTTCTCCAAAAATAAGTGATCTCAAGATAGCTTCTAACTCTCTCTTTCTCAATAGATGACCAACCGTCATACTATAAAGAGCTTGAGACTATGAAAAAATGTTCTTTACCTCTCCAGTTCAATTGGTTCTCTCATCCCCCAAGTCTTTATTTCTCTCTCTACATTGGAAGAGAAAGGATGAAAGTCACGCAACTGTCGAGGACTTTTGTTCATTGGGTCATTATGAGTCACTTATGACTTGACGGCACTAAACATAGAGACCAGTTGGCCTATTGGACTGAAAACAATGCTACCAATCTACAGGTAGGTGACTCTAATCTGCAGCCCTAAGGCTGTCTTTAACTGTTTTTGGTGAAACATTCTTCTAGGTCATATATCCCTGGTGTGTCCACTTGCCATACAGAGGCAACTTGTGGTCACTGTGAAGCTGAACACTGTGACACTGACGTGTCAAATGCAATAACGGTTACCCATGGCGGACAGTGTTTGGGGGTGCTCCCCAGTTGAAACAAGCTTGGAAGCAGGAGTGGCATCCACTTCCGCAGATAGCTTGCCTTGGGAAACCCAATGAACATGGAGAAAGGATGAAAGTCACACAACTGGGGAGGACTTTCGTTCATAGGGTCACTATGAGTCCCCTACAACTTGACAGCACTTAACAACAACAACATTGGAAGTGTCCTTGCTCCCTATAAACCCGCTTTCTACACTGGCTTGACTTCATCTCTTCTGACTCTTTTGAAATTACTGTTGCCTGAATACGACCTATAATATTTTACCTCTTTGCTCCTGCTCACACTGGATTGTAATTCTACTTCTGCAGAAAATCAACAAGAACATCACTCCCTGCTGCCTCTTATCTTTTCTAAAGCTTGACAAGAATTACTCCTTGTCTTGTATACATAAGTAGTCTTTATTTTATTGATTTATTATAGTCATCAATTCTACTATAGTTAATCGTATACATGCCTTATCATTTAGATTGTAAATTTATTTTTATTCAACTTTTCATTCTTTATACTTATTTTTATTCAACTTTTCACTCTTTTTACTTGTTTTTATTCAACTTTTTATCAATCTTTCTGTTTCTACACTTTAAAGTTGTTTTTCTAAAGTCCCAGTTAGTAAAGTTAATCGAGATAAGATTGGCAACATGAGATTAAGAGAATTTTTACAATCTTTGAGGAAAATCACCTTAGCTATAAATTCTTAGACAGTGAGGACCAGATCTCTACTTTAACTCACTCTTTCTCTCACTGCCAACCATTACTTTCCAGAGAAGCCCTTAGGTTTTAATGATTGTTAGAAACAAAATTGTTTTTCTTGTTTTGGAAAAAGTTCCCTGTAACAATCCTTTGACTTTGTAAACAATCGATAAACACTAACCATATGACACATAAAAACTGAATAATAAGAGCTCAGGAGATTAAGAAGTCTTGATAAAAACTGAAATGGGAATTCAATTGCTCAACTTATCTTGTCCAGATTCTTCTGGGGTTTTGTACCACATAACTTAGACTGTGACTCCAAATCCAAGGACTGTATGTTCTTTCATGCAATAGCAAGAGTCACAGCACCTTCTGTGCTCCAATTAAACTTTTCTGAATATTTATTCGTTTGCATAATTCATCCAAATAAGCAATATTAGCTTTCCTATCCCACTCTCTTGTCATATTATTTTCTTAATACTCTCAAGATTTATTTCATTTTCTTCAAAAGCCCAGATCAGCTCATGTTTATCACTATTAGTTCTACTTTTCTCTAGAAAAAAACCCCAACAATTTGATGCTTAGCTCCATGCATCTGATACCGGCTATGATCTTTGCAATCACTTGTTATGCATCAGAGAGTTGGACAATGACTAAGGAGGATAGAAGGAGAATTGAAGCCTTTGAACTGTGGTGCTGGAGAAGAGTATTGAGAGTACCATGAACTGCTAGGAAAACAAACAGATTCATCCTGGAGAGGGTTAAGCCAGGCTGCTCCTTGGAGGCAAGGATTCTGGGGCTTCGTCTGACATACTTTGGACATGTTGTAAGGAGGGACAGGTCCTTGGAGAGGAACATCATGCTTGGGAGGGCAGAGGCACAAGAGGGTAAGACCCTCAATGAGGTGGATTGATTCAGTGACTGGGGTAATCGAGATGGGTGTGTCAGAGGCAGTGCAATTGGCACAGGATAGAGCAGGGTTTAGGGCTGTTGTACATAGGGTCGCTATGGGTCGCAAGTGACTCGACGGCACATAACAACAACAACAATATCACTTAAACTTGGAAATTATTCTGTCTCAACCTAAATGCCTATCAGTGAATGAATGGATAAACAAATTGCGGTATATACATAAGACGGACTACTACACAAGTATAATGAATAATGAGGAGTCCATGAAACATAATATGGTTGAATCTGAAGGACATTATGCTGAGTGACGTCAGTCACAAAAGGACAAATACTGTATGGCCCCTCTATTATAAAATGTCAAAAATAGATAAACACACAGATGCCAATGTTCTTTAACAGCTACCTGGGATGGGGCAACCTGAAGTAGAATTGCAACGGGAGGAAACTCACCTTCATGAAAATTGACACGTTATTTTTTTATGATGAAAAAGGCAATACCAAATATGAGTTAAATCTGTACAATATTATCCAGGTAAACGACATTCAGAAGTACTCAAGGATAAGGGACCATTTTGCAACAATATTAATAATATTAAAAATATACAAATTGTTATATACTTAGATATGTATGATATGCATGCATAAAATGGCATATGCATATTCGTATACATACATATATAGGAGCTAGAGCCAGAAAATCAAAAGGGTTAACTCGCTCAGCATTTCTTAAACTGAAGGAGCTAAAGAACAAATTCAAGGGTCGATGTGCAAGGATGTTATGGGCAGAATATTGAATGAACCAGAAATCATCAAAAGAAGATGGAAGGAGTACACAGAGTCACTGTACCAAAAATAACTGGCTGACACAGATGAATTTCATGAGTTTATGTTCAAGAGGCATTGGAGATGAAGGAGGAAGCTCCAGCTGCTCCGAAGGAATTGGCAAAAACACAAGTCCCCAGGAATTTATGGAATACCAACTGACATATTTTAACAAACAGATGAAGCCCTAGAAGTACCCACTAGGCTGTGTCAAGAAATCTGGAGCACAACCACCTGGCCAACTGACTGCAAGAGATCCATTATTTATTCCTATTTAAAAAAAAGTGATCCAACAGAATG
This sequence comes from Elephantulus edwardii, assembly GCF_000299155.1. Taxonomy (NCBI): domain Eukaryota; kingdom Metazoa; phylum Chordata; class Mammalia; order Macroscelidea; family Macroscelididae; genus Elephantulus; species Elephantulus edwardii. Next base: position 2,142,009 of record NW_006399825.1, on the reverse strand, counting down.
TGAAAATTGTCAAACAGTATCACTAATACCATATATGAGCAAAATCTTGCTGCTGAAGATTATTAAAAGTGACTGAAACAGTATTTCAACAGAGAACTACTAGAAATACAAGCTGGATTTAGAAGGCCAAGGAACTAAAAACATCATTGCCAATGTCAGATGGATGTTGGCCAAAAACAGAGGGCACCAGAAGAATGTCTATCCATTTTTCACTGACTATGCAAAGACTGTATGGATCACAACAAACTGGGGCTAACTCTGAGAAGAATTGGAATCCTGGCACACTTGATTGTGCTCATGAGAAACCTGTACTTGGACCAGGAGGTAGTCGTCAGAACAGAGCAATGAAACACTGCTTTAAAGATGACACAACCTTACTTGATGAAACTGAGAAGTGTCTGAAGCATTTGTTGCAGAGGATCAAGGACTGTATGTAGTCTGCAATATGGATTGAAGCTCAACATCAAGAAAATCAAGATTCTCACCACTGGGCCACTTGGCAACACTATAATAGAAAAAGAAAGGAGTGAAATTGTTAATAATTTCATCTTTCTCAGTTCCATGGTCAATACTCTTAGCACCAGTAGCTAGGAAATCAAAAGATGAATTACATTAGGGAAATCTGCTAACAGGGACTTCTCCAGAGTTCTGAAGAGCAATGATGTCAATCTAGAGTCTAAGGTTCACCTGATATAGGCCCTAGTTTCTGCAATTACTTGCTATGCATCAGAGAGCTGGACAATAATCAAGGATGACAGAAGAAAAATTGATACCTTTGAGTTATGGTTCTGGAGAACAGTATCAAACATGCCATGGACTATCAAGAGAACTAACAAATCTGTCCTAGAGAGGGTGAAACCAAACTGCTCCTTGGATGCAAGTATTTTGAGGTGTTCCATCTCACATACATGAACCAAGAGAAATCAATCTTTGGAGAAGCATATCATGCTTGGAAGAGTCAAGGGACAGCATAGGAGATGAAGACCCCAGATGAGATGGACTGACACAGCAATTGGGGTAATGCGGGTAAGTGTATCAGAGACAGTGAGACTGGCTCAAGATAGAGCAGGGTTCAGAGCTATTGTGCGTAGGGTTGCTATGCATCATAGTAAGCTCAACAGCACATAATAACAACAACAACAAGTACAGGGACATCTGTATGTATATGTACATGTACATGTATATGTGCATGTATGTGTACATGTATATACATGTTTGGCACTATTTTTATATCCATATATGTAAAAAAGCACACAGGGGATAGAGTCATGGAGACTTACTAGACATACCCAAGTAACTCACAGTATTTATTTTAGTTTTATTTATTTAGTATATTGTTTTAACTGGTTAAAATTATTAGGACCATAGTTTCAGAGGTCAATTTGGTCAACTGACATAATACAAAGTTCTATACAACATAATGTTTTACATCTTAGTGTGGTAAGCAGTATCTGGGATCTTAAAGATTTGAGAGTAGCCATTTAAGTGATAACTAAGGATCTTCATCTAGAGCAAAAGAGAATGAAGGAAACAAAAGCCTCAAAGAAGAAACTAGTCCAAAGAAAATAGCCCAAACAAACCAGAGCCTCTTCTACCTGGGAACCAGAAGACCAGACAGTGTCTCATTATCACTAGCTTCTGCAGGTTACCTTTCAGTCAAATAACAGATTAGCTTATAACTAACCAATATCACCTATGAGTAATGATTATGTAAGACAAAAAAGTCAACATTTAACTCAAAGGAAAGATGAAAGGATGAAAGCAAAGAGGAAGGGATGCAAGAATAATGGATGCAGAGCTAACAGACTGAGAATAATGATAATGCTGACACGCTGTAAAAACTTAAACCAATGTCACAAAACAATCTGTATTGTAAAAATAAGTTTGAATTACATTAATAATTATAATTAATGTTATAAATCAAAATGTCTATGAATGATTGGAGCTGTGGTGCTAGAGAAGAGTATGAACACTCTATTAAGAATCAAAAGAACAAACATAAGGGTCTTGGTGAAAGTGCAGCTGGAGTGTCTCACCTTCGAGATATGGACAGTAAATCTTTATCTCATACACTCTGGACATATTGTTAGAAAGGCTAATCCTTGAAAAGGACATCATGCTTGGAAAAGTAGAAGGTGAGAGAGAGAGGACAACCCTCAAGGAGATGGACTGACACAGTGACTGCAGCAATGGGTTCAAGTATGTCGGAGGTGGTAAGGAGGGTACAGGATAGAGTCAATCCACAGAGTGTGGTGACTCCAACAGATTATAAGTCCTTATAAGATGGACTTGTAAGTGTACAGCAGTTGAGCTAATCTTCACAACAATAATCTTATACTATCTTTACAATATGGAGTTGTTGTTGTTGTT
>NW_006399825.1:2112302-2137634 GCF_000299155.1 Elephantulus edwardii | reverse complement strand
CTCATTAGTGTTCAAGGCCTCAAACCTGTTTCTGAGATGTAGGTACTCATATAATATTATATTTAAGGAAACAAAACTGAGAGAGACAAAAGACACCAATCTGTAAGACTCAGAGTTGATACCTGAACCCAGGCTGTTTGAATCAATAGATAAACAAAGAACCCTTGTTGCTCCACATTACCCACCCCCAATTTTATTTCAATACATTCTAAGTACCAGGTTCTATTAGCAACAGAAAAGTAACTTAAAACTTAGCAGAAAACAGAGCATAATCTGAGGGATAACCAAGTATTTCTCAAATAGAAGAGCAAAACACGAGGGTTCTCTGGGAATCACACCAAGTCCAGGCTCGCTGTGCATTTTAAAAATGGACTAGAAGAGACTGAGTAATCTGACGTTTCAAGTTTTGCAAATGACACACTAAAGCATCTCTGGAGTGTGAAATGCCAACCTGACAAAAATAAAACAAAGTACATTTAGAGCGTGACAGACTATAAAGTGAGCAGGGATCTGGCAACCCAGTGAAGCAGGTAGGTGTCTCCCCAATGCCATTTCAGTATTTGCTTCCCTACTTCAGAGTGTTCCCTGCTCTTTGGGTTTGATAATCTACACTACAGCAGAAGGTTCCAGGGGTCCGTGGGTCAGACAGGACCTGAAATTCAACTAAGTGACATTAGGGCTCAGAGAGCATGTCGAGAACCATGGACTAACTCATGCTCCCAGAACTCAAGGGAGCAAATGCCAAAGCTTGACGACTTGGCTACACCTTTTTGAAGTGGACAGAAACTTTTTCAGCTAAAATGGCTGGCTGCTGTACACAGACATTAACCTCATTACTCATTATAACACAGAGAAGAAACTGTAAATATTCATATCTTTAAGAGTTCATTAAATTAATTCACGATCATGAATCTAAAAGATAAGCTAGGGTCATTTCTAAGATAACAAAGTAAACTTCAGTTTCTTCACAATCTTTTTTTTTCCCTTTTTTTTCTTCACAACCTTCTTAAAGCTAATCAATATCTCCCACTCTTTCCTTCTTCCTCTTCCTCCTCCTCCATTTCCTCTTCCTCCTTCTTTTCTCCTCCTCCTCCTCTTCTTCACTGCTGTGGAGTTAAAACTAGTTCATAGAAAAAATTTTAAAAAAATCTAAAAAAAAACTAGTTCATAAATGACCTGCCAGCAGGTTTTCAGGACATTGTACATCTCACTGAAGTAGAGTGTCCATATTTCTCCCTGGAACCTCAAGAGAGACACCACTTTGCAGCGCCCTACAGACTACATCACCACAGAAAAGCTTCTTCTCAAACCTACTTTATGTTTGATGTGTTAGTATTAAGTACTAGATGCCCTACAACCTCATAGATGAAGTTTAACTTATAAAAATAAAGAATAGATTAAAAAAGTGTTTACTATACAGTATTACACACTGTTATTTCTTTAAAATAAAACCCTCAAACTCCTTACCGCGAGTCAGAACCAACCCCTCATTGTCTCTCCTCCACTGTTTCCAAGGCTACAATTTCCATGGGAGGAGACTGTCTGTCTCCCAAGGAGCAGCTGCTGGATTCAGAGGGTCAAAGAGGCATAGCTTTGTGTTAGCAGCTCAGCTCCCTACGGACTCCACCATAGAGCCAGTGGATAAGCAAAACTTGAGCTGGATGGATCACAAGTCTGACATACATGAAATCTTCTCATATAGGACATTTAGAAGATACCATATTGCAGAGTTACAAATCCACCTAAATTTAATGGACATCCACCTGACATCCAGAAACCCACAATCCTGTCTTTTAATCAGTTAAACAAGTACTCAAAGCATTAAGAAAAGGGTAGGTTTAAAAAAGAAAATTATCTCAGTTGAATTTTAACTAAAAGTAATGACAATTTTTTGTAATATTTTTAGCTAACATTTTGTAAGCACTATGTATAAGGCACATAGTAGGTATTATCTCATTTAATGTATACCAAAACACAAAAAATAAGGCAAATAAAAAAATAAACAAGCCGTGGAAGCATGTGCATTCACTATACAGATAGTACAAATAAAGAAACTGAAGCTTTGGAAATCTGTGAGGTTTATCTGGGGCCATGTGGCTTCTGGTTGTTGAAGCAAGGATTTAAACACCAAGTTTGACCTCTGAACCCAAAATTTGGGCCTCAAAGGCCCAAACTCAAACTCTAAATTCTGTTCATGTTCTTCTACAAAAGTAAAAGTTTCTTGCTACATATGTCTTTACATATTAATTTGAAAAACCAGCCAGGCTAAATCAAATTACCACATCAAGCACAACTAATTACTACATGTAACAAAGTTAACAATAAAAATGTCTCACAGTCCTGACCCAATAGCATTCTAAAAATGTCCAGCTCTATTTTGTAGTGTAGCCAGAAAATACCAAAACCAGCATATAGTTTTTCCAAGTGAAAATGGCATGTCTGTCTTAAATGCAAAATCTTCAGGTAAGAGTTTTACCATCTTTCCAGGAGCCCTGGTGTTACCGTGGTTAAAGCTCTTGGTTGCTAACCAAAAGAGCAGTGGTTAGGTCCTGCCAGCATGCTGTGTGAGAAAGTTGTGTTAGTCTGATTCCACAAGGATTTACAGCCCTGGAGGCCCCAGTTCCACCCGGTACTATTGGGTTGCAGTGAGAAAGAATCAGCTCAGTGGCACTGGGTTTGGGTTTAGTTCTCTTCTTTCTGTTTCTTGTAAAATGCAGGAAATAGGTTCAAGACAGAAGAATGTATACTGAGAGTTGTCAGAAGTCATGCAGAACTGTTCTTACTGATAATATTAAAAAAAACACCCCAGAAACCAAGAGTGCAGACCCAAAAATTTTCATGAAAAGGAAAAAGTCAGACTGAACAATCACAAACTCAAAACTGTTTTAACATTTTAACTTAATAACCTGCAAAAAAGGACACCAAACTTCAACCAGGATAAGTGTTGGTTTTTCTAAAAAATTCATTTCTAAGCAGGTAGATGTGTCAAAACCATACAGAAGTATAGTTTTGCTTGATGTTAACAACATCCTCACATATTTCACACCTGCCAGATAGAACAAGGGAGTTCTGGTGGTCTAGTGGTAACAATTTGTGCTGCTAACCCATAGGCACATGGTTCAAACTCACCAGCTACTCCACAGGAGAAGGAAAGGCAATCTCCTCCCTTACAATTTACAGCTCCTGAAACTCCGTGGAGGCTCAGCTACGAGTCGATTCTATCCTGACAACACGTAACACCACTATGTAAAAAAAAAAGCAAACACCTTTCAAACTGATTAAAATTTGGAAATAGCCTTTATATTTTACAGTCACATGTTGAAATAGCTATGAATAAAATCATAGGATTGGAGAAGCAGGGGGTGGATGGAAGCACAGATGAATGACAGGCCATGGGGTTTGCATTCTTCAAGTTGATGGAAGGATGGCTGTATGCATAAAGTTTCTCTATACCAATTTCTATTTTTTTTTTACAACTATCATATTGATTTTGACATTTGCCATAGGTTTTGACATTTGCCATAATTAAAAAATTAAAAGTTACACTGTTAAAAGTTACACTGTTTAAGAGCTTTTGAAGTACATGTTACTTTTGAGTTCATTTATACACCAGATATAATCATTCTTGCCAACAGTTTCCAATCCAGACTATGAGGAGAATACAAATGTCTCCACTAAATAGTGCAGAGTTTATAATGGGCTTCAGTTAGTTCAATGAAAGCTTTCCACAACTGGGTCAAAGTCATAGGTCTGGCTTTTTAAAAACTCTAATTTGCTTTCTTCTGTCTCTCCGGTTGAGAATTCTGATGTTACCTAGCCATTGCAAAACTGCATTTGGGCCTTTAAAATAAAGCTGATACCTAATAATTAAATAAAAGCAGTAATAGTCATTAAAAAAGACCTCATAATACATGATGCTCTCACAAAATAATATCAGCCCAATTTCAGAATACAATTTCCATAAGCCTTAAAGCTACCATGTCTCTGAATTTCACTGACGTCTTCCATTCTAAGACCCATATTTTCACTAATTTTGGTTTTAATGAACATTCTGTGACACCAAACTATGAAATTCCAAACTTTGCTTCTGTTAAATACAAATGGTCCCCCTGTGGTGAGAATCAACCTGCCCCTCAAGTGCTTCTTCGCAGCTTTCCAAATCGGTACAAATAAAAGCTTTCAATGTACACTGCTTAAAGTAAGCATACCAAAATTGTGCATTTCTCAACAGAACCAGCAACTCAAAAGGGTGACAATGTTTCATTAGATTTTATAGTCTTCGCTATGAAGACTATAAAAACAATTTTCTAAGAAAGCACCCCCTAGAAAATTATGAATATAGGAATTCTAGGTTACACGTGTGAGGAAAAACACACAAGATAAGACATGGAATACCTATTGGTTTGAGTCACACAACCAAATTAATATTGTTGTCTTTTGGTTTTGTTTTTCAAAATGACCCTAAAATGAAGCCTTTTTCTTTCCAATTCAAGACATCTTACAAATAAGTGGGATGGTAGAAAAAAGAGAATGGAGTGGGATCGTGGGTAATGGATTCAACTTTGAGGGAGCGCTTTTATCTTGAGTAGAGAGTATTGTCTCGAAAATGACAACTATTATGTTGAGTTAATTGGGTACTTGGCTTTCTTTCATTAGACAGAATTACTGCAGATTTAATCAGAAGGGAAGTCCACTGGGCCAAAATTTCTAAATTACTTCCCTTTCTATATGCAACAAAAATGAAACCTCTTTAACCAGAGGAAAGTGATAAACTTCTAAATTCAGCAAGCCAGAGTGTTTGTGCAGAAAAATTAAGAACTACAAAGGAAAAGGAAAACTTCAGGGAAGTAAGCACCTTCTCAAACCCCTGCTTTGCTGGCAGGTAATAGCTCTCAGGTGAGCACAACCATACTTCACTTGAAGTGGCCTCATTCTCAGGGGGTCAAGCTGGTGACCCAAAGGCTTTGCCTCCCTGGCAGTCTGACCCGGGCAGAGGCTCCCTGGGAGAGAGGTGGCCAATCTCCTCCCATGTGGTTTATATCCTTGAAACTTGCAGAAGGGTTGGTTGACTTCGACAGCAGTGAACTTTCCTTTTCATTCCTTTTTTAAAACTTAGGAACCTGATTCACAAGGTGACCTAGCATTATAATGCACATCTATCTCATGCCAGAATTTCTCTTCCTGCTTCTCTGACTTGGGGAAAATAATGCATGTCATCATTTTACTACAACTGAAAGTAGTTTCATTAAGATCCTGCTGCTTCATACAAACACTCAGCTCTAAGCACACAAACTAAGGCTTAGCTTGCTGATCCTGCACAACGATTCCTACAGACAAGAGGCCACATTTTCATTCTGTTCCTTTACTCCTTTGCAAGCAGGCATAAAGCCAAAGTGTACAAAGGATAGCAAAGCAGATGTGTAACTAGCATTATATAAATATGCTGGTCCAGGAACCACTCCACAAAACGCAAACACTACCAAGCCCTCAAAAATGTCATGACACCAAAATAAGTGAGAGGGGCACTTATTCCTCAGGAGGGACTGCAGGGCAAATTGGTTTGCCATTGAAAAATCAATGTACTTTATAAACTTCCACACAAATCACAAAATAATTCCTCAGAAAGAAAAACAAGTAAGCATTCAGCAGTCATAACCAACTCATACTGAAGGAGTATACAGGAACACATATTTGATATTCATCCAATATCATAATAGTTATTGTTCCAAATAGAATTACAGTAGTAGACCAGACACTAATTACAGACACCTGGTGCTACAGTGGTTTAAGCTCTAGCCATTCAAACCTACCAGGCCCTCTATGGGAGAAAGAAAGAAATGGAGGTCAGTGTCTACAAAGACTTGGAAACTCCAGGGGGGCAGGTCCATACTTTCCCTCATCCAGCATTGCTATGAGTTGGAATTCACTCAATATAAGTTAGTTATGGTTTTGAAGACAGACATTATAGGTTGGCTCATCCAAAACCAATGTCAACAATCATTTTCTCTTACTTGGATTGAAGCTCAACAAAGAGTCTCACCACTGGGCCAATTGGCAGCACAATGATAGATGGAGAAAAGATAGAGATTGTTAACAATTTCAGCTTTCTCAATTTCCACAATCAACAATCTTGGCACCATCAGTCAGAAAATAATAAAATGAGCTGCATTGGGGAAAATCTATTCCCAGAGACCTCTCCAGAGTGCTGCAGAGCATTAACGTCACTCTAAAGACTAAGGTGTGCTTGAGCCAGGCCACGGTCATTGCAGTTACTTTCTATGTGTCAGAGAGTTGGACTATGAATAAAGATGACAGAAGAATAGATGCCCTTGAGTCATGGTACTGAAGAAGAGTATTGATCATTCCATGGACTGCCAAAACAATAAACAAGTTTGTCCTAGAGAGTGAAATCAAGTTTCTCATTAGAGGCAAGGATTTTGAAGCTCTGTCTGACATACTTTGGCATGCTGCCAGGAGGGGCCAGTCCTTGGAGAACGACATCGTGCTTGTAAGGGTGGATGAACAGCTTATGAAATTAAGACCCTGGAGGAGATGGTTTGACATAGTAACTAGAGTAATGGAGTTGGTGTGTCAAAGGCAGTGAGACTGGCTCAGGATAAGACAGGGTTCAGAGCTGATGGTATAGGGTCACTATGAGTTGCAGGTGACTCAGTGGCACATAACAACCACACAACTTCTATTTTTGAAGTTAGCAAAGACTCTTTTTCAAGGGGAGAGGAAGGAAAGGAGATATATGCCAACTTTCTGGCCAATATGGTTCAAATAGAAGTTCAAACCAAACCCACCGCCATCATGTCAAGTTAGACACTCAGCAAACCTCTACTGAGTTTCCAGGACTATTGATCTTTACAAGAGGAGATTACTCTGTCCATCTTTCTCTAGCAGGGTGCCTTGCCTTGTGGATTTGAACTACTAACCTTTAAATCAGCAGTTCAACAAATAACAAACTATCCCACCAGCCATCCATAAACTAATTCTGCTGCCACAGAGGTAGTTCCAACTCATAACGACTCTCCCTCCATTTCCTGAGGCTGTAAATCACTACAGAAACAGACTGCTCATAATTGGCCCATAGAACAACTAGTAGATTCAAACAGCTGGCCTTTTGGTTGGCAGACTATGACATTACACTTTTTGCATACCAAGATTCTAACTGGAAGTTAGATGGCAGAAGTTCTGAACATTTATTTTTTGGTTTTGTTTTCCTGATAAGAAAAGCAGATGGAACAGGCTTTTAGCCAATCACATTACACAAACACACTCTATCATCTTAATGCTACATTTCAATGATGAGGTGACAAATATGAGGCTCCAGAAAATCACTAAGCACAAAGGGGACAGGACAGAGTCAGAAGCAACCTGTCCTGAGCAGCAGAACAAACACCAACTGTCCACCTCCAGGCATCTGGATACAAGGAAATAGTAAGCCATTGCTACTGAAGCTACTTTAGACCAAGCTTTCTGTCAAACAATTCTCTAGCAGACATAAACAATGCCAGTAGTGAGTATTCATTTAAGATTCAGCTAACTTACAGCATTTAAATCCCTAATGTCCTTTGAATTGGTGTTTTGCATACTGCCATAGAAAATGCACCAGAAGATAGACTAGGCATTGTCACTGACTTACTTTTGATCTCAGATAAATAATTTCACTTCTCTGAGCCTCAATGTTTTCATGTTTACAAAATGGAGATAATGATGCCTGCCCAGCCAAGTCAGGTGATTCTTGAGCTGGTTAAAAGCAAGACCTGACTGAATAAACCCATCAGTGGTAACTAACACACTGATGTGGATCAGTTCCAACTCATAGCAATCCCTCTGCACAGAGACATAAAGTCTTTGGGTTAGTATTATGGATTATCCCATTATAATTCTCCCAAAGTGCCACACAAATAGAAGAGCTGCATAGAACCCTACTTCTTGTATTAGTTACCACCTCTTGCATCACTCCTAAATTCTGCAGCAAAATGCTAGCACTAACTTACTGAAGAATGCTAAACAAGATATTACTTAATGAATTGTTTTAAATAAAATTCGTATTTTATATTGGTTTACTTAAAAAGTTTGTATACATTGTTTTTCAAACCAGCTCTTTCCCATTGCCTTTACCTGTTTCTCCCTCCACCCATCAAATTGTGCAACCCTATGATTAACTAAACCCCTACCCACCTCACCCCATCCTCACCCCATCCTCACCCCTCCACTTCCCCCCCCTTGGATGAATATTTTAATTGTCCTTTCTACAGGGGAGCACTGATGGCTTAGTGGCAAGAAGCTTCACTGTTAACCCAAAGGCAGCCAAAGTTTGAATCCACAAGTTGTTCCACAAGAGAAAGTTGACAATCTCTTCTGACAGGACATACGGCCTCTGAAAACCCAATGGAGAGTCAGCTATGAGTGGTTCTGACTTGATGGTACAAAACAACAACAGCAGAGGATATTTGGGGCTTTGATGCCATAGTGTGTTATATACTGGACTGCTCGAGTGGCATCCATTTCCTAAACAACATGACTCTGCAAACTCTATGAACTTTGATAAATGACGATAGTAATAGAAAGGCTTCAGACCTTTTGTTCATAGGGTCACTATGAGTCGTGCTCAACTCGACAACAATCAACAACAACAACAACCAAATGGAGCTCTGATGGCAAAGAACATTAGATGTTCGAGTGTTGACCTTCAAATCCACCAGTTTCTGCTGGGAAAAAAAAAGGAACAGTCTTTTCCCATAAAGATTTACAACCTCAGAAACCTTACAGTGGGGCACTATGCATGAGTTGGAATTAACTAGAAAGTAGTGAGTTTTAGTTTTATAGAATATTATATTTTACTATCTCCACAACTCTAGTCAATATACAGAATTAAATCCAATGAGACAAGGATAAATGTAGTTAAGGTAAATAAAAGTAATACTATAAAGTTTTCAAGTATTCTAAATGCTACATTTTCATTCCCTTATTGGTTATATATGATAAAAATTGATCAAGGAACAATTAAATAAGTAACAGTGACTTTATGACTCAATACTCATCAATCAACTTCAAATCAAGGTTTAAGCCATTTCATTGTGATTTAACCTCTACTGAGAATTTGTCTTTTCACCTCAGATAAACTGAATCAGAATCTCTATTTCAAAAGATCTCCATGTGATTGTTATAGATTCTGGCTATCATCTAAAGATCTTGTTAAATATATAGATAGTGGCCCAGTATATATATAGGATGGAAAGGCAAATTTTCACCAGAGGGTCAACCCAGAATTAGTCACTTCATATCCTGGCTTCTACCTATTTTCCCCCCCGATACTTAATAGTATTTTCTAATTCTTGGAAAACACTTAACATTTAACCTGATAATGGACTCTGAGAGCATGTATATTAATTGTCTACTAATTGACGCTTGTTATTTTCAGATAGAAAACTGAAATATAACTTTGTTATAAGCATTGCCATAATGGACTGCAAAATGAGCTTCTAAAAGTCTTAAGAGTAGAGGGTATACTCACATGTAAGGAATAAAGCTGACATTCTCATTTAATCAACATCACTCAACCTGGTGTGGTCCAAATTAGTGCCACCACTGATTCTGAAAATTGTTAGAAAAACAGACTCTCTTGGGCCACACTCCAGGCCTTCTAAATGAGACTATACTTAATAACATCCCTAGGTGATTCATCGGTACATTAAAGTTTGATAAGCATTAATATATAGTCCCTTGAACCCTGCTCAGCAAGCACTTAGATATGATTTATTGCTGATAAAAATAACCAGTGAGCCAAGCTGATCACCTTTACTGCACAAGAGGCTGGGAAAGTGAATTTGCCTAAAACATGGTTCTAAAATGGGACTCCAAACCTTCAATGAAAGAACTCTGATGGCAAAACAGTTAAGCATTCAGCTGCAAGACAAAGGTCAGTGGTTCAAACCCACCTGGCTGCTGTGTGGGAGAAAGACCTGGAGAGATGCTTCCATAAAAATTGCTTCCAAAGCCTTAAGGAGCAGTTCTGCTCAGCACATGGGGTTGCTAGGAGTTGGAATTGACTCAGTGACACCTGACGACGACCAATCATCAGTGACTTTCCACTTACCTACCAAATAATTCTAAAACCCATAGTCTGATAGGAAAGGTCCTTCATTAACAACTCTCCTTTCCAATTTCCTGTTTAACCCTAGCAGCTTCACATACTTCTATTTCTCAAAGTTTGGCAAGCAAACCACCTGCAACAGAATCACCCAACACTTCTGAACCATGTCATCTAGGGCAGGGGAAAGAGTAGTTGAGACAGCTCTCCAAAGCATTCTTGGGGGGAAAAAACCCATCGTTTAAGACTGACTTCAAGTCTCATTCCTGGTCGAATTTCTCACAGTTACTTCACGCCAACACTGCAGCCCCACATGTGGTCTGTCGCATGTAGTACTGCAATTACAAGCCTCCATGTTTGTTTCTCTTTTGTGTGCCTGAATAAATGTAGGAAATGTGTGGTGCCATGTAGCTTGGTCTGGCAAGTACCCTTCGTATCTACTTGGTCTGGCAGAAAATTGCTGATTTGCTGTTGCATTGTTTATGCTTTGTTGCTAAGTGCAGTTTTAACTCACTATGATGCTGTGTACAGCAGAAGGAAATAATGCCTCGTATAACTCCATCCTCACAATCACAGTGCTTTGAGCCCACCGTTGTATCCAGTGTGTCAGCCCATCTCATTAATGGTCTTCCTCTTTTGCTCACCCATTACTTCATCAAGCATTATGTCCTCCTCTAGGGATTGGTATCTGATAACATGTCCAAAGCACATTAAACGAGACCTCACCACTTTCAGTTCTAGCTGTACTTCTGCCAAGAGGAATTTGTTCTCTGCAAATCTTTAGTCTATTCTTAACCAACATCATTATTCAAAGACATCAATTCTTCATCTCGTGTATTCATTGTCCAACTTTCACATGCATTGAGATAACTGAAGATAATACTATGATTTGAGTGAAATGCACCTTAGTTCTAAAAGTGACCTCTTTCCCTTGATATACTTTACAAAAGTCATTTGCAGCAGATTTGTCAAATATAATAACACAACATTTGATTTTTTTGACTGCTACCAGTACCGAACAAAAACAGCCTTCATGGGTAAGGATCATGGATCCAAGTAAAATTAAATTCCTACATCTTTACTATTTTATTCAATGATTATACTAAAAAAAAAAGCATAACTAAAACAACCTTTAGAGAATGCAAAATCAATTACACTACAACCATACAATGGAATGCTGTGTGTTTATTAGAAATTATTACATTATTTTTAATTGGAAGAATTTATTGAGAGAAAAAAAGTAAATTGTAAACATATGATCCTGAAGGAAATACACAGAGCCAGAAGGATGCTCTTAACATTATTTTTTCTTCTACTGAAGATAAATATACTAGCCAAATTCCTTTTCAACTAATATTTTACTTGAAGTCAAAAAAATTTCAGAAAAAATAACCAACATAAATTAAAATTACATCTCTCTGACAAGAATATGTTAATTAAACCAGAATTCCTTTTCTTAAATTCAACATTCAGCCTAAGAAAAGTGCTATGGTTTATAAAGAAAATACATAAAATTATTTATTTAGCCATTTATTTAGTATGATATATTTATACATACATACTGTCTGAATATTAACAGAAAAGTATTTCTTATTATAGCCAAACAGCTTAAATCTACTTCCACTTGTGTTCTTCTAATCGCCTTGCTATGTAAAACCTGTAATAAATGGGAGAGGGGAAGTCAAACTTCTTAGTTGTGTTGCTGTTGTTGTTGTTGTTATTTTGCTGTAAAGTCTGAACTCACTCAGAGATGACCCTCCAGGGATTTTAAGAGGCTCTAAATCACACAGAAGAATGCCCATATTTTTCTCACATAGTAGTTGGTGAATTTGAACTGCCTGCATTTAGCTTGGCAGTGCAACTAACTCCTCACTGGGCCACCAGAACTCTCTAGAAACTTAAATTAGGAAGTTCTCGGGCATGGCCCATAAAGAGTTGCACTGCTAACCCAGTCCAGTATCTCTCTGGAAGTTTAAATCCACCAGCAGCTCCACAGTAGGAAGAACAGCAAATTTACAGCTTCTTGAGAATTCACTGAAGGGTTAGCTATGAGTCGGTTCTGACACAAGTGCATTGAGTGCGAGAACAAGAGAATTAGGTGTAAATTAAAATACAAGAACAATTTTCTTTTCTTTTATTTAAATTTATCATTAATTCCAGTAAAAATTTACAGAGACTTTGAATTTCCATTCATTCATTGTTGCCCTTTTCTTCCCCTCCCAACCCTTCCCCATAGTATACTCCTCTCTTGGAAAAGTAAAAGAAAAATTCTTTCATTGTTTTACAATCTCTCCCCCCAGTTCCACTCCACTATGCAGCCTTCGCTCTGGACTCCTGTCGTGACAAAAATACCTAATCACATATCTCTTTTAAAACAAGAACAATTTTAGGGAGCTCTGGTGGCCTAGTGGCAAGACACTGCAATCCCAGAGGTACACGGTTCAAATCCACCAGATGCTCTGCTGAAGAAGGAGGGTGCAATCTCCTCCTGTACCAGTCAGATCTGATTTGACGGTACATGTAAAAATAATACAATAAAAAATTTTAAAAAATTTTTAAAAAAACAAACCAAGAACAATTTTAAAGCTGAATTCTCACCTGGCTCTAAATAATCTCCCAGTACAAAAAGACAAACTTGACTGTAATTTATTAATCATTAGGTTGAAGAAAACTGAGGCTCATTTGACAAATTTACGAGGTCCTGCTTCTTCTTCTTCTTGTAAGGTGCCACCAAGTTGACTCGTAGCAACCCTATGAACAACAGATCTAACCCTGTCCTATCCTGTGCCACCTCATCATTTTTTTATATACTCAAGCCCATTGCAACAATCTCTGTGTTAATCCATCTGGTTGTAAGTATTCCTCTCTTTCATCATCTAGCAGTATGCTCAAAGTATGCGAGACTAAGTTTTGTCATCTTTGCCTCAAAGGAGCAACTCTGGCTCAGAAACCCTACAGAGCCTTGTCACCTAATGGGTACAAGGTACTATGTTGGCTATGTGTTTGGGAGGTTATAAAGCAAATAAATACCAACAGATTTATAGCCAACTCTCCATATCTATGGGTTCTACATCCATAGACTCAACCAACCACAAATCAAGAAAATAATGATGTTGTTGTTGTTGTTGTGTGCCATTGAGTTGACTGTGAATCATAACGGCCCTATAAATAATGGATCTGAACCTGGCCCTATACTGTGCCATCCTCACCGCCTCTGATATACTTGAACCCTGTGTTACAGTAACTGCATCAGTTTATCTTGTTGAGGATCTTCCAGAAAGCAAAACTTTTATTTGCTGTGTGCGGAGCACTGGACCCGCATGATGTGTAGGCATTTCCTGCTATTGGCCTCCCATCACTTCACAGATCTTCACTCTTTCTCTAGCACTCCTCTAAACACTGCCTTTTTTTCTCCTTTGTCTACTCACATTGTGTAAACTCTTTGTTTCTGGGGGTGGGGTGGGGATGACTCCTAACAAACAATTATGAAACCAAAGCAATTCCTGAAATGCTAAGAACCAAACTAAAACCACGCCCACTGCCATCTAGTTTGACTAAGGGACCTGAAAGACAGAGTGGGACTGTCTCGTGAGGATTCTAAGGCCATAAATCTTTACAGAAGCCAACTGTCATCTCTTTCTGTCTGAGAAGTTAAAATTGTCATCTCTTTCTGTTTGAGATGTTGATGGTTTTGAACCACTGACTTTCAGCTTAGCAGATAAACACCTTAGCCACAATCAAAGAGGGTGCATAAAGTCCTATTTATTTACAACATACTTACATTGTATTGGGTATTATAAGTAACCTAGTTATGAATTGTCAAATGCATTAATGGTTGGCTACCCAATGCGGACAGAGACTTGGGGTGGAGCTCCCTGATTAAAAAAAGCTTGGAAGGAAGAATGGCATCCACTTCCACAGTAGCTTGCCTCCGGAAACCCTATGAACCTGGAGAGAGGATGAAAGGCATCCAAGCGTTGAGGACTCTCCTTCATAGGGTCGCTATGAGTCGCCTGCGACTTGACGGCACTTAACAACAACAACAGTTATGAATTAAAGTTTATAGGAGGATGTATGCAAATGAAATTGCCATATCATGTTATACCAGGACATCCACAGATTTTGGTGTTTGCAAAGGCCTTGAAACCAATCCCCTGTATATACCAAGGGGCTGTTATAAATGGCATGAACATAAGGGGAAAAAATAGAAATGGAACACCTCACTATTAAGTCAGAACCAACTCATAACTGACCCTTTAGCAGATTTTCAGAGACAATAAACGGCCTGAGAGGAGAATGCCCATCTTTCCCCCAGGGGGCAGCTGGTGGGTTCGAACCACCTCCAACTCTAAATCCTGGTGAACTGGAGTTAATAAATGTGTCTTTCATGGAGCCTCAAATGTCCAACTTTTGGTTAGCAGATGAAAAATTAACCATTTTCACCACTCGGGGGCTTCATACGTACTAACACTCATGAGAGTTCATATAAGCAATGTGTTGTCGTTATTGTTGTTGTTATTTTGTCAACTTAGAACCATTCAGAACTGTAGGTTTTCCGAGGATGTGAATCACACAGGAGCAGACTGCCCATCTTTCTCCCCTAGCTAGAGCAGCTGATGGATTCAAACCCTCTGCCTTTGGGGTGCAGCACAACTTCTTACTGCTAGGCTATCAGAGGGTCCTTATTTGAAATATTTTCTCAGATGATTTCCTACAGGAGTTACGAGGGATCCAGGGGTTCAAATTAGCAACGTGAGGCTCCAAAATACAAGATTTTTTCATTCAAAGACTTAACACCTATTTCATTAGTGAAGAAGTGACACAAAACCCAAATTCATAGATTACTAATGCTCCATTCTCTTCTGTACGTAAATGTTTTCCACTCAAAACCCGAGAAGTACTAGAAAAAAATCTTAACCAGGCTTATTCTCAGCTGTTTAGATTAGAGAATAGTTCTACCTTTTCAGTCTTTTGAATTTAATTTGCCTTTCCTCTTATAAATTAGAAAAAAGGTTTCACCTTTTTCCTCCTGTTTTCCACTGCATGGTAGAACATCTGAAGGCAACTAAAACAATAAAAACTTTTAAAAGTAAACTATAAGTTTAAAAAAAAATCAACTCCTTAAGCTATCCTATTTTTAATTTTCACATAAAAATAGATATTTCCTTTGGTCAGTCTGGAAATATAAAAGTAATATAACGTATACTTAAGACACTCACTGTTTACAGAACTTTCTACTCTAGGAGGTTACTTAGCAAGTTATAGTGACTTGTACTCGAAATACCACTTTAATGACAAAAGGGGGGGAACCCCAAGATTTTTATAATCACTGGATCCCTCTCTTCCTAAAAAAGCATTACCAAAACGGACTTGTAAGTATTATGCTATAGATTTTTACATTCATAACGTTGTGAAGTTATTTTCCTCTGAGATTAGGCAATAATTCTTTCTCACTGTAAAACATGTGTCCATTCTCACATTCATATCCATTGAGCTTTTACACATCCTATTACATTCCTAATCAAGCAGTGTACAAAAAAACCAAACATTTTTTAAAAGAAATAATAATTGTACAAAGTTAAAGCACTTAGAGGGTTTTTTCTTTTAAAAATTAAATGTTAAATTTTTTTAAGTAAAACTACATTTATGACATTACTAACTGTCTCATAAGGAATTCTCATGGCATATCAGGGAGCTCTGGTGGCTTAGTGGCAGGAAGCTGCACAGCAATCCCGAAGGCAGTGGTTCAAGGCCACTAGTTGCTCACAGAACAAGGATGGGCAATCTCCTACTGTGTAATTAAATACCTCTGAAAACCTGCTGAAAGGTCAGTTTTGGGTAGGATCCAACTCTATGTTACACAACAACAATATCAAGTGGGTTACCACTAACCAAAAAGTGGGCAGTTTAAATATATCAGACATTCCCTGGGTCACATTAAGATGTGTAATCTCAGGAAGCCAGTGGAAGGTCAACATAAGTGAAAACCAAGTCAGTGTTATTAGGTGTTTAGCTGGGGGTAAACAGAGCCAGAGCATCCCTTAGAAGCACGTATGGTGAGACTCCACCTCACATAATTAGCAGGAAGAGGCAGTCTTTGGAGAAGGACATGATGCTTGGTAATAGAGAAGGGTGGAGGGAAAGAGAATATAAATATCCTCAACAGAGCAAGGAGACACTACACGGTTCAAATCAAGAAGGGGGTTCGTCAGGGATGTATTCTGTCTCCATACCTTTTCAATCTGTATGCAGAACAGATCATCGGAGATGCTGGGCTATACGAAGAGGAATGTGGCATCAGGATTGGTGGAAGAATCATCAACAACCTGCATTATGCAGATGACACAACTCTGCTTGCTGAAACTGAGGAGGACCTGAAGCGCTTGCTGCAGAAGATCAAGGACTACAGCCTCCTATATGGACTGAAGCTCAACATCAAGAAAACAAAGATTCTAACCACTGGGCCAATTGGCAGCATCAGTATGGATGGTGAAGAGATTGAGATAGTTAACAGTTTTAGTTTACTTGGCTCTACGGTCAACACTCTTGGTAACAGCAGCCAGGAAAACAAGAGACGAACTACATTGGGAAAGTCAGCTGTGAGGGACCTCTCAAGACTACTGAAGAGCAACGATGTCAGACTGGAGACTACGGTGCACCTGATCCGGGCTACAGTCTTCGCAATTACGTGCTATGCATCAGAGAGTTGGAGAGTGACCAGGGTTGATAAAAAGAGAATTGATGCCTTTGAGCTGTGGTGCTGGAGAAGAGTGTTGACTATACCATGGACTGCTAGGAGAACAAACAGGTTTGTCCTGGAGAGGGTAAAGCCAGAGTGTTTCCTGGAGTCAAGGATTCTGAAGTTTCGCCTGACATATTTTGGGCATGTTGCAAGGAGGGACTGGTCCTTGGAGAGGGACATCATGTTTGGCAGAGTGGAGGGGCAGCAAAGGAGAGGAAGACCTTTGATGAGATGGATCGATTCTGTGACTAGAGAGATGGGAATAAGTGCATTTGAGATGGCTAGGTTAGCACAGGATAGAAGAGAATATAGAGCTCTTGTATATACGGTCGCCATGAGTTGCAAGCGACTCGATGGCACATAACAACAACAACAACAAAATGGAAATGAAACAGTGGTTAAAACAGACTCAAACCTGGCAATGATCCTGAGTGTGGCACACAAATGAACAGGGCTGCATTCTGTTTCACAAGTCACATGGAACCCAACAACAACAAAAACATCTTAAATTGCAGAATTTAGTAGATAGTTCAAGAGGGAAGAAATACTCTGCCTAGAATTTCAGTGATAAGACAAAGGGCAGCTTCCCAACATGATCAAAAGAAGCTTTGGCAAAATCTTCCCATCATCATAAAAAAAAAAAAACACCACAAAACCACCAACAAAAAACTCATTACTACTGAGTCAAAATCAACTCATAGCTGACCCTTCAGAGGCTTTTCAGAGGCTACAAACTACATGACAAGAAACTATGCATCTTTTTTCCCCAAGAGCAGCTGGTGAATTCAAACCACTCACTTTTCATGGGCAGAACAACTCCCTACCCACTAAGTCGCCAACACTCCCTACCATCATCACTATAACATGAAAATGCAGGCTGCTGAATTTGCACAGCCCTACATCCTGAAAACAGAAGTCTTCACCACAGGACCACAAGTCAACACCATGATGGCTAAAGAAAGGACTGAAGCTGTCAATGATTTCCATCTTGCTTGGATCAAAAATCAACATCCTTGATAACAGCAGTCAGGAAATAAGGAGTTGTACTGCATTGGAAAAGTCCACTATCAAAGACCTCTCAAAAATACTGACGAGAAATGATGCCAAACTGAACACTAAAGTGCCCCTGATTAAGGCCATGATCTTTTTAATCCCCTGCTATGCATCAGAGAGCTAAAGAATGAATAAAGATAACAGAAGAACTGACGTTCTTTTTAATTTTTTATTATTATTAATTTTAATGAAAGTTTACAGAGACTGAGGATTTCCATTCATTCACTGTTGCACTTTTTTCCCTGCCCACCCCTCCCTCCCCCCATTCACTCTTCTCTTTGAAAAGTAAAATTCTTTCATTGTCATACAATCCCTCCCCCCAAGAGAGCTGATGTTCTTGAGCTGTGGTGCTGGAGATGAGAACTAAATATCCCATGGACTACCAAAAGACTGAACAAACAATCTTGGAGGAAGTGTATTCAATGTGTTCACTGGAGGCAAAGATGATGAAGTTTCATCTCTCACTTTTTGGACATGTAGCTAGGTGAGTCTATTCCTTGGAAAGAGACATCATGCTTGGAAACATAGTGGGTCAGTGAAAGAAAGGAAGACTCAATGAGATGGACTAACACAGTGGCTGCAGGAATGGCCTTTAGAGTGTCAGAGATGAAGGAGGTGGCACAGGACTGGGTGGAGTTCAGATCTGTTGTTCATAGCACTGAGTCTTACTTGATTCAATGGCACCTAACAACAAGATCCTGACCAAAAGATTTGAATGTTTAGAAATTAAAATCTCAAACACCACAAATTAAAGGGACAATCTGTTTTCTTTTACCTAGGGTTTAGATTCTTACACATCAAAGCATAAAGCAGGTATTCATTTTTTTAACTAATCAATTGTTTTTATTAAGGGGGAAAAAACCCTCTCCTTTATTTCTCATTCCTTTCACTCCCTGTCTATCCTTTGCTCAAATTAAAAGCACAGTATCATTTGACCCTGACTTTACTGTATTTGTTAGCTAGATTATCTACGAAACAATAAAAAATAAGGCTTTCAGGGATCAATAAGAGAGCTGTTATGCAAAATCCACTAAGTAGCATACCAAGACAGTCTCAAAGACAGCCTGAAACCTGTAAATGTCTCCCTAGCATGAGGCAAGCAGGTAAATGACGGCCTAGCATGGGCACAAGTGTCCATCCATCCACGGTGCAAAGAGGAGCCGGGCAGGGGTAAGCAGTTGGATGAGCTATAAAAGGAGCCTATTGTCCCTCAGCTCCAACCAATTGTTCCCACATCTGAGTTTTCAATACAAGCCAGAAAGACAGATTAGTATGTGAAATCTTCCTATTAAAATGTTGGCACGAAAATGTTAAAAGCACTTCATGGGCCAAATAAAACATGTCTGTGGGCAGGATTCAGCCAGCTGGCTGCCGGTTTGAAATCTCAGGGAAACTATGACGAAAGAAAGAAGTAGAATATTCCCTTGACCCTTCCTGCTCCAACCTGGTAATGTACAGTTTCGGCGATGACTGTGAGAGTTACAGGAGGCTCAAAGTAACTCTTTGGAGACTACAGTTTGAGGGAAACTGGAAGACTGTTGTTTCTACCATATTTTCTTCAATAAACATTACATATACATACACATATTCATTTTCTTCTCTGCAGATGGACTACAGACTATTTCTGGGGCACGTCCATCATTGACTTGGCATATCTTGCCTGTCCCCAAGAAGACAGAAGTCCATTTAAAATGCCTTTCCATCCCAAAAAATAAGCTGACCTTAATTACAGTTGTGTTTGCCTTTGAAAAAAAAAGAAAAATGTACTTAACAGCTACAAATTGTTCTCAGCAGGTATAAAATAACCCTGTAAAAATCCAATAAGCTCATTCTGGGTGACAAGTCAAACACCTGCTGTGGTCAGGTCACACTTGCCACCTTCGTTTTTTCTGGAGTGATACAAACAATGTTGGAGAAGTGGAGAAGAATATGCAGACTCCAAACTTCTGACTTACACACAGTTCTGTTTGCAGAGGAAAGCAACAAGGCACAGACGGGGGTGGGGGGGGGAAGGCTTGCTTCTCAAGAGAATAAAGTACAGATGTCTTAATAACATAAGGATCGCTTTATTGCATTCCCAGAAATATAAACTCCTTTCATCTCTAGCATCACAAGTTGAACAGAAATCTAAAATCTGTTAAATCATCAGGACTTATTTTAAGACTTATTACAGTTCCCAGTTATTTCTTTACTTTTCTAGCACAGCCTAGTCATACTGGATTAATCTCCTTCTTGTTGCTATTAGGTGGTATTGTACCTAGTACAACTAAGAGCCACTCTATGAATAACAAATCTTCACCCTGTTCCGTCCTGTGTCATTCTCATCAAATCTTACACACTTGAGTACATTACTGAAGTCACTATGTCAAGCTATCTTGTTAAGGACCTTCCTCTCTTTTGCTGGCCCTCCACCTTTCCAAGTATAATGTCCTTTTCCAAGGAGTAGCCTCTCCTAGAAAAATGCTCAAAATATATTTTTTTTAAAAAGCTTTGTCATCCCTATCTCCAAGCTACACCTTCTCCAAAACATATCTGTTTGTTCTGTTGGCAGTCCATAAAATATTCAGTACTCTTCTACAACACCACAGCTCAGAGGCATCAATTCTACTGTAATCCTTATTCACTGTCCAACTCTCAGCAACAGAGCAAGTGACTGGAAAAGACTATGATCTGAATCTGACACACCTTAGTCTTCAAACTAACATCACTGCTCCTCAATACTTTGAAGAGGTCTCTGTCAGCCGACTTGCCTAATGTAATATGCTCCCTGATCTCTTGATGGCTGGTACCAAGGGTGTTGATTGCGGATCCATGTAAGATTAACAATATCAATATCATTAACAGTATCAATCTTTTCTTCATCTATCATGATGTTGCTTATGGGTCCAGTCGTGAGGATTTTTGTCTTCTTGATATTGAGATGCCATCTTTATTGAAGACTGTAGTCTTTGATTTTCTGCAGCAAGTGTTTCAAGTCTTCTTCAAGTTCTGCAAGCAAGGTTGTCCATATGCATAATACAGGCTGTTGATGAATCTTCCTCCTATCCTGATGCTACATTCTTCTTCATAAAGGCCAGCTTCTCAAATTATTTTCTCAGTGTGCAGAATTAATAGATATGGAGAGAACACATCTTTCCATATTTCAATTTATGCAGTGTTTCCTTGTTCTGTTCAGACAACAGCTTCTTGTTCTAGGTATAAGTTTTGTATCACCATAGTTAAATGTTCTGGGATTCCCATTCTTCTTAATATTAGTCATAGTTTGTTATAACTCACACAGTTAACTCATCTAAGAAGCTGATAAAAATGGAAAACCTGCCTTGCCTGGAAAATGCTCGGAGTTACCATACTGCATGTATGATTTTAAGAATTTGAAGGAGGTCCCAAAGAATTATATATGAGCACTCTAATTTTAACAACCTTCTTCAAAATCAATGTGATTTCATTTATTCTTACCTTCTCTTTTAAAAAGAAAACAAAACAAAAAAACAAAAACACCAAGGCATGCTTTTAAAAAATAAAGTCTACTCTTCCACCGGAGGCCTACACGTCACCATTGCTGCCGCCACCATGTCTCTAAGTGATCCCAGAGAAGTTCCAGCACATTTTTCAAGTATTCAACACTAAAATCGATGGGCGGCGGAAAAGAGCCTTTGCCATCACTGCCATTAAGGGTGTAGGGCGAAGATATGCTCACATGGTGTTGAGGAAAGCAGACATTGACCTCACCAAGAGGGCAGGAGAGCTTACTGAAGAGGAGGTGGAGTGTGTGATCACCATTATGCAGAATCCACACCAGTACAAGATTCCAGACAGGTTCTTGAACAGACAAAAAGATCTGAAGGATGGGAAATACTGTCAGGTTTTGGCCAATGGTCTGGACAACAAGCTCCGTGAAGACCTGGAGCGACTGAAGAAAATCCGTGCCCACAGAGGGCTACGGCCACTTTTGGGGCCTTCGAGTGCGAGGTCAGCACACCAAGACCACTGGCGTCGGGGCCGTACTGTGGGTGTGTCCAAGAAGAAATAAGTCTGTAGGCCTCATCCATTAATAAATAGTTTATACGTTTAAAAAAAGTTTAAAAAAAACAAAGACTGCATGTATTTCCTTTTTTATATAAATATGTTTAAATAACTTGACTTTTTTATAATTATAATCTTTCAAACCAGTCGTTGGGCTTATTCTATGGCTAAGAACGCACTGCCATTGATTGCTCACACGTACTCCTTTTTAAATTTCCAGAGCATAAATACTTTTTCCTTTCTATTCTTAGACTGGAACAAATATTTGGGTGCCACGAAAAAAGTATAAGAATGATTTTCACTTTGCAAACAACAAAAAACATCCCAGATACATGTTTAAATACAGGACCCTACCATTCCCTCTTGTTTCCTCACTCACCTTCTTTCCTACTTGAACATTAATTTTCCAAGGCATTCGTCCTATCAGAAGCCAAGAGATGAAAGGAATTATTCTATAAACTCTGTAACAGTGATTATAAAATATTTTAGAGATCTCCTTAGTGGATGAAAGAAATGCTGAGAAACTGGCAAAATAATGCTTCTTAATAAAGAGTCTGATGCTATTATAGTCTCCTTCTGTAACTGAATCTCACTGTTACAATTTGGTTAGATCTGTTCTCTGTTTACAAACAAAAGATCATGCACTGAACCTAATAAAAGGAATAAGATGATGCAGACAGCAGGTCTGAAAACCAGGAATGTTAAACTGGCTTGAGAATTTGCCTGTTTCAGGAACATATATTGTACATGATAATCTGTTTCCTCGAAATGTTAGTCAGCTACCTACAAATGAAAACCATAGCGTAATCGAGTTGTTAAAATTATTACCCTTAAATGGGCCTATGTAACTAAAGTGAAGCTATCTGTAATACATCTTATATGGATGACTTGATGTTGGATTTGGTTGAAACAAAATACCTGAACAACCTTGAACATAATCTATCATCACTAAGATTTGTTGACAAACAAGAGACGTGATGTAAAAATTAAAAACTCACATTTTCCTCATCCCTCTGCTTCCTATTTGCAGGGGAGATGGGGGAATTAATCATGGAGTTGTACAATTTGATGGAGAGAGTGAGGGAAACTAGAAGAAACTGTTCTCAAAAACGATGTATTCTAATTTTGTAAATAAACTAGTATAAAATAATTTTTTTAAAAAACCTCACTTTTTCCAAAAAGAACTCATCCACTGCCACCAAACAGATTCCAATTCCTTACCACCCTCCACTGAGTTCCCCAGTCTGTAATTTTTGATGGGCAGGAGAAAGCTACCCATCTTTTTCTCCTGGGGTTGTTGCAAACCACTAACCCTTTTGTTAATAATCCAACATAGAATGCGCTACATACAATAGCAGACAAACCCCATGATGATCTTAAGGGACGGGCTACTGTGCTGCTAGACACGATGGTAGCGTAAAGACAGCCTTTCTCCAGGGAGCTTACCATTCAACTGATTTCTCTGGAAATTGGAGTTGAATTTGAACAAAATATTTAAAGTTTTCTAAAATTTGTGAGACAAAAAACTCATTAAAAATTCATAACGAAAATACATTAAATCAACAGGCCCATTTAGCTTTGTTTTTGTTTCTCTGAATTAAGGTTTAAAAGTCATATTGGTTTTTCTTACAGTTACTGAGATTTTGTTTGTAATATTAATTTCCATTAATCAATATAATTAACTAACTACAATGTCTAATCAACCCTTTACTGAGTATTGTCTTTCTCTTCACTTATCTATTAATTTTTACTGCCTTCTTCCTCTCCCTATTGTCCCTCAAAGACTGATTCTGCATGTCAGCCTTTCCTCACTTTCTTATAGGAGTAGTCAGTCTTAGACCATGATTCTCCTTTTGTATCTGACTTACGCCACTCAGCATCATTTATCCTAGATTCATCCATATAGTGTAGTATTTCATGAATTCTTGACTGTTTGTTAGTGACACATAATACTCCACTGGGTAGATCTACTAGTTAATTTAACAGAATAAAGTACATATTTATATGATTTGATTCAGACGACTCTTTGCACATTTCTCTCAAATGCTTCTTTCATTATTAAACTTGTTACTTACATGAACCTACAAAACTCTGTGAAAACCTCCATTGTTAACCTTTTCCTGTTTCTGGACCTCTCTTCCCTATCTGACTATAAAGCACCTCCCATTATAAGCAAAGGGTCTAACACAACAGGCAGTGCTCAGAAATGCTTGTTACACCAATGAACACCTCAAAGTGCTTATCCATAGTCCTCAGGTACCAGTGTGAGTCTAACGTACAAAAATTTTTTTCTAGTAAGAGCATGAATGTGTTTATGGAAGTCATTTTCTTTCAGAAACCAACGCTTTTTTGAAACTCTAAGATATCTATAATCCTGGAAGTGTTCTGCAATCAGACAACACAGAGGAATGTCAAAATTCCAATTACAGCCTCAGCCAAACATCTGCCCTCCCTACGTCTCTTTCCTTATCTGCAAAACGGAGACAGCAATACCAGCCTGGCTCACACATTCACTCACACATTCGCTGTGCAGGAAAACTAATAAAGTTTATCAACCATCTAGAAAATATTTAAATGACCTAGAAATTTCATCACAATAGAGACAAAAGCAAATGGTAGCCAGTCGAAATTCTCCCCCCCCTTTTTTAATACCAGTATGTTCTTGGAAACCATGATTGACAGTAAAGCAGATCATATTTACCCAAAGAAATAATGTGAAGACTGTGTGTTACAAGCAAAGAGCAGATATTAAATAATATGACTTCTTTCATAATTGGTTATTGGAATGTATCACACATATGGTTAAAAAAAATCACACATCATATGACTAAAGTTCAGCAAGTAGGTAACAGCAGCCAGGCAAACTAATGAGTCATTTTGAGCCCTTAGCTGTTCTGTATTTTCTTCTTACCACCTTCCGAAAGTATTCATGATCCTGACTTAACATTACAGCACAATGTTATGTTTGTTACCTAATGACGTCAAGTGGGAGCCCACTCATAGCTGATCCTCCAGCAGGTTTTCAGAGGTTGTAAATCACACAGCAGGACATTACCCCTCTTTTTCCTGTGCCGGTATAATGTAGCTATGTCTATTATTGAACTTGATACATTAACAACCCAGTGAATTATTTTGTGCTTAGCTTCTTTCATTTAACATTATGTATGTAATTCATCTGTGTTGTTGGACAGATCTATAATTAACTCATTTTAATTGCTGCATCATATTCTGCTATAAAAGCCATTATTAATTTACTTTTTCTACTAAGTACGGAAACTACAGAACAATATCATTGATTTCACATGCAAGCAAGATTTTACTGAAGAGTATCCAAAAACGACTGGAACAGCACATCAGCAGAGAACTGCCGGAAGTCCAGGCTGGGTTTAGAAGGGGTCATGGTACTAGGGAT
>NW_006399825.1:2096383-2111252 GCF_000299155.1 Elephantulus edwardii | reverse complement strand
GACTGGGGCAATCAGGATGGGTGTGTCAGAGGCAATGTGATTGGCACAGGACAGAGCAGGGTTTAGGGCTATTGTACATAGGGTCGCTACGAGTCGCAAACAACTCGACGGCACATAACAACAACACTGTAAAAGACTAAGGTGCGCCTGAAACAGGCCATTGTCTTTGCAATCAGTTGCTATGCGTCAGAGAGCTGGACAATGACTCGGGATGATAGGAGAATTGATGCCTTTGAGCTGTGGTATTGGAGAAGAGTATTACATATACCATAGACTGCTAAGAAAATAAACAGGTTTAACCTGAAGAGCATTAAACCAGTCTGCTCCTTGAAGGCTAGAATTCTGAAGCTTCATCTGACATACTTTGGACATGTTGCAAGGAGGGATCAGTCCTTGGAAAGGGACATCAGGCTTGGGAGGGTGGAGAGACAGTGCAGGAGAGGAATACCCTTGATGAGATAGACTGATTCAGTGACTAGGGTAATGGGGGTAGGTGTGTCAGAAACAATGAGATTGGCACAGGATAGAACAGGTTTTAGGGCTGTTGTACACACGGTTGCTATGGGCTGTTGTACACACGGTTGCTATGAGTCGCAGGTGACTCAACGGCATATAACAATGACAACAACTATAAAAGAACATTTTGTTTGGTTTGACCACCACAAATTTAAATTAATAAAGCTGTGCTCCAAATCCTAAAAAATACATATCAACAAGAGTTTCATTTTCTGTTAATGTGATTGCTATATTAAACAAAGAAGCAAAGGAATTCTTAGTAAGTTAGTGAGTTGGCTAAAACTTAAAGGTTGTCTCTGGAAGTTCGAATTCACCTGCAGCTCTACAGGTAAAAGATGAGAAATCCCCCCCTATTGTGATTTCAAGTCTCAGAAACCCAATGAAAGGATGCTATAACTCAAATCAATTTGGTGGCAGTGAGTGAGTTTTTATAAAGGTCTATTTTGAAAAATAATTTCATTATAAAACTATTTCAAGAAAACTTTTTTATGGATGTAGCGTTGTGCCACTGAGTCAGAACCAACTCACAGCTGATCCTCCAGGGGATTCTGAGAGGCAGTTAAACAAGGAGAGAGCCCATTCTTTTCCCATAGAGCAGGTATTGGATTCGAACCAAGTGACTTTGAAATGGTATCACAGAACTTCTTACCACTAGATCATCAGAATAAAATTATTAATTATCTTTTCTTCTTTTTGGTTATGCATGTATTCTTAAACTTCTTCTAATATAAAAGTTACTTTTTCATTAATAAAAATCAATCAGACTTGGCATTGCAATCATCAAAATATCTCCTGTCTTTTCATCACTGAATAAAAATGAGCGTTTAGATAAAACATCAGCTCGTTTTTAATTTACTTTTGCCTTTAAAAATGGCAACCAAAAACAAGAAAGAAAGAGAGAGAGAGAGGAAGGAAGGAAGGAAAGAAAAGTTGATGATAAATTGGAAATATCAAGAACACAAGTCTGCATGTTGACTTTTGGAAGTGTTACTACAAGCCACTGGACTCTGGATCATTATTTTAATAAGCAACTGTATTCCTAATGAAGTGGTAAAAAAGGAAAATGTATAAGTAAAATTTCATAAACTGACTTTTGAAACTATCTTTACATCTTGGTTAAAGAATTAGTCTAAATAGTATTGAGAGAACCAAGCTAATCGGGTCACTATTTACTCAATACAGAGGTGATACAATCAGCTGATAAGTATATAAATACTCCAGAATGAGACACCACCTCACACTGACTAAGATGGCTATAATAAAAAAAAATAAGAGGAAACAACAGATGTTGCTGAGGATGTAGAGAGACTAGCACCTTTGTCCATTAGTGGTGGGACTGTAAAAGGATACAGACACTGGAAAACTGTTCAGGAGTTTCCAAAACAATTAAATATAGAACTATTATGTGACCCAACAGTTCCACTCCTAAGTATATACCCAAAACACAGACCTATATACATACTAACGTTCATCACAACACTATTAACAATAATCAAAAGATAGAAATAACATAAATAAGCACAAACATAAACACAATCATCAAAAGATAGAAACAGTATAACACATGAATTGATAATTAAACCATGGCATGTCTGTACAATGTACAATATTATCTGCCATAAAGAGAATGAAATTCAGAAACATGCTACAACATGGATGGATCTAGAAGACATGCTGAATGAAGCAAATCAGTTACAAAGGGATAAATACTGCCTGGCTCTACTTATATAAAATATCTAGATTAGGCATAGAGACCAAATTTTATTAGTGATTACTAAGGGTAGAGTAAGGTGCACCTGATCCAGGCCATAGTCTTCACAATTGCTTGCTATGCATCAGAGAGCTGGACAATGACTAGGGATGATAGAAAGAGAAGTGATGCCTTTGAGCTGTGGTTCTGGAGAAGAGTGTTGAATATACCATGGACTGCTAGGAGAACAATAGGTTCATCCTGGAGGTGAAACCAGGCTGCTCCTTGGAGGCAAGGATTCTGAAGCTTTGTCTGACATACTTTGGACATGCTGCAAGGAGGGAACGTCATGCTTGTGAGGGTGGAAAGACAGCACAAGAGAGGAAGACCCTTGAGGAGATGGATTGATTCAGTTACTGGAGCAATGGGGGGTAGATGTGTCAGAGACAATAAGCTTGGCACAGGACAGAGCAGGGTTTAGGGCTCTTGTAGATAGCGTCGCTGTGAGTCGCAGGTAACTCAATGGTATATAACAACACCACCACTAAGAGTAGAAAGTAGGGAGAAAGAGTCATTACTTAGCAAATACTGAATTTCTGTTAAAGAAAGTCTGGAAGCTGATAATGATGATTGCACAATATATGAATATAATTAAAGTAATTGTATTGTGCATGTGAAAAATATTGAAATGGCATTCATTTTGTTATGTATGTGCACACACTTACATATGTTTAAATGAACCTTGGTGGGACAATGGAAGCATGTTGGCTCTGCTGCCCCCCATCCATCTGTCTGGTGAGTTTTACAGATATGCAAATTATAAAACCCTTACTTGAGGTTTCTTCTGCCAGTGTGAAGATTAGTGGTTTCACCAGAGTTGAAACATGATGAGCATCTCTACTCTGTCCTGCATGAGTTTTATGAATCAAAACCAACGCAAACGTAGTAGGTATATGTTCTTAACACAATTTTTTTTAAAAAAGAATGTGAATCCTGTACTCCTTTCCCACCTTTGTATGGCCCTGCAGACAGTATAAGTACATGAGTTGTGACTCATTAGTCTCAGGGATAGCCACAAATAAGGGTTTCATAATTTGCATATCCTTAAAACTCACAAGACAGATGGATGGAGGGGAACAGTAGAGCCAACATGCTTGCTTATTTGCAGAAGGCCAATTATAGTAAGAGTGTGAGCAGTCACGTCCCAGAAGAACCTCTCT
Source organism: Elephantulus edwardii (assembly GCF_000299155.1). NCBI lineage: Eukaryota > Metazoa > Chordata > Mammalia > Macroscelidea > Macroscelididae > Elephantulus > Elephantulus edwardii. The sequence continues at coordinate 2,107,826 of NW_006399825.1, read as the reverse complement.
TTGCAGTATCGTTTCCCACCACAGGCTGTCAGAGCCTGGCTGTCACAGGCTGATGACAACAGCTCTTGCTCCTGGGTTTGTGCCATCGCTCCAGGCATACAGATATTAGATCTCCTTCTTGCTATGTGGCCTAGGCAAACAGCCGTTAGAACGAGCACTCCATATATGCAAAGTGATTTGTGGGACCAGTATACAACCTAGAAGTTAAGTTATTTAGGCTTTTTATTCCTACTCCATAGGAGAACCTCAATGTGATGAATGTACTTATAAGGAATGGGATTGTATTGAACAATTTTAAGTTGAATAAATGTATCATATTAAATAATTCTATCAAGTTGCTGCTGGTGTTGTTAGAGGCTATCGAGTTGAGTACTACTCATAGCAACCCTATGAACAGCAGACGTGAATCTCAGCCTATCCTGTGCCATGCTTATTATCTCTGATATACTTGAGCTCATTGCTGCAGTCACCATGTCAGTCTATCACATTAAAGGTCTTCCTCTCTTTCGCTGACCTTCCAACTTCCCAAAGTATGAGTGATGAAGCTTCACCATCCTTGCTTTACAAGGAGCACTCTGGTTGCACCTTATTCAAAACATATCTGTTTCTTCTTCTGGCGTCCATCGGTTATTCAGTGCTCTTCTCCAACAACACAACTCAGTGGCATCAATTCCTCTTCTGTCATCCTTTTTCATTGTCTAGCTCTCAAAAGCATCCCAAGTAATTGAAAAGATCATGGCCTGAATCAGGCACATTTTAGCCTTCAAAGTGACATCATTACAGTATTTTGGAGAGGTCCCTGACAGAGACTTGCCCAAAGCAGTATGTCTCCTGATCTTCTGACTGCTGGATAAAATCAAGGATGTAATACATGAGAGTAAAACATTATTACAGAGGAGAAAGGAAACCCAAAACGGATGTCAGAAAAGGCTATGGAAATTGCATTAGAGCATGGAGAAACCAAAGCAAAAGAAAGAGATGCTGAAGTAAGAGCTGAATAAAATATTTCAAAGGTCAGCTCAAGAAGACAAAGCAACGTATTATAAGGAAATGGGCAAAGAGCTGGAGTCAGAATAAAAAAGGAAGTACTCAGTTGACATTTCTCAAGGTGAAATGATTGAAGAACAAAATCAAGACTTAAGTTGCAAACCGAGAGATGCCAATGGCAAAATATTGAATGATCCAAGAAGCATCAAAAGAAGACAGAGGTACACTGTTCTAAAAAGAAGTAGTCAACATTGAAAAATTTCAGAAAGTACCATGTGAAAAAAAGCCAATAGCAGTAAAGGAAGAAGTGCAAGCTGCCCTGAAGACACTGGCAAAAAATAAGGTCCCATGAATAGATGGGATACCAATTGACATGTTTCAATTAACAAATGCAACCCTAGATGTGCTCATCAGGCTATGCCAGGAAATCTGGAAGACAGCTGTCTGGTCGACTGTCTGGAAAAGATTCATATTTGATCCCATCCCAAAGAAGGGTGATTCTACAGAATGTGGAAATTATTGAACAATATCATAACCACATGCAGGCAAATTATTGCTGAAGATCGTTCAAAAACAGCTAGAACAGTACATTGACAGGGAACTGCTAGAAGTTTACACTGGGTTTAGAAGAGGGCATGGACCGGGGACATCATCACTGATATCAGATGGATCCTGGCTGAAAGGAGAGAGAATTCTTTAATAACTATAAGTAATTTGCAAAGGCTCCCCCTCTATTCTTATGTTTAAATTACTGTTGTTGTTGTTATGTGCCATCAAGTCACTTGCGACTCACAACGACCCTATGTACAACAGCCCTAAACCCTGCTCTATCCTGTGCCAATCGCACTGCCTCTGACACACCCATCCCAATTACCACAGTCACTGAATCAATCCACCTCATAGAGGGTCTTCCCTTCCTGTGCTGTTCCTCCACCCTCCCAAGCATGATGTCTTTCTCTAAGGACCTGTCCCTCCTTACAACATGCCCAAAGTATGTCAGATGAAGCCTCAGAATCCTTACCTTCAAGGAGCAATGAATATTACAGGGTGCACAGTAAATTTTTGACCCTTGTAGCTTACAAAATTTGAGCAAGTTACTTAATTTCTCTGTTCTTCAGTTTCTTCACATGGAAAATGAGTTAACAATAGTTTTTACTGTATCGTGATGGTTAAATAAGATCATGTATGTAAGAGCTTAATCAATGTTTACTATTACTCAAATACTTGTACTTGGCTTACCCTGTAGTTACTTCTTTCTTCTGCATTGTTAGAAATCTTTCCATCAAATCTATTATACATTTTAAGTAAAATGAAAAAGAGTACACATTGTACAGCAACAACTGTAATAACATGGTAATAATAATCACAATCATAAAAGTAGCTAATACACAAAACCCCAAAACCAAACCCAGCATCACCATAGCACTGGAAACCCAATAGACAATTCAGCTATGAGTCAGTTCAGACTGCATAATGATAAATTGAGTTGATTATAATCCTACAGTGTGGATTACATATCAACATTTTAAAAATATATTCACAAGTGGACCAATAAAATAGGCAAGCTGATAAACTGAGAAAATATTGGAAGTTGTCAAGGATTTCATTCTACTTATATTCACAATCAACATACACAGAAACTGTCGTCAAGAATTCAAAAGAAATGCTGCATTGGGGATATCAGCTATCAAGAAAATAGCTATAAAGAATGAATATTTGTTTGAAGGCTAACATCTACCAGTATGAACCAAGCCACTGTATTTTTCAATTGCTTCATATGCATATGTGAGTTGGAAAACTGAAGAATTGATGCCTTAAACCATGATGTTGGCAAAAAAGTGTCAAATATACCATAAGACACCAAAAGAACAAATATTTCTTGGATGAAATGTAACCAAAGTGCTCCTCAGAGCAGCACTTATGGCATGGGGTAAGGAGGAGCCTGAAAAAGGACATCATGTTTGGAAAGATACAGGTTTTGTTACTTTTGCATTGCATTGTGTGGGGGTTTGGAGGTTAAGTAGAGTTTAAGGAAGGCTTCTTGGCAGATGCGATGCATAAATGGAATCAATTACTGGGAGATTGTGTAACAGAATGTGTCAGAGTTCTGGCTTGGGTACCAGAGGGGTTTGGGTTCAAGTGTCCACACTGCCTACTACTGTATGACACTGGCAATTCCGCAGACTTTCCAAAAAGGGCCATTATATCTCTCTCAAAGTATTGAGTGCACCAAACAAAATCATAGACATTAAGTACTTAAATATGGTATTCAGTAAAAGGTGGCTACTTTTATCAGAAAACCTAACAAAGATTTGGCCTTTTTTTTCAAGTGTTTGTGGTGCAAGCCCTGCAAAGTCCTCACTGTTGTTAGTAGCAGAGTAAATGTGTAATTTTACACAAATACTCTTGGTCACATAGTCTAATCATTAGAAAAACACTTTGTACCCAGGACTGAGCAGTTACGAGATCTGCTGAATCAGACTGATCAGAATGAAGGAGGGTGAGGGGAAACAGAGTAGCTGATCAGCTATTCTTAATTATTTGGTGATATTGTCACTCCCATTTACCCTACCTCAGTTCCACACAGAAGGAAAATGAGCTCTAGCAGAGCTCAAGAGGGAAACGGATCTTCAAATATAACACAATTGAAGCCAGATTTCTGGGATTGACATTTCTGGCAGTAAAATAAAGAAGTTCAAGATTCTCCACTGTTTAGAGATTTTGACTTTTCTCTCCATCCAACAAATATGATAACATGACACTCTCTGACACTCCTTATAAATGCTACTTGTTTAGAAGATACAGCCCTGAAAACCTGACTGAGTGCCAGCTATGAGTCAGTTCTGACTCAACAGCAGTAAATTTGAGTTTTCTGGGTGTATGCGTGTGGTGGGTTTTTTTTCTTTAGTCATATATAAGGGAGTCCTTGGGTGAGAGAAACTGTTAACACATTCATTCAACTGCTAGCCAAAAGGCAACATGGTGAAGTCCACTCAGAAGCGCTTCCAAAGAAGAGGTTGGTAAAGCATTTCTGAAATATCATCTATTGAAAATTCTATGGAGTTCTACTCTGATACCCATGAAGTAACCAGAACCAGGGTCAACTCTACAGCAACTGGTTTTATCATACTTCGATACCTATGCAGTAGTTCCCAAATATGCATGAGACTAACATAAGAATCATGTGTGAAATGTATGATTCTAGGTCCTACTCAAAAGATTCTAATTCAATGAGTCCAAGGAGGACCTCTCGCTCCAGGAAAAGGAAACATGGAACATATGACTCCAATAGACCTTTAGCCAATAATTTATACAAAAATTTTATAAAAGCCCAACGGTCTTGGGTATATCTTAGTCAACTAGTATAACATAGGATATGATGACAATGCTTTACATCCCACTCTGGTTGAGGATCAACTAAGGTCTAAAAAGCTTGGGAGTGGTCATCTTGACTTATGGTGGAAAGTAGATCAAAACACTCTAAAAATGAGAAGACATTCCCACAGACATTATTACACTGCCAACGCAAAGGCATGTGGCTCGAATCCACCAGCTGCTTTGTGGGAGAAAGATGGGCAACTCCCTTGTGATCTACTGCCTCTAAAAACCCACTGGAGGGTCAGCTATGAAGTCAGTTCAAACCCAATAGTACACAACGACATATAAACACATACATATGTATATAGTTGTACATGAATATACACACACATACATACACATATACATACACATGTACATATACATATACGGTTGCATAGTGTGTTATGTGTTGCATTGCCAACCAAAATTTCAGTAGTTCGAATCCACCATCTGCTCTGAGGGAGAAAAGCAGTCTCCTCCTGAAAGATGTACAGCCCCAGAAGCTTTATGGAAGGTCACTCTGACTTGGAACTGACTTGACAACAGTGAATTTTATATATATTCATTATTATTGAGTCAACTCTAATAAATATATATGTGTACATATGAACATATACACATAATTTTGGGATTTTATTGGAACAGATTCACACTATATTCACATTTTTTAAAATCAGACTTCAAAAATAAATATGTTATGATCTTTGTTTTATACTATTTAAGTACGTGTGTGTGTGTGTGTGTGTGTGTGTGTGTGTAAATATATATACTCAGACAAGAGGAAAAAACCCAGAAATTATTATACCAAAACATAAAAAGGGGATTTTTTTAAGTCCTTGTCTTTACCTCATTTGGTCCATGACATTAAAAGGGGGTGGGGATGTATAAGTGTTTGTGTACTCCCATCCTTGTGCTTGTTGCTGTAGTGAATCTGAATTCTCAAATTACAGCCCAAAAATCATGGTTGGTTGATGCTTACAATGAAGTAGCTTAGAAATCTAGAGATAATAAGATTAATAATTTCAGCATTCTGAGGTTTATAATTCCCACAGTCTCTCAAAATAACCTCTGGCCAAATAGTCATTGGTCAGTAAAAGTATGTAACAAAATCACACCTAAAATCACTAGTAACCAAGGAGAAAGAGGTGAGACTAGCTGTTGGCAAAAGTTCACACATCAGAGGAAGGCTGGCATTGGTCACTGTCACCTGAACAGGGATATTTCTAGATAACTAATATAATAGAAAAATGCTTCTTGATACTTTTCAACTTTTAACACAAAGTAAGGTTTGCTTTCCAATTTTTTCACACGACCTCTTTTTTGTTTTTAGTAGTTGGGAAGAGAGGTTTGAGTTTCATAACACCTCCTTAGGGCTAAAAACTCTCCTTATATAAATGTTGTTGTTGTTGTGTGCCATTGAGTCATTTGCAATGCATAGCAACTCTATGTACAATAGCTCTGAATCCTGCTCTATCCTGAGTCAACCTCCTCGTCTCTGACACACCTACCCACATTACCCTAGTCAAAGTCAATCCATCTCATCAAGGTCTTCCTCTCTTGCACTGTCCCTCCACCCTCCCAAGCATGATATCCATCTCCAAGGGCTGGTCCCTCCTTGCAATATGCCCAAAGTGTGTCAGAGAAAGTTTTAGAATCCTTGCCTCCAAGGAGCAACTTGGTTTCACCCTCTCCAGAATGAACCTATTCGTTCTCTTAGCAGACCATCAATCGTATATTTAATACTCTTCTCCAGCATCAGAGCTTAAAGGCATCAGTTCTCCTTCTATCATCCCTGGTCATGGTCCAGCTCTCTGATGCATAGGAAGTTATTGCAAAGACGATGGCCTGGATCAGGAGCATCTTAGTCTCCAGACAGACATCGTTGCTCTTCAGTTATATAACATACTGTTTAAAAGCAAATGATTTGCCTTCCTCACCTAAGTTTTCTAGGTTTTGCCACATTGAAGCAAGATCACATGACTAGAGAATAACTCCCAGCAAGATACTAACTGGGTAACTGCAGGCTTAGATATCCTGACCGTTCTTCTATCCTTCAATCTGTCACTTAATCTTGTTCTTAGATTCTTCAATTATAACAAGATGTTTTGCTTCTCATTATCATAACTCTAACACTAATTGAGCATTAAATTATATGTCATCATATAGAATTAGAGACTTTCTATGCAGTGGGCTCAAGATCCAACAAACTTAATCTAAACAGTCTACTATAAAGTGGCTCAGATCCAGGTGCAATTAGTATTAATGCAATTAGTATTAATTACTTAGAACACAAGAAATGAGTGTACTGCATTTCACAAGGAAGATGCCAAGTATTTCTATAATTGCTGGATTTTTTAAAAGCTATTTTAGCAGATTTTTTAAAAAATACCACTGATGCACAAATTCATATTATTAAATATTTATTATTTTATAGAAGCAAAATATACTTAACAAAGGAAATCCATTTAAAAAAAAATAAAACCAGAAAAGGCAAATAGAACAAAAATGGAAGAGTTAATATGAGCTTTGTTCTTTCATTCTTTGGTCCCTCTTACCATGATATTCAAATTTTAAATACCAAAAGGATAAGTGGAGGGGAAAATCATTTTAAACTGGTGTATTTATAGTGGCAGGGGCCAGGATGGGAAGGGAAAGCAGGAGCAGGTCTCTCAATGTTTTCCCACCCTCCACTGCCTCCCTGAGGGACTGTCATTAGGCTGCAAGGATTTCTTCATCAGGTAGGTATTATTTTCATATTTTGCCTTGTATGGCCTAAGTCTGGTAGGTGACCAGAGAGGAACTACATCTGTCATTCAGAAAATTAATTCTTCCTGTTAATAAACAGTGTGCCAGAAAATATATCATGAAGCAGTGCAACTTTCCAAACAGCATCGCCATCTCTAAGTGTTTAACGTGGCATTATCGCTTGGAGGAGAAGTAGTTCTTGCCAAGTCACTTACACGACTTGGCTTTCAACTCACTTACTGGAGTGCTGTGCAGAACAAAAATGTACTCTGACAATGTCTTTCATATTTAAAACATTTATATTAAATGCACAGATAGCAAAGGTTATAAATACTGTTTATAACACAAATGGGAGGCCCTGGCTGAAGCATAAAGTTAGTGTCCAACAGCCATCCAAAAAGTTGTCAGTTCAAATTTATCCAAGAGGAACCTTGGAAAATGAGCTGGTCATCCATTTCCAAAGGCCACACTTCCCTGAAGACTCCAAAGCATCATTTCATTCTGCGTATGTGGAGTCACTGCAAGTCAAAGGATTTGTTTAGTTTTGTTTTTTACAGAAGATGACATAAAGTCCTGGTTTTCTTGACTCACTTGTCACTGTATAATTTTCACCTTTCACTCTTAACATTACCCTCATTTCTGTGATTATCTTATCACCGTATTTACTCAGTTGTGGTGGTGGTGGTTGTTGTTATGTGCTATTAAGTCAGAAATGACTCACATCTGGCCCTCCAGTTGGTTGTAAGAGGCTGCAGGAGAGGAAAGGACCCATCTTTCTCCCACGGAGTAGCTCTGTGACTTTTTTCAGTTGGTATTGCAACACTTCACCCAGTAAGCCACCACCAGAGCTGCTCTCCCTAATTCATATAATAACCTATGATAATGCAAGGCAACAGGCCAAGGTGTCTGCAGCTAATTTATGTAACTTGAAGTTTACCAACAGGTGAAAGAAATTAGAATATCCGCTCTGGTTTTTAAAGTAATACATCAATTATGTCCAAGCATTCTATAAATAGTTATCATGTGAATCATGTGAAAAGCTACCCAAAAAAAAGAATACAATAATACATTACATTTCTCTGTTATCAGATAATCTCTTTTTGTTATAAAACTTTATGAACTCTCCTCTTTTTTCGGGGAGAGGGGTAAAATATAAGCAATGTAGTCATCAGTTTTGAATACTTTTTAACACAATTTACAAGGTTTCCTAACAAGCAAAAAGCTTTTTCCTAGAAGCAAAAAGCTTTTCCTCTAAGTTTGACTAATAGTCCATCTCATAAATAGATGTAAACTTCTTCACCAAATATAGTTGCCTTCCATCTGTAAAATGGAAATATTTCTGTTACTTAAATAACTAGGTGAAAGGGACGTAATTATTAATAAATGCTTTAATTAATGGCCATAGTACAAATTCATATTTTTACCTTGTTATGTGCTGTCAAGTTGCCTGCGACTCATAGTGACCCTATGTACAACAGCTCTGAAACCTGTTCTATCCTGTGCCAACTTTACTGTCTCTGACACACCTAACCTCACTACCTTAGTCACTGAATCGATCCATCTCATAAACGATCATCCTTTCCTTCGCCGTCCCTCCACCCTCCCAATCATGACATTCCTCTCCAAGGACTAGTCCCTCCTTACAACATGTCCAAAGTATGTCAGATGAAGCTTCAGAATCCTTGCCTCCAAGGAGCAATCTGGTTTCACCCTCTCTAGGACAAATCTGTTTCTTCTCCTGGCAATCCATGGTATATTCAATACTCTTCTCCACCACCACAGCTCAAAGGTATGCATTCTCATTCTATCATTCTTAGTCATTATCCAGTTTTCTGATGCATAGCAAGTAACTTCAAAGACTGTGGCCTGGATCAGGCGCACCTTAGTGTCCAGACGAACATCATTGCTTTTCAATACTCTGGAGAGGTCCCTTACTACAGACTTTCACAATGCAATTTGTCTTTTGATTTCCTGGCTGCTGCTACCCAGAGTGTTGACTGTTAAGCTAATAACTCCCCCAAATGCTCCCAAGAGCGCTTGATAACAAAAGCACCAGGGATAGAAAAAGCACCTAACGTTGCCTTTGCTTACAACTATCCAGCATATTATTGCCAATAAGGATATTATTTTTTTTACATTTGTAGTAGAATTTAACTGAATTTTAGCCTGCTATCCTCTCTACATCCTACTTCTAGAAGCAGTCCCAACTTACTGTTTGGGATAGAGTCTTTCCTAACCTCAGTCTATGTGGCTGGGAAGAGCATCTTGACCTCGTTCGTGCGGAGCGAGTGAGAGGCCTGAGTCCATGCAATCCATCCTCCTGCTCATATCTGTTTGTCTGGAGTTGGACACATAGCTCACGTCAAACCAAGCAAGCCTAATCAGAGATAATCTCAGGGATTTTGCCTGAGAGACCACTTTTTTCCAAAATGCTTGAAAACGATACAGAGACTTAAATTACTGCAGCCAAATCATTTCCATATCAAGCCTGAAACTGGCACGAACATAGATGAAGAAGTGACAAAACATGGGAAGAGATAAACTGGATCCTGATTATCTCTACCCGTGTGCCTGTACCCAGCCATACGTAACGGCCTTCTACTTTCCCTTATTAACAGCTAGTAATTTCACATATTTCATCTTCTGTCCTTTACAATTAAAAGAGACAACTAAGGCATTTGACTTTAGCAGAAATTTTTTTTTAAAAAACCTCAACAAAAACTAAAGACAACTAGCTTCATGCTTCCTTTTCCTCTAATTTCTGTATCTCTTTTCACGAATTATTCTTATCTCTTCCATAGCCAAATCAAATAGTCAAGTCAAATCAGAATTCATGGGGGAAACATTTAATAATGTCAACTATATAAAGAATAAGTGTTTTAAATGTATTCTCCAAATGACTTTTTAACTGTGATGCTGATTATTATGAGCATAGCATCGCCAGGAGGACCTGGCTGATTCTCATTTAGCAGGCTTTTGAAAGTTATAGATGCTTCTAAATCATTAAACACAGCCTGTAATTCATCTATCATTAGACTGATTAATCTAATTACTCAGGAGAAGACAATTAACTATCATTTAAAGTGGAAAACCCTAGGAACTTTGCTTTATTTGATTGTCCTAATGATATGTATATGGTTCCATTAGACTAAAAATGAAGATATCTTTCTCAACTATATAAAGAATAAGTGTTTCAAATTAATTTGCCTCTCAAATGAATTCTCCTGAGCCTTTATTAATAAACTACTAAATATGTCCCTTTTTATGTATTCTAAATTATGCATTCACTTGCCCTCCTAAACTAAACTGTGTAAGCAAGACATTTTAATGGTTTATACAAAATTTTCATTTTTGTCAAGAGTGTAAGCACTCTCTTTTTTAAAAGCTATAATTGGGTTTAAATAATCAATCTAATTTAAATGACATATTAAGAATTTATAAAATTTCTTATCAGACATGACTGTAGAATTTTTTATTTCTTCTTCCCAGAGTCTACTTTTCATTTATTTTCCACTTAACCTCAGCAGAAGTAAGGATGTGAGGTAACAAGAGGAAGAAGAAAATGAACACACATTAAAATTTATTATTTTCTGGGAGCAGAGTTTGTGGCAGGTTAAATGTGATCATACAGTTGTTGCAGTTCATTTATCAAGAGATGGAGTTTGTTTCTCCACCATTTAAATTTGAGATGACTTTCTAACTTGCTCTGGCCAAGAGAGTGAAACAGAAATAACACTGTAGATGTTCTAAGCTTAGATCTCAAAAGGCCTACCAGCTTTCATGCTGCAGTACTGTGTTACATGAAAAGCTGAGGAAGTCTGAGCTACCCCACTGAAAAGGAACAGAAAGACTCAGCTGACAGCCAGACAACTGCCAGACATATGAGGCAAGTCATCTTAGACACTCCAGTTCCTGGTGGATCACCAGCTGACTGCCCCTCAAGTGACTCTAGATAAGACTAGCAGAAGAAAGACAAACCAGAGGCCAGGCCAAAGCACTGACCCAGCATTTACGCAAATAAAATAATAGTTCTAATAGTATTGGAATAAGTTGCTATGCAGGAACAAACAATTTCTACAATTTGTTACATAGTTATTTCACTTATCTTATGGAGAGTCTTAGAAAGAACCAGAGCAGATCCAATTTATACAATTTGAGGAACTCTCTTTAGAAACAATTCTTCCCCCCCCCCCATTTTTATAATTGCTCAAATCAAAATCAGCTCTTTGCTGACCTTTAATTGGTTCTCCAAGGCTATAAGCTGCACAGGAAGAATTTTCCATCTTTCTCCCTCCAAGCAACTAGTGGATTCGAACCACCAGGGAGGTATGGCCTGTAGGTTTAGCAGCAC
>NW_006399825.1:2095368-2096283 GCF_000299155.1 Elephantulus edwardii | reverse complement strand
TTGGTGAGGGATATGATACTGGGAATGATGAAGGTTCCTTAGGAACAAGAGAATAGACAATCTCCTTCCATGTCATTAACCGCCTCTGAAAACCTGCTGGAGGGTCAGCTACGGGTTGGTTCCGACGTAATGGTATTCAACAACAACAACAATGCTAAAAAGAAAATACAAAAGTCTCATACAAAAGGTATAAATGTAGAACACTAAATCCAAACTAATGTATCCTCTAATTAACATCTCCGTAGGCAGGCCCCCTAAAATACTCAATGCTATTCCAGTACCTCCTCAGAGAAACAGTGTGAAAGAGGGAAACTGGAATTCAAAGAAACAGCAAGTTTAATAAGAACATATGAGCTTGTGAACACATTGCTAAGGCCTGTCTCAGAGAACCTGATTAACTAAATTTCATTAACTTCCAGAAAATTCACATCGAGGGTTAACATTACACTCTCATTTAACAAAACAGAACTACAACAGTTCTGAGTAGCTGTCATTTGCTTTAGGGCACAAGGATGGTGAGCTGAAGAGTCAGGTTTGACATTAGGTCTCCACTTTCCCAAACATGCTCTGTGCTCTACTCTGGCTGTCATTCAGCAAGTGGACTACAGTTTTGTTTTTATCCTGTGATCTCTTCCACACCTGAAATCAACCGCACACACCTCTCCCTCAATATCTCAAAATGTCACTCCAAGGAAAAGAAAATTCACTGGACATTTCTCCTCTAATCGTATATATTACCTCAAAGAAAAGATTCAACTCCCATGTTGAGCAGAAACAGGAGAACTTTAGCCTCATGTCCATTTCCCTGATTGTTGTTGTAGTTATGTGCCGTCGAGTCGCTTCCGACTCATAGCGACCCTATGCACAACAGCCCTAAACCCTGCTCTATCCTGCGCCAACCGCACCGCCTCTGAC
>NW_006399825.1:2091374-2094488 GCF_000299155.1 Elephantulus edwardii | reverse complement strand
CTGCCTCTTGGTCCAAGTATAGGTTTTGTTAGCACAATTAAATGTTCTGGGATTTCCCTGATTAGAAGAAGAAATTACAAAGAATGCCCAAATCAAAGCCCCCTTTAGTTTTCTTTTTTTTCAAGACTTTTTTACCATAAGCCAGTTTCCTCATGGTCAAGGTTACAGAACACTAAAAGCATTCATGCAGCTATCTTGCTATCTTCTGTGTTATATTCTCTCACCTTCACATTTTTCCATTCATTCCCTCCTCCACCAAGGTCTATTTATAGCAAGTTCCTTCAGTCGCATAACTGAACTTGCCTATGCAGAATAAGCTCAAAGTAAAGGCAGACTTTAATGATGTCTGACCTTTTGAGTTCAATTATATCCACCATGTTTCCCTCTTCTTCCAGATGACCTCTACTAAAGCATTCGTGCTACAGCATGGAAACCAGATTGGAATTCACTTAATACTTAAAGAGGCTTTGTCAGGAATTCCAAGCTTTTCATCTCCCTACAGCTCTGGTGGCCTAGTGGCAAGAAGCTGCACTGCAACCTCAAAGGCACAGGGTTCAAATCTACCACCTTCTCCATGGGAGAAGGATGCATAATCTCCTCCCGTGCGATTAATTGCCTCTAAAAACCTGCCAGAGGGTCAGTTATGGGTTGGTTCTGACTCTATGGTACATAACAACAACAACACTAATCCAATAAGTTGATCAGGTTTTCTGTGAGCTGGTTGCAAGGACAGTACCACTCCACCCAACTGCAAACTGCAGTTAAGGGCCTGTCCAAATTATTGATGAGTAAGGATGCCAGTTTGAGGGCTAAGGTGCATCTAATACAGTCCATACTCTTTGCGATCTGAGAGCTGGACAATAAATAAGGATGACAGGGGAACTGACACCTTTGAGCTGTGGTGTTGGAGAAGAGCTCTGAACATCCCATGATCAGCTAAGGGAATGAACAGGTATGTCTTAGAGAGAGTGCAGCCATAGTGCTCTTTGAAGGCAAGAGTGATGAGACTTAGCCTAACATACTCTGGGCATGTTTCTGGGAGGGGCTGTTCCTTGGTGAGGGATATGATACTGGGAATGATGAAGGATGAGCAAAGGAGAGGAAGACCAGCAACCAGGGGAACTGACATGGTGACTGCCTCAATGGGTTCCAGTGTACCTGAAAGTGTGAGGAAGGTTCAGGATAGAACAGGGTTCCAATCTTTTGTTCACAGGGTTGCTATGATTGTATTCAACTCAATAGCACCTAACAACAACAACCACCTCTTCCAATCAAAGAACAAGCCTTATGAGGAAGCCTTGGGTGAAAAATTAATCTGCTGATGAGAATAGTGGAAGCTCTCCACAGAAGTTGTGTGGTTTTAAAAGCTTTCAAGTCACCTGCTAAACAGAAAGTATGTAGGGTGGGCTCACAGCCCACATTTGCCAGGAGCTATCTCGCGGGACCTCCTCTTCATTGACCTGAGTGATCTTGCGGTCCTCTGAGCTGTAAAAGTCTATGAATCTACTGACTTTTTCCTTTTTCTTTATCCTAGATATTTCTTAAGATTGTTCAATTCTCAATACTTTCAAAATATTATAATCCTAAAGATACAATCTTCTAAAAAAATTGGATCACTTTTTCAAAAAATCAGCCTAACCAAAATGTATTTCAAAAAGTAGTTTCAATAAACCAATAATGAAGAATAATGCAAGTAATAAACACTAAGTCTCAAATACTGCAAATAATGGCAAAATAATGGCTCATTTTATCTTAATCCATATAGGGGCTACAGAAGCCTGGCAACAAATCAATGAAATGTCCTTTAAAGTAGTTTTCATATATTACACATAATATAAACCACCAGGCTTGTTCTAATTCCTCAATTTCCAATTTAAATATTTCAGACTTGAATTTAAATAGGATTCCAAATGGTATTTGGTTGATGGCCCAAATTTATTTTCATATAATTCGCAACTGTCATACATACAATAAATTTTAGATGCCTTGAATTAAAATATCCCACTAAAAAGAAATGCTCTTCTTAATATTTTTTCAAGTTCATTCAATGCATATATGGTTTTGAGGAACTGCTTTTTAAAAAGTAACACTTCCGATACTTTCACTATAGTAACAGCAAGTCATAGAGCATTAAATCCACAAACCTCAAAACTAAGACATTTCAGCATCATTTTCCTCAAATGTATTTCAATATTTATGTTATAAACAGAATATCTTTACAATAACAATTTTCTAAGAAGTTCAAACTCATTTCCATCAAATCAGCACCGACTTATAGTTGACCCTCTCCACTCAATTTCTGAGACTCTTAAATCACACAGAAGATTGTCCATTTCTCTCTAGTTGCTGCTGGTGGATTTGAACCACCTGAGAGATACGTGGCCTTAGGTCTGGCAGTGAAACTCCCTACAGACCAGGTAACCTCAGTTACCATGCAGTCAGTGCCCAAGTTTGCCCTTCTCAGTAGACATAGGAAATGTCCCAGGCAGAAGACACTAGAGGAGGGGACAGTGCCCACATCCCACAGTGGTAGCACAGTGGGCAGCAATCCTCGGGCTTCTTGGGAAAGCAGACTTTAGTGCAAAGAGCATTGAAGTGTAGGCCCAAGCTTTTATTGGAGCACAGAGAGAAGAAGAAAAAGAGGAGGCATACATGAAGGTAAAAATGTAAAGACAGAGTTATTAGAAAGGATAGACCTCCCTCCTTAAAAGGAAATATGGAGGAAAGAGCAGGGTGCTTGTGAGGTGAGCCTCTATCTATGCGTTCCTTCTCTGCGTGGGCCTCCCTAGTAGGTGTAATGAGATGATGCCATGGAGAGTTCCAAGTTTAGTGGGTGGGTATCATTCTGGTCCTTGTTCTCTGACATCATTCATGCGCCCTATGTGTCCAATACTTCTGACATCACTCATGAGCCCAAAGCACTAATTGTATGAATGTCAATACTGGCTTCCAAATAAGCAAACACATCAAAAGACAGGAAAAACAGACTATTGACTCTCTAACCCAATATCTCTAGCAAATTGAAAAAGAACAGCAAGAAAACCCGACACCCTTTAAAAAAACTGAAATTATAAAAACAAGAGCAGAAATAAATGAAATAGAAAACAGAAAAAC
>NW_006399825.1:2070807-2087239 GCF_000299155.1 Elephantulus edwardii | reverse complement strand
AGGGAATGGCAAAGGACACACTGACAAAGAAGATTAATCAGAACTGGCTTTGACAAGCACTGTGGCATTTGGACAAGAACAAACTGGGAGGAGGGTGGAGAGAATGGTGCAGCGGTGAATGAGTGGAAACCCAAAATCTCTGTAGATGTTTGTGAAAATTAATAAAATATAATTATAGAAAAAAAATACTGGCTTCCAGTTCATAGCTCAATTTTCCAAGCATAAACTTCTTCCTCTATCTTCATGCTCCTAATCCTAACACTTTTACAATAGTATACGATAATCATGATTGTGAGATAAATGTCTACCATAGAGCCAGTATGGCCTAAAACTGGGCAACTTAATCTGGGGTCTTTGGACTCTTAAGTGATAGCTCCATGAGCCCTTTAAGTTTATGTACAAAGTGCATATATGTATGTTCTTTTGAATCACTACAATAAAAATAAGAACTAAACAAGAAAATTAAAATTACTTTGGTTCTTAAAGATCAGTTCAGAATTTCCTCAAAAGATTATGCAACTGTAGTTTGCAATATAGACTGAAGCTCAACATCAAGAAAATGAAGATTCTCACCACTGGGCCAATTGGCAACACCATGGTAGATGGGGAAAAGACTGATTGTTAACAATTTCAGCTTGTTCTGTTCTACAATTAACACTTTTGGCACCAGCAGTCAGGAAATCAAAAGACAAACTGCATTAGGGAAATCTGCTGCAGGGACCTCTCCAGAGTGCTGAAAAGCAAGGATGTCAGTCTAGAGACTAAAGTATGTCTGATCCAGGCCATGGTCTTCACAATTACTTGCTATGCATCAGAGAGTTGGCCAATGACTAAGGATAACAGAAAAGGAATTGATGCCTTTGAACTGTGGTGCTGGAAAAAAGTATTGAACATACCAGGAACTACCAAGAAAACTAATAGGTCTCTCCTAGAGAGTATGAAACCAAGCTGCTCCTTAGAGGCAAAGATTTTGAAACTCTGTCTCATATACTTTCAGTGTGTTGCCAAAAGGGACCAGTCTTTAGAGAAGAAGAATATGTTTGGAAGGGTCGAGGAGAGAAATACCCCAGATGAGACAGACTGACACAGTAACAGGGATAATAAGAGCTGGTGTGTCAGAGACAGTGAGATTGGCTCGGTATACAGCAGAGTTCAGAGCTAATGTGTAGAGTCACTATGAGTTGTAGTCGACTCAATGGCACATAACAACAGCAACAGCATGCTGTAGGTATGACTGAAGTCTGTTTTATGTTCAAAAGCAGCACCAGAGACCTTACTGAGTAGCCTCTTCATAAGGCATATTTTATTGCGTTCAAACGGCTTTTGAACAGCTATTTGTGAGGCAGAGTGAATCAAGACACCCCTTCACTGGATCCAAAGTACAGATTTTTATAATTTAAACACTTAATTGATCCTTGATTGCCTAAGTAGGTATCAAACTAAGGCAGGCTGGGTCACATAAGAATAAAATCACTCCACTGAGTCGATTACAACTCACAGCAACCTTCCACTGGTTAGCACCTGACAAGGATTCTTTGTATTAACACTAGATTACAAAGACCAAACTGACTCACCCAAGCAGGCCAAGTGATTTTAGAAGGGCATTAATTGGGCAAGTCTCTAGCAAGCACTGAGTAAAAGGAAGACACAAGTCCAAGAAAGATCTTGGGATTAAGCAGATATAATAACAGATAAATTAAAACATGGTCAACTAGACTGTTAAGGAGGAGACTGCAAGGTTTCTGGCAGGAACCTTAGGCCAGAAAAACCAGGTCACCAGAAAAACTGAAATGTAACAAAGCAGTTTAGTGACTTAACACTACAAAGTTCATTTCGTATAAATAACTAGACTTCTTGTTATATACTGTCGAGTCAGAACCAACCCAGAGCTGACCCTCTAGTGGGTTTTTGGACAGTAAAGCACACAAGAGACTAGGCCATCAGAGCTCCCTAAACAACTAGACTAAAGCCTCCTCAAATGTCCCTCATTGAACATAGAATTGATACCAAAATCTAAAGAAGAGCAGATCCCTGATATGGGGATCAAGTAGCTTCACTTCCAGGACAGTGGGGAGATGACAAATATACAAAGTTAAAGTGAGGTATAGGGTTTTATTAGATGGAGAAAAAAGACCCTTTCAGATGAGAGGAAAACCGGCCTTCACATGAACTATACATACCTCAACATCAAGATAATAAAATTCCTCTTAAATCGACCAATAAACAGCATTATGATGAACACTAAAATTTTTAAGGATTTTGTTTTACTTAGGTCCATTATTTATTTCCAATTAAGCAACAGTCAAGAAATCAAATCAATGACCCTGGATAGAGTTGGCAGCAAAGTGTGGAACTATTCTGATAGAGACCAGTGGAACCCCTGAAATGGCAGTCCTTAGAAAAGTCATCTCCAGCCAAATAAAACACTGAGCCTATAAGCTGAACAGTAACACTAGTGAGGCACTTACTCCTTAGAAAAAGGAACTCTACAGAAAGTCAAAAGAACAAAATTTGCCCAAGGAGGATGTGGGAACAAGTGCCATTACACTTGAAGGTATTGTAATTAATATGTATTAATTGAATGAGCAAAAAAATTAACTTGCTTCATAAACTTTAATTCTGAGCACAATTTTTTTAATTATCATATTGTGAAAATTTGTACCAAAAGACTTTTTTTTAAATGTTTCAGAAAACAAGAAAGATGTCACTTTGAAGTCTAGGGCAGCCCTGACCCAAGTCATGGTACCTTCAGCTACTCAGATGCATGCAAAAACTGGACAACAAATAAAGAAGACCAACAAGAAAGTTCTGGAATTCCCATTCTTGGAAGTATCCTTAATTTGTTATGAGGCACTCCATAAGATCTACTCCACAAAATATAGGTATATATCTAAGGAGTGCTGGTGACATAGTGTCAGTCTGCCAACCAAAAGATTAGTTGTTCAAATCCCTCAGTCACTTCACAGGAGAAAGCTGAGTTGTTTCCTCTCTTGGAGATGTATGCCTCCGAGACCTGATAGAAGGCTGCAATAAGTCAGTGGCTGTTGTCGTTTGTTGGGGACAAATGCACTTCTGGTATTCTGTTTTCAACAAAAAAAAATGTATGCATCTGAACTGTGAGTGCTGGTCAAGAATATTAAACACATCATAATGTTCCAGAAGAACAAACTAATCTTTAAAGAAGTACTAGAATATTCCTTAGACATTAAGATGCTGATCTAGACACATTATCAAGAAGGATCAGTCTCTGGAGAAGGATATTATGCTTAGCAAAGTAAAAGAGTGACAAAATTAAAGGAAGACCACCCTCAGTGGGACAGATTGCTACAGTGACTTTAGCGATAGACTCAGAACCCTTGTGAGGATGGTGCAGGACTGTGTAGCATTTCCTTCAGGTACACAAGGATTCTTTCTGTCAGAATCAACTTGGTGGCACTTAATGACATCAATATCTACGTGTCAGGGTGAGGCTGAGTTAGGTAAATGGAGCAAGGTGTGGGTTCTTATACTACATGTGAGTTTAAAGGCTTCTTGAAGTTATTCCAAAACTATACTCTCCTGCCCTACTGGTCTCTGCTGCTCTTCTTATTTTTGCCCCTGGAACTCCAGATGAGGAACAAGAAGAGTGAAGTTCTCTCTCAGATCTTGGGAAAAGCCGCCTTTCCTATTATCACTTAGATCTTGAAAGGTATTTCACAAAGTAGTATCATTAAACATGGTGGTTTGGACACTAGGCCTTCTCATAAACATCAATTACTTCACATGTCTCTTTAAATAAAATCCCTCCAGCCAACAAGGGCCCTTTCTACCAGTATTATCTCCACATAGCAAAGATGTAATTCACATAAAACATAAGATTGAAACCTTGATTAGCTAGGTCTGGTTGTTTTGTAAACAGTATGACCTGTTTTCTACAAGATCAGAGTGGGGGAAATACAAGCAATAAAGTAACTCCTAGGAAATTCACCTCATCGTATACTGCACAATCTTATTTTTCTCATTCCAGATAGTAATAAAAAAATATAAACTTTTCACTTGTTCCCACAGCCCCTATGTGTACTCTATAAACACACATTGATATTTGTTGAGGCAATTCTGGGAAGCACGTTATCTGGATTCCAGGCAGGATTCACATTTTCTCAATTCATCCCTGCATTCCTTGAGTTCATATGCTCTGAAAGTACTTAGCTCACTGTCTGAACTGGGAATTTTTAATTACCTTGGGAACAAGAAGAAATAGTGAAGAGAAAGAGAGAGAGACAATGAGACCAGGTCTTACAGAAGGGCTA
Source organism: Elephantulus edwardii (assembly GCF_000299155.1). Taxonomy (NCBI): domain Eukaryota; kingdom Metazoa; phylum Chordata; class Mammalia; order Macroscelidea; family Macroscelididae; genus Elephantulus; species Elephantulus edwardii. The sequence continues at coordinate 2,082,950 of NW_006399825.1, read as the reverse complement.
GAGTTACACTAAATCTTGGAGAAAACATTGGTTCAGTCCTGTCATGCTACTAAAATGCACTGTTAAATTTCAGAAAGGTTAAGTTACTTGCCCAAATTTACAATGTTACCTGGTGACTGAGCCAGATTTCACATACCCACGCACACTTGTGTCAGGGAAAGGAGTGTAAATTTCTAATAAAACATTGAAAATATGGGTTAAAGAGCAATTTTAAGTATATGGTAATTTAGAAGCCCTTGAGAGAACCTAAGCAATCATTTGAATGATAATCTACACTTATTTTAATGATCTCCCAGAGAGAATTCCTCTTGATTGATAATTTCTGCACTTGGACAAACTGATTTAAGACCAGGTCCTAATCATGCGTCCAGACACCTTTGTGACTTTTTGAATGTTCTTGCTTCCATCAAGGGCTGTGAAGAATTTCTTTCTCCACCACGCCTTCCCCATCTTACCAATGACAAGAAAAGAAATTTTAAGATTAGTTTATTTGGCATTCTTCTACTTTTCTGTCTCCCAATTTCTTACTTTCAGACTATATTACTTTTGTAATTGGGGGAAAAAATACTGATATCTTTTTAACTCTCTATTCTTCCACGTCAACTGAACAACTCATAACTGAATTTAAGCACGTGCTATGTTGTTGTTGTTGTTGCTGCTGGTGGTGGTGGTGGTGGTAGATCCCATCAAGTCAACCACCACTTACAGCAACCCTATAAACCACAGACTAAATACTGCCCTATCCTGTGCCATTCTCACTACCTCTGTGTAGACTAGCGACATTTTCCTTTAAAATTCAAGGTGAAGTTAGAGTAAGCTCCTCCCAAATAATTCTATATTCTGTTGTTGTTGTTATATGCCATCAAGTCACCTGTGATTCATAGTGACCCTATGTACAACAGCCCTAAACCCTGTTCTATCTTGTACCAATCTTATTATCTCTGACACACCTACCCCCCAATACCCTAGGCACTGAATCAAACCATCTCTTCAAAGGCCTTTCTCTCCTGCATTGTCCCTCCACACTCCTAAGCATGACATCCCTCTACAAGGACTGGTCCCTCCTTGCAACATGTCCAAAGTATATCAGGCGAAGCTTCAGAATCCTTGCTTCCAAGGAGCAGCCTGGTTTCAGCCTCTCTGGGATGAACCTGTTTGTGAATTGATGGATACAGAAGAATTTCATGAAACAACGTATGAGCAAGAGCCTATGGGAATGAAGGAGTAAGTTCAAACTGTTCTGAAAGAAATGGAAAAAACAAGGCCCCAGGAATTGACACTATACCAGTTGATAGATTTCAAAAAACAGATGCTGCCCTAGATGTGCTCACCAAATTTTGCCAAGAAATCTGGAGGACAACCACCTGGCCAACAGACTGGAAGAGATCTGTATTTGTTCCCTTTCCAAAGAAAGGTGACCCAACATGGTGTGGAAATTAGCAAACAATAACATTACTATCAAATGCATGCGTGATTCTGCTGAAGATTATCCAAAAATGACTGGAAAAGCACATCAACAGAGAACTGCCAGATATGAAGGCTGAGTTTAGAAGAGGCTATGGTACTATATTCTCTTATTATTTTGTTATGGTTTTGAAATCATGCATATGGCAGAATACAATGGTATCTCAAACACCCAGTGTTCCCTTATTTGTTTTTTCTTACCTGCTATCCTCACCCAAGAAATGAAAAGAAGGAGGATTATACTCTATGGACCGTGTCCTTGAAAACAAAGGCCTGCCTGTCCCTTAATCCTCTCAGAACTGAGACTTTAGCATCACTTCTCTTAAATAAACCCCTAGCGCATAATATACACAGCAGTGCCTTGTGAAGAATATGGGCCACCAAAGGCAGAGATAGGCAAGTACAGAGTTTGCCTGCAGAGACCATTTCCTCTACTTAAAGAACTTTGCTTCTCTTTGTTTTCTTTTCTATCCCCAGAGCAAGTACCACTTCTTCCATCCCATGATCCTGGACTTCTCTCAGTAAACATCTAGCTTTGAAGACATCATCAGAGAATCAGGCCCAAACCGAACGTTACTGTCCCTTCTTGCCCTGCAGAATCTTGACCATGTCACTTTTCAGAGTCAGTGTTTCTAGTTTATCTTCTCACTTTTCCCTGCTCAACAAATTTACTTGGATAACAGTCCACAAAGTCTGAAGTCCATTTTTCCACACTCTTTCTTTTTGTTCATAATTTTCTCTCACAACAGTCCACACTACAGGTTTGTAACAAGTGATTGCTTTTATATCATACATTCCTAGATTAATCCTCATCAGGACAAAGTACATCTAGACTTTCCTAAATAAGAGTGATTCTCTGAACAGTAAAACCTATGAATAAACCATCTTCTTTCTCCTTTTACATGAACCAACGCCTAAGTTTCAAATCTTCATTTGTTTCCATTTTTCAAGTAATCTGGATTTCTATGTTTGCCTCCTATTATTTCATTTCAGATTCTGCCACTTTCTCTGGCTCTCTATCAACAAACAGCATGTTCGTGTCAGAATTTCATTTTTACTAAGTGCCAAGAGCTTGCATGTGCCAGAGAAGTCAATGTGTTAAAAGTTTAAAGTTTTACCTTTCCGTGAAATGCTCCAGAAATTTCAGAGTTGATCTGTTTACAATGGATCTATCTTGTTTCAGCTCACTAGAATTCACTGGCATAGTTCAATACTTTAACATTCACCCCCTTGGTTCTCTGTTACATATTCTTAACCGTTTGGTCAAATTTAATCCTTTAGAAACCTGATTACAGCTCTATTTCATTTACCTTTCTTTAGAGGCTGGGATAAGAAAAGTCATCTTAAGTTGCACATCTGTACTTTCTGATTCAAAATACCTAGCAACTGTCAAAATACAACCCAAACCACAAGTGTTTGAAGTCACATTTAAAAGCTTATTCTAAGAAAGATAATGCCAACTGTTTTTCTATACAGTTTGTAATTTCAACATAAATACAATGAGGAGACTACATTAAGAGTGGGATAAATGTTCCAGTGGTCTAAACTGCTGAAATAGTCTCTTTGCATCATTCAGAATAGCACATCCTTGAGGCAAAGCATAAAACTGCCATGTTTTGGAAGGAGTTTGTTGTTATGTGCCATCAAGTTGACTGCAATTCATAGTAACCCTATGCATAATACCTCTGAATCCTGCTCTATCTTGAGCCAGTCTCACTGATACACCTACCCTCATGGCCCCAGTTTCTATGTCAATCCATCACATCCAGGGTCTTCCTCTTCTGCACTGTCCCTTGACCTTTCCAAGCATGATATCCTTCTCCAAAGATTGGTCCATTCTGGCTACATCCCCAAAGTATGTGAGACAGTCTCAAAATCCTTGCCTTCAAGGAGTAGCTTGGTTTCAACCTCTCTAGGACAGAACTGTTAGTTCTCTTAGCAGTCAAATTCCTCCAAATGGAATATTCCCAGCAGGGCCTGGAATAGCTATTTCTCCCATCACCTAACAGGACTCTAACTTTAAGTCTACCCAACACATTCAAGGACTCATAAGAGGGAGTTCAGGACATCCCACTTGTGTTTCTATCTATTGTTTAAGGCTCTCCTGGAGGATTCACAAATTCACATGCCTATGTCCTTGTGTAGTGAGTAAGGAGTTGCAGGCAACCGGAATCCATCAACAGCTCCACAGGGAGAAAATGGGCAATCTCCTCTGGTAAGATTCACAGTGTTTGAAAACTCACTGGTTGTTCACCTATGAGTCGCCTCCAAATTAAAAAAAAAAAATAGTGTGAGTTTTTTTATTATGTCCCTTAATGTCAGAGGTTCTTAGTCCCACATGTGCTTAATTATGCATTCAGTCTGTTTGGAAAGAGAAATTAAAGATCATTTAGTTTAACATTTTACTTTAGCACTGCATGGGGACTAGTTACCTCTGCGTCTGTCGGAGGTAAAAGAAAGATCATTTTAAATATTTTTTTAAAAAGCATCCAGTGTATGTGTAAACCCACTAGAGACTTAAGAATCTGAGACAGATTTTGCATTATATATTCATATGTATTGTTTAGCTTTTTTTCATTGCTCACTTGCTAATTTTACAAGACAAAAATTCACTTGAATATTTCCCAGGCTTATTAATGAGGTTATCCTCATGGGCTGAAGGATGGAAACATATTTATGCTGGTGCCTGCAGACAATCACAGGTTCCTGGAGCAAACTCTCCTCCCCTAAGGGCTTTCTGACCATATTTAAGAAATATAGCCTTTCTCACAGAGGCTACTGAGAAAGTACACTGGAATTCTATTTTGAGAATTCAAAGTTCATACCATTCATGCAAACCCAAGAACACAGGCTTACTCAATGACCCAGCCCACCACTTCATAGTTAGAAAATGTGGACAAGAACCCATAGGTTTCATTGCAGCAATACAACTGTGCAACCCCCCAGGTCCTTGCCTGAAGGCCAGAGGCTATTTCTCATCGACAATGTATGAAGTCCATAAAACACCCCGAGAGTCTTTCACCCATATATGGCTCTGCTTCACCAGTGTTTACTGTCAATGGCAATATTTTTGCACCTCTTTCTTTATTACCATGAATATTTGCAATACTACTTTCTTAGCTATGTCAAATTTAAGTTAGAAAGCCATGAATTTGTAAGCTAAAGGACACTCAACTCTTAAAGAATGTTATTTATTACATATTTTTCAGGAGCTGTTATTGTTCTTGGTACATAGACCAAGAGCTGTCATTCAAAAAGAACAAAGAAGCATTGCCTAGTTTAAAATCCGGAAAGTATGTGTCAGGGTTGTATTTTTCACCATATCTAGTTAATCTATAAACTGAGCACATAAACTGAGAAACTGGATGATATGAAGAATAATGTGGCATTATAATCCAACAAAAACTCCTTTATAACTTGTGATATGCAGATGATACAACTTTGTTTGCTGAAAACAAGACTTGAAGCACTTACTTGAAGCTCACAGGCTACAGCCTTCAAGTAAAATAATAACATCAACATAAGATAAAACTCCTTATAACTGGACTGTTAAACAGCATGACAAAGAGAAAAGATCAGATTGTCAAGGATTTCATTTTACTTGGATCCAAAATCAAGACCCATGGAAGCAGTAGTCAGGAACTCAAATGGTGTATCACATTGGAAAAGTCTGCTCTAAAGGACCACTTTCAAAAAAGAGCAAGGAAGTTACTCTGAGGACTAAGGTGCACCTTACCCAAGTTATGGTTATTTGAAACTCTGACAATCAATAACAAAGACTGAAGAAGAATTAATGCCTTTGAGTTGTGGTTTCAACAAAGTTTATTTGAATATTTGCACTGCCAAAAGAACAGATAAACCTAACCTGGAAGAAGTACAGCCAGACTGCTCCTGAGAAGCAAGAATGAAGAAACACTGTGTCCCATACTTTGGGAGTGTTACAAAGAGAAGATTCTCCCTGAAGGAAGATATCACGCTTGGTAGAGATATGACAAAAAAAGAGGAAGACCTTTGACAAGATGGATTGACATAGTAGCTGCAACACTAGACTTAAGGACAGCAGTTGTTATAAAGATGGCACAAGATGGGACAGTGCATAAGATAGCTATGAGTCATAGTGTACTCAACAGCACTTATCTACAATAACGATTATCCTTATTGGGGATCTTTAATGGATTTGATTGTCAGCTTCATGATGCCTGGGAAATTTTATTTTATTCATATTTATAGTCCCAATACTTAGCACATAATAGAATACCTAACTAGTTGTTGGCAAGTCAATTCCAACTCCAATTCCAGTTCCAACTGATGACCCCCTTCATGGGCCAGAGAAGATTCCTAGGGTTCTATAATTGCTGTGATCTTTCAGGAGTAAATCACCTGGCCTTTCTTCTAAGGTATGTCTGGGTAGATTCAAAATTCCAGACTTTAGGCTCCAAAACCAACACCCACAGATGCCTACTAACCATTTTCACCATTCAGGGAGAGACTTCTTATCTCAAAAATCCATTGTCTTAGAGTTGGTTCCAATTCTCATCAACCTAGTAAGATAGAGTAGAATTACCCATAGAGTTTCCAAAACTGTAAATCTTTACACAAGCAAACTGCCTTATTGTTCTCTCACTGAACAGCTGGTGGGTTTGAATTGCCGACCTTTGGTTTGCAGCTGAATGTTTTCACCACAGCGTTATCACTAGCGCTCAGACTCCTTTGCATGTGGTAAAATACAACCTGCTGTTGTTTAGCTGATTGTGTCACTAAGTGTGTTTCAAACTGAAATTCATTCCTCTGCAAAACGGCTTCCACCTTTGGCCTACAAAACAACAACAAAACACCCCAACACTTCCTGGTAGTGATTTGCCTTGTGGTCATCACAACAGGAAAAAAACAAAACAAAACACACAAAAAAACTAAATCCGCTGCTTTCAAGTTGGTTCTGATGCATGGCAACCCTCCAGGGTTTCCCAGGCTGTAAATCCTAACTGCAAGAGTCTGCTTCTTCTTTGCCCACAGATTAGCTGGTGCTTTCGAATGTGTCAGTCACCTGATTAGCAGCCCAGCACTTAACTTATTATGTCACTAGAGTCCTGGTCATCAGACAGAATCCCATTATTTGTTTCTTTCTGGTATTTCATCGATAGCAGTTCCCTGGGCCAGTGGTCTTGTAGATACAATTGGCCTTTGTAAATGTAATGATGTATATGCAATTATTTCAAAATCTAATTCCTAAGACTTGATTACTTTTTGTCTCCTTAGATAGTTTTTCCTTTTCTATAGTTCACAAATGCCCCTCCATGCCAACACATAATCAGCCAAATAACTACTTGGATTTCTACCCAAGAAAGAAAAAAGAAAACTAACTTGGAAAGGTGTGAATGTAACATATTTAAGAAGATTAATATAGTCCTAAAATGTCTTGAGGGCTTTTTTAGAAGTCTTTAGATACAGTTTCCAGGAAATAGAGAAGATGATGGAAATGACGAGTAAATTAAATATCATAAAGACTCTTGTAATCTTAGATATTTTATATTTAATCTTTTATATTCTAGCTTTAGAGTGACAGTAACAGTGATAATGGACCTTTTACAATGCAAAAAGTGGTCTATTTATTCAACTGAATACTCAACAGCAGTAAGAACAAACAATTGCTTCTCACAAAATTATGGATAAATCTTTAAAAACACTGTAAAGTTGACAGAAAGAAGTCAGACACAAATAATACATATTTCTCCATATACACAATGTTCAAAAACAAACTCAATCTATGATAGGAGAAGAAAGGTTCCCTTTAGGGAGGAGTGATAACAACCAGAAGGAGCCTTGGTGGCACAGTAGGTGCACCTGATTCAGGCCATGGTCTTTTCAATCACTTGCTATCCATCTGAAAGCCAGACAATGAATAAGGATGACAGAAGAAGAATTGATGCCTTTGTAAAGAACAGATACGGATTGTTTAAAGGATAGCCAGGATGTTCCTCTGAGGCAAGGATGACAAAGCTTCATCTCACCTTCTTCAGGCATATTATTAGGAGAGGCTATTCCTTGGAAAGGGACACCAAATTTGCAAAAGTAGAGAGTCAGCAAAAGAGAGGAAGAATCTCAATGAGATGGATTGACACAGTGACTCCAGCAATGAGCTCAAGTGTGTCAGAGATGAAGAAGGTGGCACAAGATAGGACACGGTTCACATCTGTTCATGGAGCCTCTATGTGTCATACTCCTCATTGTCACCTAACAACCAAATCAACTGATGGAAAAGTTGGAGGTCCAAACCTATAAGCTGCTCCATGGGCGAAAGATGTGACTTCCATAAAGATTATAGTTTTGAAAACACTAAGGGGCAGTTTGAATCTGTCCTACAGGGTCACTATGACTCAGAATAATCCAACAACAATGGGTTTGTTTTGGATTATTAATTATCAAGAGGAGGCAGGAGCTAGCACTGCTGTTTCTAGACCTGGGTGCTGGTTACATAGATGTGTTCACACCTTCAAAATCCATAAAGTTATACAGGTAGGATATGTAAACTTCTATGCTTGTGTATTATATTTCAGATGCTTTCAGTTGTGGTGTGGGTAGAAGAGCACTGAACATCCATGGACTGACAAGAGAACAAACAATTCTGTCCCGGAGAAAGTGAAACCAGGGTGTTCACTGGAGGCAAGATGGTGAAATCCCATCTCACGTACTTTGGGTCTATTGTTAGGAGTGGCCTAAGAGGTCAGAACACAAAAGGAAAACCCTCAACCTGATTGACTGACATAGTGACTGTGGCAACGGGGTCAGGTGTGTCGGAGACGATAAGTTTGGCTCAGGACAGGGCAATGTTCAAAACCATATTCATGTTTGTTATGAGTTGTGGTTGACTCGATGACATTTAACAACAATTACATTTCAAGGGAACTCTGTTGGTTTAGTGGTAAGGACGTGTGCTGTCAACTCAAAGGCTCATGGGTTCAAATTCACCAGATGCTCCACAGCAGAAAGATGGCAATCTTCTCCCACAAGATTAACCTACATTAAAAACCCACTAGAGAATCGACTATGAGTTGGTTACAACTCCACAGTAGATAACAACAATTATATTTCAATGAAAATTTACTCACTAGTATTACTGTTTCCATAAATATTATAATTTTGGGGAATCTGTCAGTGCAGTTCCAGTCTGCCCTGTACAGCTGATAGGGGTTGGAATCAACTAGACCTGGGTATTTTAATAAACACATGTCAAAAAATTCCGAGCAACTTTCATATGACATAGAATGAAGATCTTCTCTGTGTGCATCCAACAAAAGACTGAACCAGTAGTCTACTTAACAAAAGGCCACGTATTTCCAGACAGATGTTAAAGTGCACAGTTCTTTGAGGCATTATCATTTTTGTTTCCTGCCCATCCCTTAAATCAAGTACAGTATTTACCAAACACTAAAAGTTAACATAAGGAGCCCTGGTGCCTTAGTGGCAAGGAGCTGTCCTGGCAGTTCAAACATACACAGCTCAAACTCACCAGCTGCTCTGCTGAGAAAGATGGGCAATCTCCTCCTGTGCAATTTAATGCCTCTGAAACGCCACTGAAAGGTCAGCTATGAGCTGATTCTGACTAGATGCACGTAACAACAAAAGTTAGATATGTAAGACAATATATTTAACTACTGATTTGAACTATTCCAGAGTTCATGTCTAACTTGTGGTGTTGTGTACCATCGATCATAGCTGACCCTCCTGCGGGTTTTCAGAGGCAGTTAATCAAACAGGAAGAGATTAATCTCCCACGGAGGAGCCAGCAGATTCAAACTGAGTGCCTTCAGGCTGGCAGTGCAGCTTCTTACCACTAGGCCACCATAGCTCAGTATGATTCAGCAAGACTAGGCAAATGAGAGGTTTCTGCGGCCCACCACAAGGACTGGATGGCTTGCTCATAATGTAAATTAGGTACATGGCACTTTCGTGGAGTCAACTCATTGCAACCGAGTGAGAGCCAACCCCTAACTGACTCTCTTAGGTTTTCAGAGACTGTAAGTCACACAAGAGGAGACTGTCTGCCTTTCTCCCAAGGAGCTGGTGGTGGACTGGAATTGGCCACCTTTAGGCAAGCAGTGTGACTGCATACTGACTATTCTGGGTCATGCAAATAAAATAAAATATGGTTAAGTTGTTATGTGTCGTCGAGTCACTTACAATTCATAATGACCCTATGTACAACAGCTCTGAACCCTGCTCCAACCTGAGTCAGCTTTATTGTCTCTGACACACCTACCCCCCATTATCAGAGTCAGTGAGTCAAGCCATCCCATCCAGGGTCTCCCTCTCCTGCGCTGTCCCTCCACCGTCCGAAGCATGACGTCCCTCTCCAAGGTCTGGTCCCTCCTTGCAACATGTCCAAAGTATGTCAGATGGAGCTTCAGAATCCTTGCCTGCAAGGAGCACCCAGGATTTGAATAGGCTAATTGGAACACAAAAATAGAAATTAGTCATTTTTGTCATCCAACTACACATAAAATGTGCCATCCCAGAGATGAAAATGAGAATCTCTCTAGCACCAAGAAAAAAGTGCAAGGAGCATAGTGTATACTTAGACCCCTACACTGAGATCTCCTCTGACCAGGAGATCATAAGCTGTAACATCAGACAGGTGACAAGAGCTGGTGAGAAATAGCAAGAAGTGGTGGCAGGGAGACATTAGCAGCTGTGGTGGTAGAACTAGAAGACAGACAAAAGGGCTTCGAGCCCACAGAGTGAATAAGCCGAGTGGTTTCAAGGCTTGCTGGAAAAGTGGGGTGCACTTGCACATTTGCTGGAGAGCTGGGTTTATGGACACATGTAGATAGAGCTCAGCACCTTTAGGCCTAGACTTGCTAACAAAGTGGGGTATTTTGAGTGGCACTTAATTGGCAGAGCTAAAAGAGCTTTGTGCTAATATTTTCCCAAGCAGGACAAAGGCCAGGACTACAAGGCTAAGATGCAGAAAAAGATGTCTGCCTGTGCTCACAGAGATATATCCTGAGAGGTCCTGATTCCAAATTGTCTATTACTTCCCTAATAAACCCTAAAACTATGAATATCAACTATGAATCCCTTGTGGTTATTGAAAATAATTATCAGACCCTGCCGAGAAGCAGTGAGTGCCATGAGAAGGACAATCCATGTTAAGAACTGGTAGAAAGATTTGGAGCATGGTGGGCATGTCTGACCTCACAGGTATCAGCCTTGGGCTACTGATATTATTGATGTTGACTGTTTCTCCCAGTCCAGAAGTCAACTGAGGTCAGACAAAGTTGTCATTACACTACAATTTTCATGTTAATGTACACCAAGTCTTGAAATATTCCTGTGTGGTCACATGTGATAGCTTTTACTATGATCTTCTAAAAGAAAATGAATCTACTGTTTATTCAAATGGCAAGGAGGTAGGTCATCTACTTCAACTTACAAAAATCACACAAACGAGACCAGAAAGGGAACCGGAGAGTTACCGCCCACTTAGGTTCACATAGATGGTCACAGGGTCATACAACAGCTTCTAAGTGGGACCCTTATCTTTTGCTAATGTGGATAAATTTTAGGTAAACTTATTCATCCAATTTTCAAATAAGATGGCACCAGAAGTTGAACTTTGCCTTTCACTGGAATTTATTTAAACTAAAATGTCCTGCTGTAAGACTGAGGCAAAGTGGGAGGGGAAGGGGATATGAAGGCATAGCCTTCAAAGAAAGACTAAGATACCTCTGTAGCACTGGCCTGAAGCTATGAACCTGAGGGCCCAAAGGCCTGCCAGCACACCTGACTGAAAAACTTATCCTCCTGTTTCCACTGAATTATAACCTGTTATCTTCCCTAATAAACCCCATTGCTATGAGTATGGTCTATGTAAGTATGTTGTGAGTATGGTTCTGCATGGCCATTGCAACAGATTAACAGACACAAGAGCAAAGCATCTGCTGTAGAGAACACTAGGAGGGATGACTGGTGTTAGAAATGAAAGAAGTAGGCGTGGGGAGCCTGGAAGTATGTCTGACCTAATGAAAATCTGTTTTCTGTTGTGAATGTTGTTGATGAAGACGGTTCACCCTTGCAGAGTCAGCGGAGGTCAGACTCAGCTGTCCCCACACCACCTGCTCTGTTTCACATTCATATTCACCTACCTCAAGTCATTATGCCTATAAAATGAGAAGCTAGGTAGCTAGAATAGACTCCTTTTAGCTGCCAAGACAAAGCCATTAGTAAACAGGTCCCACCAAAAAGTCACATCTGAAACATTTTATATCATCTATTGTTTATTGTGGGCACATCTCCAAAGTGACAAATTGAAATTATTTTCTCACCAAAAGGTGAGAATGCTATCTGCATTTTCATGAATCAGCAAAGTTTTGTTAAGACATCTTAAGTCGATCATAACAAAAATAACAATTTAAGATGAAGTGCCTCACTGAGCAGATATGGGAAAGCAAATTGGGTGCAAAAGGTGAATCCAGCGACTTTAATTTATGTTAAAGTTCCAAGCTGTTTCACGAATGCTGCCAAGTTACAGAGTGAAATAAGAAATTTCCTCTCCTCTCTAGTCAGACTATTTCATTTACTCCTCTTAAGATACATTCTCGGCGCTGGCTGAAAATCGCCTGTGACTTCATCCATAGCCACTGGTGAGAGTCAGCGCCCAGAGCCATCAGGGGCTTTAAGCT
>NW_006399825.1:2067492-2069512 GCF_000299155.1 Elephantulus edwardii | reverse complement strand
AACATTTTTTTCCATACATTATATTCTATTATAACAAAGTAACTCTTTAGAACTATTACTTAGAAAGTGTTTATTTAATATTAACTGTACGTCTGAACTATTTCAAAGAGGGAGGATGTGTGTTTATGTACGCATGATGTATGTTGTGTACCATAGAGTTGGAACTGACCCTTAACTGACCCACAGGTGGATTTTCAGAGGCAGTTAATTGCATGGGAGGAGAGTGCCCATCCTTCTCCATGGAGCAACTAGGGGCCTCGAACCACATGCCTTGGGAACTGTACCACAGCTTCTTACCACGGGGCACTAGAGGTCCTTACAGAGACAGATGGATGGACAGACAGACAGAGAGATATAGCACATGCACACACATACATATATATTGTTGTTGCTGCTGTTAGGAGCCATCGAGTCAGCCGTGTCTCTCAGAAACCCTATGAATAACAGACCGGATCCTTGTCCTATCTCCATTATTGTCCATATGTTCAACTCCATTGATGTTGACACTGTGTTAATTCATCTTAATGAGCAATTCTTTTCTGTCATCCTTATTCATCGTCCAGCTCTCAGATGCAAAGCAAGTGATTGAAAATACTATGGTATGAATCAGATACACCTTAGTCCTCAAACTGACACCACGCTCCTCAATAATTTGGAGAGATCCCTGACTGCAGACTTTCCTAGTGCAAAGTCTCCTGAATTCCTGACTGCTGGTAACAAGGGTACATTAATTATGGATCCAAATAAGAAGATGAAATTGTTGACAACTTCAACCTTTTCTCCATCTATCATGATATTTCCTGTGGTCCAGTGGTAAGAATTTTTGTTTCCTTGATGCTGAAATGCAATCCATAATGAAGGATGTATTCCTTGATCTTCTGCAACAAGTGCTTCAAGTCCTCCTTACTTCAGCAAGCAAGGTTGTGTCATCTTCATAACGCAGGTTACTGATAAGTCTTCCTCCGATCTTGATGCCACATTCTTCTTCAGATTCCAGTTTCTTGAATAATCTGCTCAGTTAACATATTGGAATAAGTACAGACAGAAGATACAACACTTTTGAAACACCCTTTTTAAAATTTTAAACCATGCAATGTTCCCTTGCTCTGTCCGCACAACAGCCTCTTGGCCTAGGTGTAGGTTTCATATGAGCACAATTAATTGTTCTGGTATTCCTATTCTTCTAAATGTCAGCCATAACTTATCATGATCCACACTGTCAAATGCATTTGCATAATCAATAAAGCATAACTAGACATTCTTCTGATATTCTTTACTTTCAGCCAGGATCATTTTGCCATCAGCAGTGATATCCCTGATGCCATGGTCTCTTCTAAATCCTGCCTGAATGTCTGGCAGTTCCTTATCTATGTACTGTTCTAGCTGTTTTTTAATGATCTTCAGCAGGATTTTCCTTGTGTGTGATATTAATAACATTGTTTGATAATTTCCACATTTTGTTGGATCACTTTTCTTGGGAATGAGAACAAATATGGATCTCTCGCAGTCAGGTGGCCAGACAAAAGTCCTCCAAATTTCCTGACACAGGGTGGTGAACATATCCAGGGTTCATCAGATGCATAGGAACAATTTAAAAATACCATGGCATGGATCAGTTGTACCTTAGTCCTTAAACTGACATTCTTGCTCTTTAGCAATTTCTAGAAGTCCATGCAGCAGATTTGCCCCATGCAATACATCTTTTAATTTCTTGACTGCTTCTATCATGGGTATTTATGGTAGATCCAAATAACTGCAATCTTTTCTCCGCCTATCAGGATTTTGCCTAATTGGTTTTGTTTTCTTGATATCGAGTTGTAATCCATATTGAAGGCTGTAGTCTTTGGTCTGCTTTATTAAGTGCTTCAAGGCCTCTTAACTTTCTGCAAGCAAGATTGTGTCATCTTCATAATACAGGTGGGTGATGAGTCTTCCTCTAATCCTGATGCCACATTCCTCTGTATAGAGTCCAGCTTCTTGAATTATTTTCCCAACATACAATTAAATAGGCATGGAAAAT
>NW_006399825.1:2047359-2066597 GCF_000299155.1 Elephantulus edwardii | reverse complement strand
AAAGCCCTCCTACTTTTCCATTTAACTTACCACAATCCTTGTTCAGGTAATTGGCCAGGTTACCAACCAGTTTCCTAATTGCTATCTACTTGGCAAACTCTCCACTCTTCCTGACCACCACTACTAACAAACCCTCTTAAAAACCTAAAGGAAACTGTTTCCAAGTGAATAGTCTGATCTGGTAACTCTGATCATGTAACTGTTACCAGTTATGGCTGCCCTAGAGCACAAAATTTCAAAAATATTAATTCCCAGCTCCAAAGCCCTAGAGCCTACAGGATACACACAGTTTGACATTCAAGCTCTCTGAGAAGCTCTCTTGATTTAGCTTGCCAACTTTATATATATCACAGAGGGTCTGTTTGGGTTTCTACAGCCACATCAGCTCAGTTCATGTATCATCCTCCCAGTGAAGACTGTCCCATATCAAGCTTATTTCTGAGTAACTCTTCTTCTCAATTCCTAGGGATGCTGTGACAAAATACCACAAACTAAGTGACTTATACAAATAGAAAATCATGGTCTCACAGTTTCAGAGGACAGAAATCCAATTGAAAGTATTGGCCAGGTTGGTTCTTTCTGAGCACTCTGAGAGACGAACTATCCCATGCCTCTCTTCTAGCTTCTGGGAGCTCCAGGGCTTCCTTAGCTACCATTGTGGCATCACACGTCATGCATTTGGGTCTTTCTGTGTGTGTATCTCTTTGATAAGCCCATCTGTCCTATAGTGTTAAGTTCTACTCTACTCCAACATGACCTCATTTTAACCTAATGGATAAAATCGTCAAAGAGCCTCTTAGACAAGGTCATGTTCACAGGTATGAGTTAGGAGTTCAAATTAGTTTTATGAGGATATACAATTCAATTCATAATACTCTCATCTAAGTTACTGATTCATTCCAATGCATTTTCATACATGGTCTCTCTTTCCAATGAGATTATAAATAATTTGAGACTAAAAGCCATAATTTAGATTGTTCCTTACAGGAACTAGTCCAATATATGTTGCTGTTATGTACCATCAAGTCGCTTGCGACTCATAGCGACCTGTCCTGTGCCAATTGCACTGTCTCCGACACTCCCATCGCAATTATCCCAGTCACTGAGTCAATCCACCTCATAGAGGGCCTTCCCCTCCTGCGCTGTCCCTCCACCCTCCCAAGCATGATGTCCTTCTCCAAGGACCGGTCTCTCCTAACAACACATCCAAACTATGTTAGATGGAGCCTCAAAATCTTTGCCTCCAAGGAGCCACACGGTTTAACCCTTTCCAGGATGAATCTGTTTGTTTTCCTAGCAGTCCATGGTACTCTCAATACTCTTCTCCAGCACCACAGCTCAAAGGAATCAATTCTCCTTCTATCCTCCTTGGTCATTGTCCAACTCTCTGATGCATAACAAGTGATTGCAAAGACCATGGCCTGTATCAGATGCACCTTAGTCTCCAGAGAGACACCATTGCTCATCAGTACTTTGGAGAGGTCCCTAACAACAGACTTTCCAATGGCAATGCACCTTTTGATTTCCTGGCTATTGGTGCCAAGAGTGTTGACTGTGGAGCGCAAACTGAAGCTGTGAACAATCTCAATCTCTTCACCATCCATCCTGATGCTGCCAATTGGCCCAGTGGTGAGAATCTTTGTCTTCTTGACATTGAGCCTCAATCCATATTGGAGACTGCAGTCCTTGACCCTCTGCAGCAGGTACTTCAGGTCCTCCTCAGTTTCAGCAAGCAGGGTTGTGTCATCTGCATAACACAGATGTACTCTGCAAGGTTTTTGTCAAATGATAAACAAAAAGCAGTTTAAAAAGGAACTTTAAAAATACAAAACAAAGCTATATGACCCAGCTGTTCCACTACATGGAATATAACTCGAGAAAATCAGAATTGAGGCACAAACAGAGATTTATACATCAATATTCATAGCAGTGTTATTCACCATTGCAAGAATATACAAGCATCCCAAATGTCCAATCATAATCAAATGCACTGAGACATTATAGTATGCAGCATGC
Source organism: Elephantulus edwardii (assembly GCF_000299155.1). NCBI lineage: Eukaryota > Metazoa > Chordata > Mammalia > Macroscelidea > Macroscelididae > Elephantulus > Elephantulus edwardii. The sequence goes on along the minus strand of NW_006399825.1, from coordinate 2,064,581 downwards.
AGGAGCAATGATTTTGAAAATCACTACCTAACTTGGGAGGCACTGGAGAACATTACGCTAAGCGATAATTCAGTCCCATAAGGACAAATGCTATACAAGACCATTATTGTGGGTAGAGAGCAATAACTAATAAAACAGGTATGAGGATCTAAGGAGGGGAGGAGAGGAGCAGAGGGGTGAGGATGGGAATGGGGTTAATCATAAGGTCACATAATTTGATGGGTAGAGGGAAGGGTGGGTAAAGAAAATGGGAAAGAGCCTGTGAGAAAAACAATGTATATGAACTTTGTAAGCAAACCAGCATAAAATAAAAATTCTATTTAAAAAAATATACAAACAAAAATATTTCTAACTCATTGCGTATGAGCCAGAAACAACTATAAATTGTAAGGGAGGAGAGGTTTCTTTCTCCCTCAAAAGGTCTGGTGGATTTGAACCACCGAGAGGCTCAGCCTTTGGGCTGGCAGTACAACTCCCTATAGTCTAGGCCACCAAACAACAAGTAATCTGTTCTCCTTGACTACTTGGATGGTTTAGTACACTCTTAAATTTTATAAATCTGTACAGGAGCTTAAAAAAAATTGACAGATTTCAGTTTTCTTTAAGTTCTCTATGATAGTCTCTAAGGTAGATGCAACAAATAGTGTGCAAGACAAAAGAATATGGACTCCTGTAAACAGGGTAAAGGCACAAATAAAGACTAACCAAACAAAAAGGCCAAAAGCAAAATACGTGAGCTAAATCACTACTTACTTTCCTACTGGGAGTGATTAAAAATTTTCTTGCTTTCTATAAATAAAATACATCAAAATACCTTTTCACAACTTTATACTATAAAATGTAATAATTGGCAATTTCTATATTCCAAGGAGCTTGCTGCAAAGGGTCAAAGACTGTATCCTTCAATATGGATTGAGGCTCAATGTCAAGACAAAGATTCTCACCACTGGACCAACTGGCAGCATCAGGATGGACAGTGAAGAGACTGAGATTGTTCACAGCTTTAATATGAGCAATGGTGTCTTTCTAGAGATGAAGGTGCATCTGATACAGGCCATGGTCTTTGTAATCACTTGTTATGCATCAGAGAGTTAGACAATGACTAGAGAGGATAGAAGGAAAATTGATAACTTTGAGCTCTGGTGTTAGAGTATTGAGTTAGAGTACTGACTGCTAAGAAAACACATAGATTCATCCTGGACAGGGTTAAACCGGACTGCTCCTTGGAGGCAAGGATTGTGAGGCTTCGTCTGACATATTTTGGTCATGTTGTAAGGAGAGGCCGGTCCTTGGAGAAGGACATCATTCTTGGGAGGGTAGAGGGCAGGTGCAGGAGGGGAAGGCCCTCTAGGAGGTGGATTGATTCGGTGACGGGGATAATGGGGATGAGTGTGTCAGAGACAGTGAGATTGGCACAGGAGAGAGCAGAGTTTAGGGCTGTTGAACATAGGGTCACCATGAGTCGCAAGCGACTCAACAGCACATAACAACAACATACTCCAACAAGGGAGTATAACTTATCACAAAAACTATCTTGGGAAATAGACTGCAATTCATAATTCCCTAATATTAAACTCTTTCTCCACATCCACCTTCCACTGGCTCCCATAAAAATATACCTGACTGAGGGAGAGAGAGGAAAACGTGTATCAGTGAACGAACAAAAATGCATCCTTTGGTAAATTTTCACTAACATCACAATTTTAAAACAAAGCTTTGTTGTTGTTGTTGTTGTTGTTGTGTACCTTGAAGTCAAATATGACCCACAGCTGACCCTCCAGAGGTATTTCAAAGGTAGTTAATAGCACAGGAGGAGATTGCCTATCCTCCTGCAGAGCAGCTGGTGGATTTGAACCGCGTGCCTTCGGGGTTGCACACAGCTTCTTGCCACTAGGCCACCATAGCTCAAAACAAATATTTTGTTGTACAAATACAGGATACTCTAAAAAGAATTAACTCTTTTTTTTACATCCAGGTATTTTTTTTCCTCTAAAGCGTTATTTTGAGCTCTGGTGGCCTAATGGCAAGAAACTGTGCTGCAATCCTGAAGGCACACAGTTCAAATTGATTGGCAGCAACATGATGATGGTGAAGAGACTAAGACTGAAGACAGCTTTAGTTTGCTTGGCTCTATAATCAACACTCTTGGTACCAGCAGCCAGGAAATTAAAAGATTAATTGCACTGGGAAAGTCTGCTCTCAGAGACCTCCATAAGGCACTGGAGGAGCAACAATGTCAGTCTGGAGACCAAGATGAGCCTGATACAGGGCATGGTCTTTGCCATTACGTGTTACACATCACAGAGATAGACAATGACTAGGAATGACAGAAGCAGAGTTGATGCCTTTGAGCTTTGGTGCTAGAGAAGAGTATTGAATATACCATGGACTGCTAGGAAAATAAAGAAGTTCATCTTAGAGAGGGTGAAACCAGGCTGCTCCTTGGAGGCAAGGATTCTGAAGCTTCATCTGACATACCTTGGACATGTTGCAAGGAGGGACCAGTCTTTGGAGGAGGGACATCATGCTTAGGAGGGTAGAGGGACAGTACAGGAGAGGAAGACCCTCAGTGAGATGGATCTATTCCGTCACTGGGGTAATGTGTACAGGCGTGCCAGAGACAGTGATATTGGCAAGGGATAGAGCAGGGTTTATAGCTGTTGTGCATAGGGTCATTATGAGTTGCAAGTGAGTCGATAGCACATAACAACAACAACATATTTGTACTAATATTGGCACTTATTATTTTCATATTGTGAGATGTAATGACATAGTAACTGGGGTAATGGTGTTAGGTGTGTCAGAGTCAGTAGGACTGGCTCTGAATAGGGAAGGGTTCAGAGCTACTGTGTACAGGGAGGGTTTCTATGAATCGTAAGCGACCTGATGACACATAACAACAACAATAAGCATTTAGGAAGCTCTGATGGCCTAGTTGTAGGAAGTTGTGCTGCACTCCCAAAGTAATGCAGCTCAAGTCCACCAGCTGATCCACAGAAGGATGAATCTCCTCCTGCGTGATTAACCTCTGGAGGGTCAGCTCTGGGTTGGTTCTGACTCTGTAGTACCCAACAACAACAACATGAGGTGATTTACTTATATTATCCCATGCAATCCTCTGAACACCTGAGTTAACTGCCAGAGAGAGAGAGAGAAACTGAATAAATTGGTACAGATTGCAAACTGGGGAAAAAAATAAAAAATTCTAACTCTAGTCCCAAATTCTTCCTCCCTTGTCATACTGTCCCTGTCAATTGTTGCTATTGTTATGTTCCATTGAGTCACTCGAGACTCATAGGGACCCTATGTACAACAGCTCTAAATACTGCTCTATCCTGAGCCAACCTTAGTATCTCTGACACAATTACCCCCATTACCCCAGTCACTAAGTCAATCCATCTCATCAAGGGTCTTCCTCTCCTGCGCTGTCCCTCCACCCTCATAATGTCCCTCTCCAAGGACTGGTGCCTCCTTGTAACATGCCCAAAATAAGTCAAAGGTTCAGAATCCTTGCCTCCAAGGAGCAGCCTGGTTTCACCCTCTCAAGGTCAAACCTATTTGTTTCCTAGCAGTCCATGGTATAGCCAATACTCTTCTCTAGCACCACAGTTCAAAGGCATCAATTCTACTTCTATCATCCCCAGTCATTGTCCAGCTTTCTGATGCATAGCACGTAATTGTAAATACCATGCCCTGTATCAGGCACACCTTAAGTCTCCAGACTCACATCATTACTCTTCAGTACTCTGGAGATGTCCCTGACAGCAGACTTTCCCAGTCCAATTCATCTTTTTATTTCCTGGCTGCTGGTTCCTATCAATAGTGAACATAAATATTTAGTACTACTAAAAATTACCTTTGAAGTCACATTGTTAGGTTTCTATAAATACCAATTATTTTAACACAGAGTTCAGAAGACTCTAAATGATAAACATTTCAGTTATATAATTAATCATAGTGAGAAAGGCCAAGATAGTTTGAAACTTCAGGTCAAGGCAATGATACACATTTTTTTAAATGTAAAGTTTTACATTAGATTGTGATGCAGAAACTATGCATCACAATCTAATCATTCTTTTACATACTTTATTTCATATGTAAAATGTAGATTAGAAAATGTGAAGCATATTAACCTATTTAGTACTACAGGTCATCACTGGTATGTTTCATTAAGAAAATCCTTACATTGTTACTGCTATGGGCTACTGAGTCTCAACTAACTCATAGCTGACCTTCCAGTGTGTTTTCAGAGGCTCTAAATCACACAGGAGATTTCTCATCTTTCTCTCATGAAGCAATTGGCAGATTCATACCACAAGCCTTTGATGTGACAACACAGCTCCTTACTCCTAGGCCACCAGAGCTCCCTAAATGTTTTTTTATTCTTATTATTGTTGATATGTGTCATTGTTCATACAACTCTATGTACAAAGTTCTGAATCCTGCCTTATCCTGAGCAAATCTCACTGATTCCGACACACCTAACCCCAATGCCCCAGTTACCCTATCAATCCATCTCATTCGAGGTCTTCCTCTCCTGCACTGTCCCTCCACCCTTCTGAGCATGATATCCTTCTCCAAGGACTAGTCCCTCCTGGCCACATGCCCAAAGTATGTAAGACAGAGCTTCAAAATCCTTGCCTCCAAGAAGAAACCTGGTTTTACCCTCTCCAAGATAGACCTTTTGTTCTCCTGGTGGTCCATGGTATGTTCAATACTCTTCTCCATCACCACAACCCAAAGGCATTGATTCTTCGTCTATTATCCTTAGTTATTGTCCAGCTCTCTGATAAATAGCAAGTAACTGCAAAGACCATGGCCTGAATCAGGCACACCTTAGTCTTTAGACTGGCATTATTGCTCGTTAGCACTTTGGAAAGTGTCCTGACAGCAGACTTCCCCAGTGCAATTCATCTTTTGATTCCCTGACTGCTGGTGCCAAGAGTGTTGATTTGTGGAGCTGAGCAAGCTCAGCTTATAAAATGCTTATAATCTTCCTAAATATTTTGCTAGGCTATTTTGTCTGTTATGTAACAAAGAATGTAGAACAAAATCCAAAAGCAAGAACAAAAAAAAAGGTAGGGTTACTGACCTTATAGAAACCATTAGAACTCCCAAGACTGTCACTTATTGAACTTGGAACAAAGCGCATCCCCATGAGGCTCAACTTTCATCCAAACAAGAGACCTATAAAGTGACCAGTGACACAAGGAAGGCGCTCAGTCCTTAGCATGGGAGCCAGGTAAGGTCAGAAGAATAGCATTTGCCCCAGGATAAAATCCAAAAGGCAAGAAGGGGTAAGATAGAGAAATAATAGAAATAAGAACTAATGATGAGAGGAAATAATTAATTAATTAATACATAAATATAAATAAATAAAGAATAAATGAGAGGAAATGGGAAAAGTGTGGTTCCTTTGTGGGTATTATAATTAATGCCATAAAACAAAATGTGGACGGATGGTCGAATGGAAGTCAAAGCTTTGTAAACCTTCCTTCAAATTACAATTTTTTAAAAATCACCATAGAATGCACATAAAATACCTATTTTTAAAAAAATTAAAGATGAAAGTGTTCATTAGGGAGCGCTGGTGGCTTAGTAGTAGAGTTGCATTGCCAACTCAAAGACACATGGCTTGAACTCACCTCTGCAGGAGAAAGATGGACAATCTCATCCCATGCAATTTTGAGCCTCTGAAAACCCACTAGAGGGTCAGTTATGGGTCGGTTCTGACTCAGCAGCACATAACAACATAATAACAGACGGTATTTAGGAATTCTGGGCACTCCTCGTTGAAGGTTCAAACCCACTAGCAACTTCGAGGTAGAAAGACAAGCAATCTTCTCTTGTGTATATTAATACTCTCAAAGACCAAAAGAGGGTCAGCTGTGAGTTGATTCTGACTCACCCACAATGCGTGAGTGAGTGACACTATTTATGAGGAACAGCTGCATTAAAACAAAAAAACAAAAAAAAGGAACAATGGGTTTTTGTTTAACAAAAAGAACCTAAATCATTTCACCCATTCTCAAAATCATATTTTTAACCTGATGATGCTCTTGATGTTTTCATCTTTGTATTTATAAGGTATCATTGACGAGTACAGTTTCATGTATTTTTGTGACTCTCTTAGATTTTATGCCTTTTACATTTACAAATGAACGAGTGCCAGTTATGAATTACTGCAGGCACTTACATATATGGTACCTTTAAAAAAATGAGAGTCCTTCCTAATTATTAATGAGGGCTAAGTTATAAAAGACATCCATTATCACTCAAGGGAAAGATTTAAAAAAAACTGTGTCCTATAGCATGTAAGGGCACTGGATGATTGATGGGTGCAGTCAAAGGGCTGGCTAAGCTAAAGAAACAAGCTGGGCAGTACACAGTTGCAAACTATGACTGCTTCCCATTGCAGGGTGCAAACAGAGTGATCAAGTCACAAGAGAAAATCCTTATTAATAATTCAGCAAATGAAAACATTTGGTCAAGCTAATGACCACTAAAATAAAACCACAAAAATCTGCATGTTTTACTAAAATTCTCAAGTCCAAAAATGCTTAAGCAGAGAAAAATTTTCCGTTTATTAACTACATTAACTCTAATATGAAATAAGTTATTTCTTTTACTGATAAAAACTTTAGGGTGCTATAGGTTAAAATAGCGTGGAATATCAGAATTACTTTTCTCTTCACTAACACCAACATCAATATGAGAGAACTAAAACCCAAACCTCACTGCCTTTGAGTCAGTTCCAATTCATGAAGACTCGCCCTCAGGTTCCCAGGGTTGTAATTCTTCACAGGAGCAAAGTGCCTCATCCTTCCGCCATTAGTCAGCTAGTGGATTCAAACCGCAGACCTTTCAATTAGCAACCACTGGTCCAAATCCCCTAGTTGCTCCGTGGGAGAATGGACAGTCTCCGCCCGAGCAATACATTGCCTTTGAAAACCTGCTGGGTGGTCAGCCATGGTAGGTTCTGACTGAGTGGTAGACAACAAAACAACAACATACTGCCAGGCTAAGGGAGTTCTGGTGGCCTAGTTGTAAAAAGTTGCACTGCAATCCCTGAGGCATGAGGTTTGAGTCCACCAGCTTCTCTGTAGGCGCAAGATGAACAGTATCTTCCCATGAGATTAACTGTCTCTGAAAACCAGCTGGAGGGCCAACTATGAGTTGGTTCTGACTTGGAAGTACACAATGCCTCACTAGAGTGAGGCAAGAGTAAAATATATACTCTTGAAGCTTAGTCCCTGAGTTCAAATCTCAGCTCCACCTACCCCTTCTAGCCCGAGGACCCATCAGAAAAAAATCTGTTGCTTTACTGTTGCTGATATTCTATTCAGTCACCTCTAGCTAGGGCTGCCAAGAAAAATACAGGATCTCAGCTAAATTTTAATTTCAAATAAGTAGTAATTCTGCCTAGAACATACTCATGCTATATAAATGTGCTGTTTTCTGAAATAAAAATTTAACTGTGTGACCTGTTTGTCTGGGGTTGGTGGGGAGGTTCTGGCAACCTTATCTACAGCATTTCTGCTAAGACTGTACTTACCATTTTTCATTCTTCTATTTAGTGAGCACACCCTAACTATAGCATCATAAATCATGCTTTATGCTGAGTGGCACATAATTACACAGTCCATTCAGCTCCTGTAAAGAACTGTAATGGAGTCAATAGGATTCCCAACTTCTTAAAGAAAGTAGTCCGATTTATGGAATCATTTAGGACAGTAAAAGATTTTCTGCTTTCATTTATTCTTTATATGCTCCTTCATAGGACATAACAGATTTTGAAGTTTGTTTTTATCTAAATGGCAGTGGTTAGAATATTCTTCATGGATTGACAAATATAATTATCAAAACCACGGCAATCAGCTCTCCCGTCATTCTAATATACTGCACAGCACAGGGCAGATGCTTTTAACCAAGTTCCCACAATATAAAGCTCAGAGAAGTCTTAAAAATTTTGCTCTAAATTTCCAAAGTCACATTACTGAGTTATTTTCTAAAGTTGTTAAGTTATAATCATATAAGGATAAGAATTCTTCAAACATATCCTATTTCATCAAATATATGCATAATACTTAGAAAAAAATTAAAATTTTAATCTAATTTAAAAGTATCACAAATAAAACATGTTGTGTTTTTTATTTTACTCTTAATTTCCTAAGTTTTTAATTCAAAATATCTAAACAATATAAGAAAATCTAAACAATATAAAATATGTAAACAATATAAGAAAATCCTCCATGTACTATTTATACTATGCCCTAATAAATAAACAACATTCATCAGATTAACCAGTCAATCTCTTGCAAATGGTTCCATGAAATAAAGCCATTCATTTAAACATCACTTAATTGTTGATATTTTCAAAAGATCTCCTTATCTCAAACTAATGAAAACAGGTCTTCCAGGCCAAAGTATACCAATAATAACAGGAAAAGAATATGAACAAACTATTCTCTATTCATCTCTTAAAACATGATCTAAATTATTCAAATTATTAACAATGTTTGTCATTCTAGGCAGAGAAAAGCCATTAAATCACATTTTCTCCCTTATAAACAAACAGAATTTACTAATATGTGAGGTTAACAGAAACATTTTTTATCAAGATTAAGGTCAGAAGTGAAAACAAAATAGTTACATTCCCTCTGAGTCATCATATTCCATTGACTAGAAATCACAATTTAAGGAAATTCTGGTCTTAACAATACTTCCATGACCGTTTGTGGAACTCTGCAATGTAACAATGTAAATCTTTAAAAGTGAATATCTGACCTGAATATCTTTTCTAAATTTGATCATAATCTCAGGAAACAATAAATCTACATTCCAACCAAGTCCTTTTTCATTTGATACACTGAATTCTTTTTCAAGAATATACAAACAAATGTTTTTCAAAATTTAATATATTTAATAATTTCATAACCTCTAACATGTTGTCTACCATGCAATCCAATTGTGAAGACCTAAAGTATATATTGTTTTGTTAACTTTGTGCCTCTTTCCATTAAAGGACTTCCCTCCATTAATGCTCCTAAAAACATCTGTCCCAGTCGTGTCACTTTCAGAGAAATAAAAATAAGAATACGCAACTCTCAAAACTCATTGCTGTTGATTCAGAATAGATTACTAGCTGACCCTCCAGTGGGGAGCTCTGGTGGCCTAGTGGCAAGAAGCTGCACTGCAATTACAAAGGCACATGGTTCAAGGACACCAGGCACTCCATGGGAGGAAGATGGGCAATCTCCTCCCATGCAATTAACTGCTTTTGAAAACCTGCCAGAAGGTCAGATTTGAGTCAGTTCTGACTCTATTGAACACAACAACAAATAATTTGAGAGCAAACTGCTTATCTTTCAGCCATGGAACAACTGGCAAATTCGAACTGCCAAAGAGATGTCACCTTTGGGTTGGCTGTACAGTTCCTATGGACTACACCACCAAAGCTCCCTTAAGCAAGCATGGGGAGTACACTATGCTTACCATACAGTGTCATTTCATAAGCTGGAATATGAAAGTTAGATGAAGTGAGAAAAGAAAGCCATGATCCACATAGTACCAAGCCTTCTAAACCACAAGACTTTTCATACAGTCCTAGAACAATGGGAAATGGAAAAAAATTTTAAGCAGAAAAATGACACTATTAGATTTATCTTTTAGAAATAAAACTATACCTACTATTGTGGATCCTGGATAAAGAAAAAAAGAAGGTAGTGGAAGGCAGGAAGAATAGTTAGGAAGACTTTTTTAAATAAGAGGTTAAGCACGAAAGTAGTCTGAATGAGAGCAGCACTGAGAAGCATTCAAGAGGTAGACCAGGAGAGCATGAGAGATTGTACACCACTGGAGGCAGAGGACAACACTAAGGATGACAGACCACTAGCTATAGCAACCAGGACTTCGATGGTACCGTTTATGAAACAAAAAACACAGAGAAAAAACAAACCTGAGACTTGGAGGTATCCAACAAAACAAAGTGTGTCTGGATATATTCTTTAAAAAAAAATAACAGCCACACAACACATTTTTAAGCACCTATTCAAGAGCTCTGGTGGGATATTGTGTTATGTTGCTAAGACACCTTAAGTCCTCAGCAGTTCAAGTCTACCAGCTGCTCGTGAGAAGGATAAACAGTCTCCACCCACTAAGATTTACAGTCTTGGAAACCCAATGGAAGTGACTGGGAGTCACTAGGGCAGTGAGTTCAAACTTGGAACTCAGTTCTACATCTTTTATAGCACTCATTGTCTACCTGGAATTACAGTTTTAAAACACTGGTACAATATTAGCCTCATCTTTAGAGAATAGCCCTGTCACAGTGTTTGAAGTCAGTGAACAGATGAACGACTGAATCAATCATTAAAAGTAAGCTTGCCAGATGTATTACAAAGTGAAGAAAAAAATTATTAGCATTGCCAAAAAGACAGTTAGCAGGGTCTAATTTCAATGGCCTTGGCTCCATAGTGAGGATATGAAGCATGTGTTTAAAGATTTAATACAAAGTACTAAATAATCAGACACAAGATCTACATCCTTCGCCTGCCCTGAGATGCACAAGTTTCAGTATTCAAATGGAAAGACCTGAAATCAAGAATAACTCAGCTATTTCTTTCTATATAATTACCTAAAGAGTTAACATTATTTTTCTTTTCATTTTATGTCACATGAGGAGGTATGGGTAGATGGCAGGGCTCAGATGCCAAACTCGGCCCTTGTTAACACACATATTAACTTCAGCTATTGTGAGGCATCTTAAGAGGGCTGAAGGGTAATTGGAATGAATAAATGTCATAAATGGTTTGATTAAGATATGGTAACAACTTAAGACTGCTTCTTCAGACAGTGACGCACTGCTGTAGAGAGGCTCAGTCAGATGCCACCCAGGAGGAACTAAGGGCCTCCGTGACTTTTACAGGATCTATAAACACTGTTGTAAAATTTTTATAGAATTATAGACTTTCCATTACGGGCCAGCGTGCAGTATTTTTATTAGAGGAGCTGCTAGGTAAATAGATTGTCCTTTCAGTTTTAGGCACCGTTTCTCTAATACACAACTACTACTGCCACTTACTGGGGAGCTCCAGCGGCTTGGTAGATGGGGACCTGTTCTGCTAACCCAAAGGCAGCACCTCTCTGGTGGTTCTAATCTACCAGCAGCTCCTCCAGAGAAAGATGGGAAATCTCCTCTCATAATGTATAGCCTCCAAATCCCCACCAGAGGTCAACTGTGAGTCTGTGGCAACTCAATGACAATGTGAGGTACAGTCATTCATTAAGTGCCTACAGTGGCCTAGTGGGAAAGGAAAGAGTTGCACTGGCATCCCAAGGTGGGGAGTTCAAATCCACCAGCTGCTCCTCAGAAGAAAGATGAGCAATCTCCTATCAAGCAATTTAGTGCCTCTGAAAACTCAATGGAGGGTCAATTATGAGTCGGTTCGGACTCATCAGTAGCGAGTTGAATCTGAGTTCACATTTCAGGCAGATTACACTCATCACCTCCAGATCTTATTGCAATCTTATGGGTAGGACAGGCGTTATAATTCCCATTTCACATGTGAAGAAGCTAAGGCTCAGAAAAATGTTTACTCTTTCTCAGTAAGAGGCAATGTAAGAAACCATATCAGATCAAATTCTTCAATCTGTGTCCTCTATTACCTGCCCCAAGTTGTTTCCTTGTTTGTAGCAAAGTGAACCTAGTAATGATAGGCAGCATTAGAAAGGATCCTTTCAGGAGGGGAAAGAGAAATGGGTTACCTTGGTTCAACTGGAGGAGAAAAAGGAATCAACTCTGCACACTTAAGGCTTAGCAGGAGCTAGAGAAGAGGTAAGTCTGAAACTTAGTTTCTCTTTATAATAAAACAAAACTAACAACAAATACACAAAGACATTGTCATTTCCTAGATACTATCTAAAGCAGATTCTAATTTCTTTCTGTCACAAGCAGAGTCTGATAGCAATTAAGTTTAGAAAAGACTATTATCTATGTGTTCTTTCAAAAGGGCTTACTGACTTTACACTTTCTAGAATACTGGCTCTTCAGGTAAGTCAATGGAGTGGTTAATTCTTTTTTGTTCTTCTCCAGAAAGAAATTCCTCTGCTCCATAAAAATATAACATACATAAAAAAATATATAACATACAGCATCCAGAAGGGAAGTAAAACAGTTGAAACAGCGATAGAAATTTATTTTACAAAAATATCTAATATTTATACCCAAGAATTTTTTAAATTATTATTCCAACATTTTTCTCTCTTTTATTTATTGTCTTCAGACCCACTACATTCTCAAGCCCCTGCATTCACTATCAATAGGCCTCCTGTATTTTTAGTTGATCCCAATGTCACTGGAAAGCAGTTTTTCTCCTACAAATTTTAACAGGATATATATCAGGTTAATTATTTCATATGCTAGATTTATTAACCGTGGCACCAAACAGCAACCTTTCTCTATGATGTGACCTGGCGTGCAAATTACTCTGTGATATATGCAGGACTGAGGAAACCATGGGCCTTATTCTTGTTCCAGACCTCTTATGTTGCCATACAGGCTGGAAATCTGACAACGCCATGCATGCCACAGCATAATAATGGCTTCTCTGGGGCTCTAGAAACTGTGTTTTGTGCATTGGTGGTATACACAGTTTCTACAATAGTTTCTACAATATGACTTTTTTTTTCTAATTACAATTACTCAATGCTGTCAAAATGGGGTAATAAATGCTGTGAAGCTCTGATGTCCTAATGATAAGAGGCTGCAGTACAGCTACAAACGGGATGCAGTTCATATCTACCAGCTACTCTTCAGGTCAAGGACAGGCAAACTTGGTCAATCTCCTCCCATGCAATTTACAATCTCTGAAAACCCTCTGGAGGGTCAGCTATGAGTCAGTTGCAACTTGACGGCATGTAAAAACAACAACTGAAAAAAGAGTCAGTGGTTCGAATCACCAAGTGCGCCAAAGACAGTGTGTGTGTGTGTGTGTGTGTGTGTGTGTGTGTGTGTGTGTGTGTGTGTGTGTGTCTTTCTCTATCTCTATCTCTGCCATCAAGTTGGAGCCAACTCTTAGCTACCCTCCCCTGGATTTCCAAGGCTGTAAATCACATGGAAATTGTCTGTCTTTCTCCCTTGGAGCATCTGGTGGATTCAAGCCACTGGAAAGGCTCACCCTTTTAGGCTAACAGCACAACTCATTACTGACTATTTATTGCTGTTAAGTCAATTCCAACACATAGTAACTCTACAGGACTCAAGAAATTCACTGCTCTCTTGTTGGAACTGACTCAGCTGATCCTCCCCTGGATTTTCAGAGGCTCTAAATCACACTGGAGGAGGCTGCCCAGCTTTTGTCTGGACTGGTGGCTTAGTGGTAAGGAACTGGGCTGCCAACTCAGAGGCACCCAATTCAAATGCACCAGCTACTCCACAAGAGAAATATTGGCTATCTCCTCCTGTGTCATTTACTGCCTCTAGAAACCTAGGGAGTTCAATCCCAAAGGCATGTGGTTCAAATCCACAAGCTGCTCCATGGGAGAAGAATAGGCAATCTCCTCCCAAGTGATTAGGGCTCTGAAAACCTACTGCAGGGTTCGCTGTAGGTTAGTTCCAACATAATAGTACACAACAACAAAATCCCACTAGAGGTCAGCTATAGCTATGAATTGGTTCTGACTCTATGGTATACAACAACATCTACATTAAATATAATGGAAAATCTTATATATATGTTAGAAATCATCATCACTCTATAAAAGGAATGCTTAAAATTTCTCTCCATAGTAAGGACTGGTGATCCGCTTACAAAAGGTGACAGTCTTTAAAATTCTATGGTGGCAGTTCTCCCCTGCAAACATGGAATAACCATGATTCAGTATCAACTCAGGTAGACAACCTCCAACACCACTTATCTATGACATCAGAAACAATCTTAGCATCAATGGGAGACATGGTACAGAGCCATTCTTAGGAAATAGAAAGGGTAGAATGATTTCTAAACTTCTGTCCACCTCTTTAATTCTATGATAATTTAATCACACTAGTAAGCAGTTCATTTTTCCCATAATTCCTCCCTCTCAGCCATGCTGTTTCAGACTCCCCTTTCCCTCAGCGTTACCAGAGCTGTCACTGATAGCTCTTTCTCATATTATCATCATTACCACCACCCATAGCTTGGAAGCAGGAGTGGCATCCACTTCTGAAGTACCTTGCCTCCGGAAATGCTATGAACCTGGAGAAAGGATGAAAATTATACAAGTGTTCATGTCTTTCATTCATAGGGTCACTATGAGTTGCCTACAACTCGACAGCCCGTAACAACCACCACCACCCATACCCGTTGAGTGGTTTCCAACTCACAGCAAGGCTGCAGCAGCTTTCTGAAGTGGTAGATATCAACAGGAATATCCTGCCCATCTTTTGCATAGATCCAACGATGAATTCAAATCACTGACTTTTTGGTTAGCAGTACTGCACTATACAAAAGCGTGCCTTAGTTTTATAACATTTCAATCTTTTAAAGTTACCACAAGAGTTCTTCCAGGTCCTCAAAACTTCAGTGCATTTATTTTTAAATGTCAACCTCATGTTCAACTCAAGGTCCTATTCAGTACCCCACAGTCCCAGGGCATGTTAGAAGAGTGGCTGTAGCGGCTGGGGCTGAGAGTGGGGCTGCTCTCCCCACTTCTCCCTTTCTCTTCCTCCTGTACTTCCTTTCAGGGACTGAGCCTGAGGAGAGGTGAGGGAGGGGGAGATTCCCCCACAGAATGTCCCCACGATAATGTTGTGAGTCCTGTGAGTTGGGTTTTTCTGCAATTTTGGCTAGCATTGGACAGACCCTTGGTTCTCTATGATGCAGCATCCAGGTGGGGACGCTCCTGTACATTCATCATCACCTGGTGCTCGAGCACTGGATCAGAAGCTGATGTCTTCCTCCCACCCTCCACTCTGTGAAATCCTAGAGTCCCTCCACTCAAGCGACCTCTTGGAATTGGGCAGCAGGAAGTGGCCAGGCCATCTTCTACAGTGTCCTCCATCTTCACACCTTGAACAGCATTTGCAGCTCTGACTATGCAGTCATTCAGTACCTTCCAGGGAAGTGATGAGCATCACTGTCAACTTAAGAAGGTCTGAAAAGAGAATGGGACTGCTGGCTGCCACCACCAGTCCCTGGCTGACCGAATTCTCTTGAACCCTTCCATCACATTGAATTTTATTGATCCTTACCTCAGATAACATCCTGAAATCCCTCTCATCCCCTAAATAGGAGTAAACAGAAATAATTAGCGCTCTTTAAAATCCAAAACCACTCATCAAGCTGCCTTCTTCTAGTTCTCCCCCAATTTAGCATGGTAGAGATGGGATGAAAGGAACAAGAACGGTACCGAAGACTTTTGGTCAGACATGGGGTTGAAGCTGAACACAGCAATCCATGGTCCCGGTGAGTACATGGCTTTGTTGTTGTTAAGTACCTTTGGGTCAACCACAACTCACAGCAACCCTATGAACAGCACATGTGGACCCTGCCTCATCCACCCATCTTCACAGTCTCCAATACGCTCAAGCCCATTGTCTCTGTCACCATGTCAATCCACCCTGTTGAGGGTTTTCAGCTGTAGTGACTAATTCCATCACTCACAACTACTTGATTCAATTACACCAAAGCCTGTGGTTACTTGTTTGTCAGAAGTCATTTCTCTGTATTGATGAACCTGTCATGCTGAAAGCACAACCCTAAAGAGTTTACTTGGACTCTTCTGGAGTCAAGCCTGTGAAATAGGCAAAGTTCACCTTTAACACCGAGTAAACCACCAACAACCCAGAGCAAACCTTCCTAGAGTGTTCCCAGGACTTCCTAGGTTCAAAGGACTATACACCAGCCACTGCTGTTGTCCTATAGTTAGAGTGAGAGATGTTAACTAAAAAGCCAGCATACTGTAAAAGGAAACAGAATCTCAAAATACACACCTCGGGCAGAATGATCTGCAGAATGAGCCACACTGAGTCTGGTACCAAAAGATAAGTGTTTATTCATTATAAATATGGTCTTATCTGATTCTCCTTCTCTTCAGTATACTTTGAGCCTTCATTTCCTCCTGCCTCCTCCCCCTAAAAACCTCAAATTCTGCTTCAAGTTCACTCTTAACCCTTCTCAGGGTGATTTCTCACAGCCTGTGTAGTTACTTTTGTGATAAGCACATCTTTGAATAAAGCCTATCACACCAATTCTAGGACAAAGAGCTGGAGATCAAATAGCTGATCAGCTATTGCTCTGCCTTCTGAATCCCAGCATGGACACATGAGCACATACTCAACACACGCAAATGCACACAGCATGACATCACAAAATCAGTGTGACCTCATAAGGAAATAATAAGGGAGGAAAAATGCTTCTTAAAGTTTCATGTTTGAAACATCTTTTCAAAATATAACTTTTTTGAAAATACAAACCCACTCTTAGAGACTAAAGTCCAAACAATTTATTGGGTAAATGCTGCAAGACAAAAACAAAAAGACAAGAAAGAAAAGGGCAAAGTCATTTCAATAATTTAACATAACACAGA
This sequence comes from Elephantulus edwardii, assembly GCF_000299155.1. NCBI lineage: Eukaryota > Metazoa > Chordata > Mammalia > Macroscelidea > Macroscelididae > Elephantulus > Elephantulus edwardii. The sequence goes on along the minus strand of NW_006399825.1, from coordinate 2,048,012 downwards.
TAATTAAAGCTTGTGTGCAAGTTTCAAAAAGAAAGCTGATTATGCCTTTAACATGAGGTCGTCTATAAATGTGGATAAACCACAGACACAGGGACAGTAATTGTGTGACATCATCATATGTTTGAAGTTCTCACTACTGACTTTGAAATTTGTACCTCCAAATAAGGAAATAAAGTGATCAGGCAGACTTTCAATTTAATGGAAATCACTACACTTCTCCTGTATGTACCGAACTCTGCCTGCCTCAGAAGTGGGAGGAAAACCAAGGACTATAACCTTCATTAGATAAAAGCTTGGAAGAATCCTAGAAGCCCTAATCACAACTTGAACAATCTTCCAAGCATTCTGAAAAACCTACAACCAGGAGAGGATAAAACAGATGAATGGGAACTTCAAAGAATCAAATCCCTATGCACATCCAGAAATTTCTCCAACAGTGTAAAAAGGAAAGCCACAGACTGGGGAAAAAATATTTGGTAATGACATGTCTGATAAGGGACTTATGTCTAGAATTTATAGAATACTCAAACACTACAACAAGATAAAGGTAAACAACCCCTGATCTTTGACAAGGAGATGAAATCAGTGAAGTGGGGGAACGACAGCCTTTTTAACAAATGGTGTTGGCAAAATTGGAAAAATATCTGCAAAAG
>NW_006399825.1:2039897-2045719 GCF_000299155.1 Elephantulus edwardii | reverse complement strand
AGAAAAGAAAAGAAAAAAAGGTAAACAACCCAATCACAAAATGGGCACAGGATATGAAGAGACACTTGACCAAAGAAGACATTCGGATGGCCAACAAGCACATGAAGAAATGTTCAAAATCCCTAGCTCTAAGAGAGATGCAAATCAAAACAACTATGAAATATAATTTCATCCCAGTAAGAAAAGAAAAATTTAACAGAGCAGCAAACAACACATGTTGGTGAGGTTGTGTGGAAAAACTGGAACCCTTATTCACTGTTGGTGGGAGTGTAAAATGGTGCAAACACTATGAAAGGCAGTATGGCGATTTCTCAAAAAGTTGGAAATAGAAATACCATTCAATCCAGTAATTCCACTACTGGGAATATACCCTAAAGAAGCCAGAACTGCCACCCAAGCAAATATATGCACACCCATATTTATTGCTGCAATAGCAAAGAGTTGGCAACAACCCAAGTGCCCATCAACAAATGAATGGATAGAGAAGCTGTGTTATATTCACATAATGGAATATTATACAGCATTGAAAAACAAAGAACTCATGAACTATTCTACAAAATGGGTGACCCTGGAGGACGTTATGCTGAGTGAAATATCTCAGTCACAAAAAGACAAATACTGCATAATGCCACTGTTATAGAACAGGACTGACATGGGGGTTAGGGGGAAGTAAGAAAAGAGAGACAATCTATATGGCATTGAAACAGATGAGGGAGAGAACTGTATAAAAGGAATATGTAATTATGTATCATTGGCATGACAAGAGTCCAGAATAAGAGCTGCATAGTAAAGTAGTCCAGGAGGTGGGGGTGGGGAGGAACTATGTAACAATGAAAGAACTTGTATTCCAAAGAAAAAAGTCAACTGGGGAGAAAGGGGAACAGTGAGGAAAATGTGAAACAATGAGTGAATGAAAAATCCAAGTTCTTTATAAACTTTCATTAAAATCGTAAAAAAAAAAAGCAACAACTCTGAGGAACCATCAATCGTACAGCATCATATTCACCTATGCTTAGCAATAAAATTGACATTTTCTCATAATGGAAACTCCAATACTCCTTATTTATTCATTGTTGCTGAGAAACATCAAGCAAAGTATAAAATAAATGATACCAGGTTTCAATGATTAAGTATCACTCTATCCTTTACCTGTATAATTTATACCATGGTTAGAGCATATACTCTCCTTCACAGTGAAGATGCTGACTCTGCTCAAGGAATAAGATGCTACTAATAGGCACTCCACAACTCTGAAGGCAAATATTAATGTAAAGAAATATGCACTTTATGTGCAAGGCTATGAAGCTGAGAAAAAAGAAAAAAGTATTCAAATAATCCTTGAAAGGGATCCCAAAAAGCTATTTTAAGAATCACTCCTTTTTTAATTTGTCAGCTAAACTTAGTTTTCAAGGTAACAATTTAAAAAAAAAAATCAGCTATTTCATACACTCTACCCAAAGCTTAAAATCAATACCATTTAAGAGGTAGTATAGGATAAAGATTAAAAGCAAACGCTGGAGCTAGACTCTTTGTCTCCAATTCCTGGCTCTGCCATTTACCGGATACATGACCTTGGACATCTCCTCATCTATAAAAATGAGGATGGTAATAAAAATACTCATCTCATACACGGTTAATATTGGGTTCGATAATCTAATACATAAGAAGAGTTTAGTACAAATTATATAAGCATTGGTACAAATGGTTAACACAGAGCTGAGGAGAGGGACAGAAGTCTCTGCCCACCCCAAGGACCCTCAGAAGAGAAGTCTGATTTACTTTTGAACAATCAGCCACTGAAACCCAGCTGTTGTAGTTAGGTGCTGTCTAGTCGAGTACAAGTCATAGCCACCCTATGAACAGCTGACCTAAACTCTGCCCTGTCCTGTACTATCCTCATAATCTCTGGCACAGTAGAGCCCACTGCTGAAATCACTCTATCAATCCATCTCGATGTCTTCCTCTCCTTCACTGACTCTCCATCTTTTCAAGCATGATGACTCTCTCCAAGAAATAGCCCCACTGTTCATACATGTCCATACATGTCCCAAGTATGAAAGGTGAAACTTCCCCACCTTTGCCTCCAAGGAGCACTCTGGCCACACCCTTTCTAGGGCACATCTGTTTGTTCTTTTGGCAGTCCATGGGATAGTCAGTACTCTTCTCCAGCACTGCAACTCAGACGCATCAATTAGTCTGTCATCCTTATTCATTTTCCAGCTCTCTGATGCATAGCAGGTGATTGAGAAGACCATGGTCTGAATCAAGCTCACCTTAGAAAGGACATTTCTACTCTGACATGCACGGGGTCACCATGATCAGAAACTGACTGGCAGCAAATGAATTGGCTTTTGGTTCTTTTAATAATGAAAATGCTCCATTTCCTGACATCAAGATGAAGTGAATTTTATCAATCAGAGTCAAGATAAAAAGAAAGCTATTAATTATTGATAATAATTCCAAATACATAACAGTTATAGCATGGAATCAGTAATTCCCAAAAATTCAAAACTAGAGTTCACCAAATAGTGACAATGTCTCTTCATCACTATGTTAATATTTAGCAGGAACACAAATCTCCATCTGTCACCCACACTGCCATCATGTCCTTCAGAATAATGGTTAATGATTACAAACTTAAAGTTCTAGAACATTGACGGGGTCATGTTTCATGAACATGAGGCTTTAAAGGAAATAAAGGTGAGAGTGTCCAGAATGTTAGATCGTCCTCCCATTCTCCCCTGGCCGCCCAACAACAGCTAAGCAACATAAATGGGAGACTTCAGATCCGTTTCCACTCTCTCCTCTGACATGATTTTCCTTCTTTGAAGCCAATCCCTAACCTAGCCAGACAAAGTAAAGTTTAGAGGGAAATACATTCTCCCTCTACTGACAATGTCTGAGTCCTCACTCTCTGGCCCTATAGGAGGTATTCCTAGGAACCTTGCTCCCATAACCAGCTCTTATAACAACCAACTCTGAGAGGTGGGGAAGAGCGTTAAACATAGAAACTATTTGACCTGCTTTGGTTTGACGTCATTTGAACTTTAGAGAAAATGCCCACCACATAATCAAGTTCAACTTTCTAGAGCTCTACTTTATAATCTTAATTCCAGGTAATAGCTAAGTGTTTCTTGGTCTCTTGTTGCCTTTCTTGTATAATTCTATCTTTCAAGTCCTCAGAGGGATGTTGTCCTGAATTCCAAACCAAACCAGCCAATATTACTCAACAGCAACCCTAAAGGACTACAGAACTCCTCACTGGGCTTCCAACGCTATGATCTTTACAGAAGCAAATTGCTACATCTTTCTTCCACAGAATTCTAGTAGATTTCAACTAGTGACCTTTCCATTTGTGACTAAGCATTTTTAACCATTGTGTCACCAAAGACTGAGTCCTGAAACACTCATTTTAGTAGTTTCACAATCTTAATACTACTTTTAACTACAAATGGCAAGAAGCTGTGCTGCAATCCCAAAAACCAAATTCATAGCAAATTCAAAGAGACCCTAGAGGACAAAGTAGAATGGACTCACTGGGTTTCCAAAGTTGTAACTCTTTCCAGAAGTTGACTGCTGTATCTTTCTCCTGCAGAATGGCTAGGCTGAAACCATTGGTCTTCTTATTAGCAGCCTAGTACCTTAACCAATGTACCACTAGGGCTCTTCAATTTTAGTTGAGACTTGGTATATTTTAGAGTTACTTAAAAAGGTTAATATGAAAGAATTAATGAAGATAAAGTAAATGTCTTTATCTTTCAAATGTATATTAAACTTCTGAATAGAAAGGCTGGGAAAACAAAATACCCTTACAACAGCTACACATTTAAACAAATTTGCAAACACAAATTAAAAAATCGTTGGAAACTAAATACATTTACCAAAATAGTTGAGCTTCTGTGTTGATTTGGTTTGGGTAGGTTGCATTGTTTTCAAAATTAACTTGTCTTTCTTTTTCCTTCAGTGATAATGGTAACATAAATCATGGTTCTTTAAGCCATATACAACTCTCAAAGATCTCTAAACCCATCTCCCCATCTATAGATCTGATACTGTTGGAAATAGTTTTTGTCTCTCTTAAATACATCATATAAGATGTTACAAATAAAACTATAAATTATACCAATTTTAATACCAAGGAACCATCCCAACACTATCTCATACTATGATTTTAATGTTTCAGATATTTGTCGATATACACAATACGCTAGTCAAGATTCAGGGAGCTCTGGTGGTCTAGTGGTAAAAAGCTGTGCTGCCAACCCAAAGGCATGGAGTTTGAATCCACCAGCTGCTCCATGGTAAATAGATGAGCAATTTCCTCCCATACAATTTACTGCCTCTGAAAATCTACCGGAGGGTCAGCTCTGGGTTGGTTCCAACTTGACAGTATATGACAACAAAAGCCAAGATTTAATAGTTTCTGTAAGAGTTTACTTTTGGATCAAATTGCTATTACTTTAATATAATCATTACCATAATAAATTCTATGTATCCTAGAACAGGTACTGAGATTCAATAAAGCTACAAATAAACCACATTCAATAAATAATTTATTCAATTTTACATGTATAATAAAAAATTTAAATTAAATAAATAAAATTTTTACTTATTCTCTAAAACTACAAATATATCTTTTCAACATTATGAAATGCTTGGGATTTTGAAGAATAGACAATTTTCAGGGGAATAAGACTTACTGATTCATTAGATTTAGACTACAAGTTCAAACAACTCTCTCTCTCTACTTTAACTTGTGGTTCTTGTAGTGGTACTCAGATCTTTATGAAAAGCTTAAAAAGTAACTGTATTCCTCTCTCTGACTTTTGGTTATTCATTCAAGCTGGACAATTTTTCCAACATACAAAGATAGAGAGAGATTCAAGGGAGTTCTGATGGCTTATTGGTAAAAATTGTTCTGACAACCTAAAGGTATGCAATTCAAATCCATTAGGTGCTCCACAGGATAAAGATGGAATTCTGGTGTGATTTATAGCCTCTGAAAATCTTCTAGAGAGTCAGCTATGGGTTGGATCAGATTTAACAATACATAACAACAATGCTAAACATTGTGACTTTGATACATCAAATGTGATAATGGTTACCCATGGTGAACAGTGTTTGGTAGAGCTTCTCAATTAAAACAAGGTTGGAAGCAGCAGTGGCGTCTACTTCCATAAATAGCTTGCCTCTGGAAACCCTATGAACCTGGAGAAACGATGAAAGTTATACAAGTGTTCAGGTCTTTTGTTTATAGGGTTGTTATGAGTTGTCTACGACTTGATAGTACTTAACAACAAAAACATAGCTGTTTCAGTTTGGACATAACCTCTGAAAATACATTTTTTTTTTAAATAAAATTTTTAATGCTGAGTTACTAAGCTGAACAGAAGTGACTGAGAAAACAGGAGAGTCTGTTGTAACTCTTTCACTGAGGTTTTTTTCCCCCCACTGCTGTCTCATCAGTTGATTGAGCATTACCTAGAGGCAGTTAAAGGATTATTTGCTCAATAGCAAAGTTAGTTGTCTCCTGATGTCTTTTCATAAGGCCTTGCTGTGCCTGAGGTATTATTTGGCAATAAACGTTCAACTGGCATTTTAGTGTACCAAATGTAATTACTTGTTTTCTCTACCATGAGAAGGGAAAGATTAGGGAAACAACTACTCAGACTTATTGGAATATATATATATTTAACCCTTCAATAGCAATCTAATTTATATTTTTAACCTTAATATATTTCTCAAAAATGAAAACAAAAAATGTTCATTCTGTTAGTAGTAGAAAATGATACTACATCAAAAGGCACTTTCAGGGGAGAGAA
>NW_006399825.1:2028938-2039642 GCF_000299155.1 Elephantulus edwardii | reverse complement strand
GAATGAATGGAATTCCAAAATCTCTGTAGATGTTCATTGAAATGAAAAATAAACAAACTAAATTTAAAAAAATTTTTTTAAAAAAGGCACTTTCACTAAACCATGCAACAAGGTACCATATGCCTCTTTATCTAAATTTTATTCCCAATTCTATCAAGAGGTGATCTAAGAAATGACACTGGAATGGTACCATAATGAGAGGCACCACTTTGAAGGTAAAATGTGATCATGTTTCTATGGTAATTTCAGAGAAAGTAAACACTCTCACTGAAGTTGCTGAGATAATAAACCAGAGGCACCTAAGAGGTCCAGGGCTATTGATAGAGCCGAATCACACCTCCCAACACCCCCAGACATAATAACACTGCACACTCAGCAGCCATTAGTGCAGAGACTGGTCAACTCTGCCACAAGAGCAGATCTTTTTTATATTCCACCAAATTCATTCCTAAATTGTTAACTAGGAAGGAAAATTAAGCCTATAAATGCTGGTTAGTTCCCAAGCCATTCAACAAAAAACCTATATAGTTTGCCTACAATTTAAAGTAACTTTCTAGTTACATTTCGTTTCCTTTTGTAAATATCTCTATGAAAAATGCTTTCAAGGCCCCAGCTATGGATACTACTATAGTTCACCAATTCCCTGAGAACAGTACATATTCTTACGCCCAGCTTCTTGCCCTCTTCATTACCATTTCATAAGACAAAAGCCACTAACCCAACTATCTGCAGAGGCACAGAGAAGCAAGCTGGTACGAAACAATAGCTGTGAGCTTCATACAGTAAAACCATGCAGAACACCTGTCAGCTGGCTCCCCCTTTCAAAATACAACATGAGTCTAACAATAAGGACAGAATTCACAATTCCTTTCTAGAGTCAGTGCTCTCCAAGTGCTCTGAAGGGTAGGAGGACAAGGAAGAGTCATTTACCCCATACATTTTAAGACCCAATGTTCAGACTCTTCTGTTATGTTCATGTGTGTTCATTCAAGTCTTTTGGGTTCCCTACATCCGAGAGCTTAAGAGCATAAGCTCTGGAGGAAAGCAGGCAGGGGTTTGAATCCTAACTCTACATTTAATCAGCACATCTCCATATTTCCTTCTCCCACTTTAGAGGGTTCTCAATGAGGCTTAAGTGATATAATTGATGAGAGATCAGAGCTTAGTGCTTGACTTATAGCTCAAAACCAAAACCAAACTTGTTGCCATCCAATCAATTCCAATTCTTAGAGATTCTGATGGGCAATGTGAGAAATGCCCCCAAGGGCTTCCAAGGCTGTCTATCATCCTTCAGAAGGAGATTTCCACTTTCTTTTTCCCTACAATGCCTTAAAGGCACCTTCTGATTCATAGTGGGAAACATTTCATAAGTGTGAATTCCACTTCTATTATCTCTTTAAGGATTGTTGTTGTTAGGTGTCCTCAAGTCATGTACAACTCATAGTATCCCTATGAACAAAAGATCTGAATCCTGTTCCATCCAGCACCATTTCCACACTTCCTGACACACAAGAGCCCACTGCAGTAGTCACCGTGTCAATCCACCTGGTCAAGAGTCTTTAAGAATAAGAAAACTTAATTCTGATGTGGACAATATTTACCCAAACCACATATTTGCCATTGCAGCTCAGAAACCCACTCTGGCCCCTTCCCATTGGCCACAATGTAAGATTATCCATGACATAAAGCAAGGAGACATGGACAACACTGAAGCCTTACTTCAATTGCCTTAATGACCGGCTTAGCACTTTATTTCCATCTGCTTTCTTGGCTATTCACACTTAGGTCTATGATATCTATATGGTAATTTCTACTCTTTGCCTAGAGTAGAAGAAAATAGTTACAGAGAATGAAAAAAATTTGAGAAAAAGCAGAACTTTTCATCATGTTTAGACAATGGAAGAAAAAACATCTTCTCTTTTAAAAACAAATGTGTATCTCAGTTCTCAAAATTTAGTGTAAAGTAAAAGTCACAAAGCCTTCTAGTTCAAATAAAGCATGAAATTATACAGTATATTTTTAAATGTTAAATATTTTAAACATTATAAACTTGACATCAAGTGCCAGGTAGAAAATTGGTCTAATTTCTTAATTAGGATTCTATTAAAAGCAAAATAGTACACAATTGTTAAGATATTAGTGACTCTGAATGTTGCTTATTCAACCTTTAAAACCACAAGTCATTAAGAAGAAATTAAGATTGTGGTATATAATAATGCACTTACAAGAACTGCAGAATTTATCAACGTCAACACCAGCAATAAATAATCACACAGAAAAGCCTGGGGCAGAAAGTAGAAAGATTAAAAAAAGACCTAACTTAACTTAAATATTACTTAAAAAAAAAAATCCAAGACTGAACATAGACTAGAATAAACACAATAACATTAGAAAGACTTTCTTAAAATGTATAAAGATAAATAGTTATTGTTTTTATCAGTTCAGAAAAAAAATTGTTTTCGCAACTAAACACGTGTTTTTACAAATTAGAGAGGGTAAATTACTGAAAACAGCTCTTGTATTTCACATACCAGACAGACTGTTTTCTACATGATAGAGGATTGTACCATCTTGATTTATCCTTAACCAAGTTAGTAGAGTATTAGCATTCAAATAATTAGAATATAAACAATAAGAAAGTAAGCTGGAAATAATTCATTATTTGATAATTCAAAAGTGTTTAATAGCTCAATGTTATGATCATGGATATCACTTATTACAATATTATGGATGTTGCAAATCATATTTACTTATTTTGTTAATATATGTGTGTATATGTTTTGATGCCAAATTAAAATAACTGCCAAATATGTGAGAATTCAAATTTTTCTGCAGAAAGAATACATGCTGCATATTTCTTAAATGATCTAGACCTTTTTTAGAAACTTTTATGTGTTCTATGCTAAAGAGAACAAACCAGGAAGCAGTTCACTCAAGATATCAAGAGAAAAGTCTTTGATCTCTGGAGTGAGTGGAAAAGATCCCATCACTGGCCTGTTTCCCCTCTGGAAAGGCATGAAGGCCTCTGAGAACAGATTCAAAGGCTTTGGCCAACCAATGACCTACCTAGTCACCTTGAAGATTAAATGGCTCATCACAATGACTAGATAACCTTCTATGTCTCAAAAATATTTGAAACAAATCTGAAGATATGGGACTTGATTGAAGTCTAGCGTAATTCCATTATATAAATTCCAAACTTCAACAGTTCACCAATAACGTGTATCAATATACATGCATGGACTATTTACAAAGAACATAGAGAAAAAGAACTATACTATTACTCATTGCCATTGAGTCACAATGGACTCAGACCTAAACCTCTAGTAAGTTTTAAGAGGCTGTAAATCGCAGGAGATTGTTCTTCTTCCTTCAGCAGAGTTACTGGTAGATTTGAACTATACGCCTCTGAGTTGACAATACAACTCTCTATTCACTAGGCCATCAGAGCTCCCTTCAGCTACGGGGTAGAAAATGTGAACAGACGCATGGAGGGGCTATGATTTTTATGCATATATTACTTTTCAGTAAAATCTCATTTAAAATAATAATTTACTTCATTTTCTGGTATCTTTAAATATAAAGAAAAGATAAAGTAGATTCTCAGTACTTTATCCTTTTTTGTCACAAAAAGAAACATCAAAACAGAAGGCAACATAACTGCTTTGGCACTCTTCAGACTTTAATATGGTTTAAAACAGCAAGTTTATTTATAAGAATTTGCATATTCCAAGAGCTCGGTATTTGATTGCTAAAGAAAAACCAGAGGTTCAAATCTACCTGGCTTAACCAAGACGCCAGCAGTTCAAATCCACTAGACTCTCAGCAGTCTCCTCCTGATGGAAGGGAAAAGAACTTGGTGGCTTAATGGTAAGGACCTGTACTATCAATTCCATAACACAAAGTTCAAATCCATCAGCTGGGCAATCTCCACTCCTATTATTTACTGCCTCTGAAAATCCTCTGGAGGGTCAACTATGAACCAGTGCCATCCAATGTTAAGCAACAATCACCTCCCAATGGAAGGTTAATAAAAATATAAGCTCAAATCAGGAGTCGACTACTGATTTTATTATAGTATCATTTAAAATATGTTGTTGACATCTGTTTTCATGACACAAAATCAACGTACTATCAATATCTTAGTTTTCTTTCTAATAGGTACATTTTGAAGTTTAAAAACAAATATGCTTTTCTGACATGTGGGGTAAAAAAAGTTTCCCTTTTATCCAAATTCATTAATCCCCCACATAATCTAAAAACAAAACAAGCAAACAAACAAACAAAAAAAAAAAACAGAAACTACTGTAAGTCATTTGCAACTACCACCTGCTCTTCTTTTAATATAGAAATCTCCTTGTTGGTTTTCAACGTCCATGTGTCGGTGCTGGGGAAAAGCCTAAACCATCCTGGGAGCTGGTGGATGAGTTGTGGGTACCCACATTGGGTGCTCAAATTTAGAGTTTGGGAAAGGGGCATTCATCACGTTCTAGTTACAGAGCTTAAACCTCAATAAAGGTTTTGAACGCATCTCCAAGTTAGAGTTTCATGTGAGTCTTTCATTATATCAACGTTTTTGCTTTTTAAGTAATATTATTCGGACTGTCAGAATTAGGCATCTCTGTTAAAATCTATTTTCATCTCACATGCACACTATTACTCTCATGCATTTGTACTAAGAGGTCCATTTCCAGCCAGGAAAAGATCTCTAACTTCCAGGAGACCTAAACTCAAAGTCATGAATGGAAAAGATGCAAGCAGGAAAAAACAAAGAACAAAACAGCTTCAAATGGAAGAGGACAGAAAAATATTGGGGGTGGGGGAGGTGGGAGAGGGAGGAAGGTGCCACAAATTCCTTGCTAAATGAATGGAGAGACGTTCCTTGGCCAAATGAATGGATAGAAATCTTTTCTGGAGGTCAGGGGCTTGGGAAACTCTCTCCCTGGGTGTAGAGGAAACCACAAGGTCAGGGGATGAAGCCTTAAGTATTGATTGCTTTCCGGTTGCGCTTTCCGCAGCGCTGAAAATCAGGGCTTGCATGGCTCCTCACTTTGCTGCAAGGATTCCCTGAAAACTCTGCCTATCGATTGGGAAAGTTTGTCTTTCTGGGTATTTCTGGACTTTTTGAGTCTGCAGAGGATTTTCCCTCCCTTCTCTTAAGGGTAAGCCGTGCATTTCCTGTGCTGTGCAGAAAAGGCTAGCCCTCTGCCGTAGAGCACTGCGTAGTGGTGCCTGCATGTCTCCTGAGGGCTCTCATCCCTGCTGCATCCGTGGTTTAGAGAAGCTTTCTACGAAGACGAGGAAAGGCATCCATCAACACTCAAAACGCGCCGAGCGGAACTTTTCCTCCGCTGACGGGGGGCGGGGTGCAGAAGTCACTTCTGCTTCTCACCGCGGGAGAGCTAAGTCTGGGAATCTCCAGACAAGGAAGGAAGGTTCGGTAAAGAAAAGGGTGGGAGAAAACAATAGTGAGCCTGCGACGCCCCCCGGGACCGTGCATCCGGCCCAGCCCCGCACGCTCCGGGGCGGCGTGGCCTCGCTTACCTTAATGATGCTGCTGCGCCGGGGGGTGGCCCGCACCGCCTCCAAGAGGCTCGCCTCTCCGTCGGCCGGGATCCCCGCGGTTCCCGGCAGCGCAGCCCGGCTGCGACGGTCTCTTGTTCGGCCCGCAGCACCCACTGCCAAGTCTTCCCCGGAGGTGCCGTCCGGACCCAGCCGGGGGTCGTCCTCGGCCCCCGCCGCGTCGGGAGGCGCCGGCGCGTCCTTGGCAGCCGCGCCCTCGGCCATGGCGGGGCGCGTGTGGGGCTCCCCGCGAGCACTCGGCACGCACGCAGGGGAGTCCAGCCGCCGAGCACCGGCGCGCTCAGCACCCGCTAGACTTTGTTTCAACGCCCGGAGGCGACGGCGGCGGCCGAGGCAACTTTCCGGAGAAGAGGCATCGCTCGGACAGAGACGTCCGCAGGCTGCAGTCAAGGAGGCCGGCACTCCAGCGCGGAGACGGCCAAGGGGTGGGGAGGGGATGAAAGCAGGAACGAGGAGGAGAGGCGAAAAGGAGAGGGAGGTGTCCAAAACGTGCTGCGAACGCTAGCTCTGCGCCAAACAAAAGGCACCGGCGCCTGGCCGCGCAGCCTCGGGGCCCGGGACGCACGCGGGCGGAGGGTGGCCAGAGCCCGGCGACCGCAGCCCGGCGTGCCCGCCACCTGCCCGCGGACAGCGGTGCGGCTGCCCCAGGAAGTGCGGCGGCCTCCACTCAGCTCTGTTGTGACAGGGAGGGAAGACTTGTTTTGACAGCCCGTGGGGATTGGCAGGCGTCTGGGCCTCTTAGGAGCTGAGGTTCGCCGAGGGGGAATTGGCTCAACCAATCCCCACTGCGGAGGGGTGTGCCCGCGCCGAAGAATGGAATGTGTTGGGAACCATGTACTCTGGAGAGGGGGTGTGTGTGTGTGCGCGCGTGCGAGCGTGTGCGCACCCGCAGACATCCAGGCGATTATTTTAGGAAGTTTCGATCTTCCTAAAGAGCCTAAAGATGCGCTAGGATCTGAAGGGAGGGAGATCTTTGTTTGCAAAACAAAAGCAAGTTGAAAGAGAGAGGGAGCTGAGCATTGATGTCAAAGATGTTGGGTTGAGTGAGTGCAGTTTCGCCTTGTCAGAGGTTAACTTAAGGCTCTCCTGCCTACCCTTAGATGTCTCTGGAAAGGTAAAGTAGGATTTGCTGGAACCCTGTAGTTTAATAATTTGCTCCAGCCTCCTTGAAAGGATTCTCAGTTCATTCTACAACGTGAATGAAGATGACTATCAGAGAGGTGAGGGAGAGAGGAAACTGAACCGACAAATCCCCCTGAAGAGTAAGCACCTAGCAAAGCACAGAGGAGGGAAGTTTATTAATTACAAGCGGAGGGGATTGAATCCTCCCTTAAAACATTTACTAGCGGGCCAATGTCCTTTCTGTAGATAATCCTACATAAACCTGTTTGCTCATTCGAGATGTCACTGGATTCTGCATTAAGTCACTGAAATTAACCTTGAAATGCAGAGATGCAGACGAAGCCTGGAGAGCACCTGGATTCTGGCTGCAGAAGCTGCCCCTGGAGCCTGGGTCCCTTCAGATTTGTCTCTCAGGAGAAGACTCCTGAGCTCCGTGGTTACTAGCGCTGCTTTGAAAAGCAGACACTGAAGGCATGCTGATGTTTGAATCTGTATTATACCTCATTTACTAACATTTATTTCCGAGGTTAATCGTTTGAGATTTTGTTTAACCTTTCATTCTGACTAATAGTAAGTTTTCTTACTTTGAGAACAAGAATTTATTAGAATTTCAGACTTTTTCATTTACGGACCATCTAAGGAAAACATTTCAGAGATGAGATGAAGGTCCAGGAAAATTTAACATCTTCTCTCCTAGATCAGGTCAGTGGAAGCTAAACTTGGAATTTGCTGTCCAAGACCCACAGCAGTATTTTCACTGTCTTACTTTATCTTGTTTTGTTGTTTAACAGTATTTCATCTTGCTCCTTGCTGGCTGCATCAGTCAGAACTGGATCAGATCCTTGAAAAAGACTCAGTTTAATCATTTGCTTTGTGCTGCCAAGCCAGAGGTAAACAATTAGGCTCCACTAGCTGCTTCACGGGGTAAAGATGGCCCATCTACTTCTATGCGATTTACTGCCTCTGAAAACCCCCTGGAGGGTCAACCGTGGGTCAGTTTTCACTTGATGGTACACAACAATAGGGATAAAAGAAGGCTCGACTTTACCTTTTCTTTAAAAATAAATGCAGTGCATGCAAAAAAATTGAGGACTAGTAGAGAAGACCTCTGGTTTGAAAGCCAACACCGCCCTCTAGTGAGATTTTGGGAGCTACAATTTTAAAAATTCCTTAACAGTAAATGTATTTGGGGAATGGTGGTGTTGTGTGCCTTTGTGTCAACTAGGGCTCAAAGCCACACTATGAACAACAGATTTAAACCAGGCCCTGTTCTGGACCATCTTCCCAGTCTCTGAGATGGTAGGGCTCATTGTTGCGGTTCTTTGAACGTTAACAATTGTTCTTGTTGAGAATCTTTTCTTTCTCTGACCCTCTTTCTACGTTTCCCAACATACTCCAATGTTTCCCAACATATTCCAAGAACTGGACTCTTATAATAACATGGCCAAAGTATGTGAGATGAGGTTTCACCATCCTTACCTCTAAGGAGTACCCTGGTTGCACTTTCTCTAAGACAGATTTCTTTGTTCGTTTGACTGTTCTGTCCTTATTCATTACCCAAGCTCTCAGAAGCAAATAAAGCAATTGAAAATACCTGGTGCTTAGACAGACACATCTTATTCTTTAAATTGGCATCCTTGCCCTTAAGTACTTTAAAGAAGTCTTTGACAGCAGCTTTTCCCAATGTAACACCTGTTTTGATTTCTTGACTGCTGCTGTGCTGCCATTATCCAAATAAAATCACTGACAACTTCAGTCTTTACTCCACCTATCATACTTATTTGTCCAGTGGTAATGATTTTTGTTCTTTTGATGTTGAGATATAAATCTTTGATCTACATTTTTTCTAGATACATCTTCCTTTTTATTGAGAGTTTATAGAGAACATAAATTTCCATTCATTCATTGTTGCACATTTTCCTCCCTGTCCACCCAAATCTCCACCCAGTTCACTTTTCTCTTTGGAAAAAAAAATCGTTGTTATACAATGCCTGCCCCCATCCCACCCCACCCCCTGTCCATGTTACTATGCAGCTCTTATTCTGGACTGTTGTCATGCAAGTAATACCTGATCATATAGTCCTTTTAAGCAGTTTTCTCCTTCATCTGTTTCAATGCAGTGTACATTATTTATCCCCTATTTTCTTAGTTTCTCCCCAATCCCAATGTCAGTCCTGTTTTATAATAGTGGCACTGTGCATTATTTGTCCTTTTGTGACTGAGATATTTCACTCAGCATAATGTCCTCCTGGGTCATCCATTTTGTATAATATTTCATGAGTTCTTTGTCAGTGCATAGTGTGAATATACCAGAGCTTCACTATCCATTAATTTGTTGATGGACACTTGGGTTGTTTCCAGCTCTTTGCTATTGTGAACAACACAGCAATAAGCATGGGTGTGCATATATCTGCTTGGGTGGCAGTTTTGGTTTCTTTCGGGTATATTCCCAGTAGTGGAATTGCTGGGTCAAATGGCATTTCTATTTCCAACTTTTTGATAAAGCAACATATTGCCTTCCAGAGCGATTGCACCATTTTTCTTTTTAAGGAATGCTTTGCTTATTCAGGGCCTCTTTCCAGTCCAGATGAAATTGGAAATTGCCTATTCCATCTCGTTGAAGAATGGAATTGGTATTTGTATTGGGATTGCATTGAACATGTAAATTGCCTTTGGTAGAATTGTAATTTGCACTATATTGAGTCTTCCTATCCAAGAGCAAAGTATATTCTTCCATTTCTCCAGATTTCTTTTTCTTTCTTGTAGTAATGTTTTGTAATTTCCTTTGAATAGGTCCTTTGTAT
Source organism: Elephantulus edwardii (assembly GCF_000299155.1). Taxonomy (NCBI): domain Eukaryota; kingdom Metazoa; phylum Chordata; class Mammalia; order Macroscelidea; family Macroscelididae; genus Elephantulus; species Elephantulus edwardii. The sequence goes on along the minus strand of NW_006399825.1, from coordinate 2,030,133 downwards.
TTCTAGTTAGATTTACTCCCAAGTATTTAATTTTGTGATTAGCTATTATGATGGGTATTGTTTTTCTTATCTCCAGTTCTGTATTCTCTTTGTAACTGTAGAGCCATCCAATTGATTTTTGTATGTTGATCTTGTGTCCTGCCACTTTGCTGAATTGGTCAACTATGCCCCATAGTTTCCTTGGTGAGTCTTTAGGGTTTTCTAAGTATATTATCATATCATCTGCATATAAAGATAATTTTACCTCCTCTTTGCCAATTTGGGTATTTCCTTCTCTTGTTGCTATCACTAAGACTTCCAATACAATACTGAATAGGAGAGGTCATAGTGGACATACTTGCCTAGTTCCTGTTCTCAAAGGGAGTGCCTTTAATCTCTCTCCATTGAGAACAATGTAGGCTCTTGAGTTTGTATATATACTTTCTACTATGTTGAGGAAATTCCCCTCTATTCCTATTTTCTTGAGTGTTTTAATCAGGAAAGAGGGTTGAATTTTGTCAAAGGCCTTTTCAGCATCAATTGATAGGATCATGTGGTTCTTGTTCTTTGCTTTGTTAATGTGATGAATGACATTGTTTTTCTCATGTTGAACCATCCTTGCATACCTGTTATGAATCCCACTTGGTCATAATGAATTATTTTTCTGATGTATCATTGGATTTGATTGGCCTTGATTGTATTCAGGATTTTTATATTCATGTTCATGATAGATATTGGCCAATAGTTTTCTATTTTAGATATGTCTCTACCTGGCTTTGGTATCAAGGATGTTTGCTTTACAGAATGAGTTGGGGAGAATTTCATCTTATTCTATTTTCTGAAATACTCTGTGTAGAATTGGTGACAGTTCTTCTGTGGATATTTGATAAAATTCACTTGTAAAACTATCTGCTCTAGGGCTTTTTTTGCCTGGAAGTTGTTTTACTACCTTTTCAATTCCTTCTTTTGTAATGGTCTGTTCATGTGTTCAATTTCGGTCTGTGTCAGTTTATGTAGGTTATGAGTTTCTAAGTATTCGTCCATTTTCTCTAGGTTTTCATATCAGTCTGAGTAGTTTTTCATAATCTATTGTTAGCCTTTTTATTTTAGTTAGTTCTGTTGTGACATTGACTATTTCATCTCTTATTTGGATTATTTGTGTCTTTTCTTTCTTTTCCTTAGTTTTGCTAGTGGTTTCAATTTTATTGACCTTTTT
>NW_006399825.1:2026474-2027837 GCF_000299155.1 Elephantulus edwardii | reverse complement strand
TGATCTCACTTTATATTTGATGGAAAGTTTTGCAGGGTATAGAATTCTTGGTTGTATTCTTTGCGTGTTCCATATATGACATTCCACTGTCTTTTTTTTTTTTTTTTTTAGGAAAGCCTAAAGGCAGCTTTATTAAGGGAGCTCCCAGGCTTGGTTCCTTGTCAGGAAAGGGAGGTCAAGGATGTTGTGCTTAGGGTGTATTTGGGCAGGTTTTTATAGCAGTGTTTTGAGGGGGGGGATGGGCAGGGAAGGACATTCCATTGTGGTTAATGGTTCAGCCAGGTGGGTGAAGCCATTCATACTTTCCTGCTGACATATTGCATTCTTTTGATTCCTTATTCCCCTGACCCAACAAGAGGGACACCAAGTGATGAATCAGGGATTATAGGGAGGAATTTGGGGGCTATTGATTAACTTGGGTTTGGACTTTGGTGATTAGTCCCAGAGCCTTTTAGGATCCATTGTCTGGTCTGGTCACCTCAGATAATATCAGGTTTCTTCAAGGAGTGGTCAGGCCTGGGGGCCCACAACCAACAAAAAGACCTCTACTGTAGTTAGCTTCCTCTTCTCAGAAATCATACCACAACTTCTCATGCCAACCTCCTTACAGTCAGACAATAGTCCCAAGTTTACATCAGCCCTCACTCAGAGTCACACAAGCCCCACAAATTCCCTGGAAACTGTCATTCCGCTGTCTTCCTGCTCACATGGTTTCTGCTGAGAAATTGGCACTTAATCTTATTTGCTCTCCCTTATAGGTTACTCATTGTTTCTCCCTAGCTGCTTTCAGAATTCTCTCCTTATCTTTGGTTCTGGCAACTTTGACTATGATACCTTGGTGTTTTTCTTTCGGGGTCTATTCTATATGGTGTTCACTCAGCTTCTTGAATAAATGTTCTCTCATTCTTCATTATGCCTGTAAAGTTTTCTTCCAGTAATTCTTCCACAACTTTTTCAGTGCCTTTACTTGCTTCTTCCTGTTCTGAGATTCTGATGATGCACATGTTATTCCTCTTGATGGCGTCCCACATTAGTCTTAGGTTTTCTTCTTTTTTCCTTCCTTTTTTGATTCTTCTTTTTGTCCTAATAGATCAGTGGTGACAATTCTATCTTCTATTCCACTGGTTCTGTTTTCTATCTCTTCAGCTCTGTTCATATGTCCCTCCAACATGCTAACAACATCTGAAACATTGGTCCTCATATTTTGGATTGTTGTTTCTTGTTTTTCCAGAGCCTCTAAAGCCTAATTTATTTTATCTATGTTGTTTTTGGATTGTTTTTTAAGCTCCTCTTGGTCTCTGCTTGCAGTGTCCTGTAATTCTTCAAGTTTATCTTTCACCCATTGGAAATATTCAATCATTAT
>NW_006399825.1:2024445-2025039 GCF_000299155.1 Elephantulus edwardii | reverse complement strand
CTGTGAATTAGCAGCCTCTGTCACACAACTTCCACAACTAGGCCAGTCCAAGATGCTCCGGGCTTAAAGCAGCTCATATTTTGGAAGGAAGAGGAAATGAAGTGGGTTCATCTTTGATACTGATGTCTCTGGTGTAGTTCAGAGGGGTGGCAGCAGGTCATCCAGGATTAGGGTATCCAGGCTATGGCAACAGGTCCTCCAGATGGTGGGTCCAGGACCTCCCATGGCACAGGCAGGACTTTCAGGCATCAGGAGCAGGACTTCTGGGCATTGGGGCAGGACCTCCAGGTGGTGGAGCAGAGCTTCTGGTTGGCAGGGTAGGACTTCCATGCAGCAGGACCAGGACTTCCATGAAAAGGCCTGGGTAGGCTCCAGACAGTGGGCAGGAGTGTCCTCGAAGGTAGATAAAGTCCTTCAAGCATGTTCAGGGGTCTAGGCAGCAGGCATGTGTGCCTCCAACCAGAGGGGGTGGGTCCTGCCAGTCAGTGGTGCCTTGGTCTAATGCTCCAGGAAAGAGACCAGTCTAGGACACATCAAGAAATTCTCAAGTCAGACAAAGGAGGACTCTTCAACGATTTAGATCCTCCCAGAAGA
>NW_006399825.1:2014207-2023797 GCF_000299155.1 Elephantulus edwardii | reverse complement strand
GGAGGAGTGATAGGGAATGGCAAAGGACACACTGACAAAGGAGATTAATCAGAATTGGCTTTGATAAGCACTGTGGCAATTGGACAATTAAAACAGACTTTCAAGGGGGGGGGGGGAAAGAAGAACGAACTGGGGAAGAGGGTAGAGAAAATAGTGCAACAATGAATGAATGAAAACCCTAAATCTCTGTAAATGTTCATTAAAATTAATAAAATTTAATAAAAAAATAAATTCTCAATTCAGGTACTTACTTAATTGATGAGACTAGTGGAGGTGGTGCAGCGCAGAGAAACAAGCAGGCAACAAGGTGCGGAGATGCCATCTTTCATATTCTCCATTGTTTTAAGTCTTCTTCACTTTCTGCAAGCAAGGTTGTGTAATCTGCATAAGGCAAATTCCTTAAAAAAATAAGATAAATTGAGGAGTAAAATCTGGTACATAAAAGAATGGGAGAAATACATTATTTTTTTTTCCTTTTCAGCTTTATGCTAATACAATTTCTACTTTTCTATTCCTCAGAATAGAGACAGTAAAAAGTGTCAAGATTTAAAATAATCATATATGTCCTTCATCCCTATTCAACTCAACAAGTCATTGCTACAGAGTCAAAAATGGACTCATAAGCTAACATTCCACTAAATTTCTGAGGCTGTTAATTGCACAGGAAGATTGCCTAGCTTTCTCTCAGAGCCCCTGATACAATCAAAGCACCAGAGAGGACTGACCTCTGGGTTAGCAATGCAACTCCCCAAGGACTAGGCCACCAGAATGCCCTTAAAACCCTATCATCTCCGAGAATTCTCATATATAGGAAATGTGTGCTTAGTTGCTAACCCAGAGTTTGTCAGCTTGAATCCACTAGATGCTCAGAGGAAGAAAAATGTGGCTGTCTGTGCCTCAGAAGTTCTATTCTGCTCTGACCTATAGGACCTACAAGAATCAACATGGACTGGGCAGTAACAGGTTTGGTTTATTGTTTTTGTTTCTTTTAATTTATATGGACATAAATATATTTGGCGCTATTGGCATATTCTTAAATATTCAGCCATCTCTACACTTCTTTTACTATTGCTTTCTATGCTTCATTTTCCTGTTATCCTAATAGTCTATTTACTTTTTAAAATTCTAGATTTGTCCTTTGAAAAAGATGAAAAATATAACTCTTTTACACTTATTTTATAATATTGATATAATCTATGAAAATTTACATGATAGTCATGTACTATTCTGATAATTCCTTTTTAAAAACATTAAAATTAGTGTTCCTTTACTAACACTCCTTTCTTTGAAGTCCATGGTCTTCATAGAAAAAAATGTATAAAATGTCCAGAAAGTAAAGCACAATGTACAAAAAATTATGCTTCAACTGAACAATGTCCAGTTGGACTCTTATTTCATCTGTCCCTTGGCATCCTTTATGTATCCTTTTTATATATAGCTTTCTGTCTCTGCTTCTTTTGCTTCCTTTGTCTCACATTCATATATTCTCTCTCTCTGTGTCTCTCTTTCTCTCTCCCCCTCCCTCCCTCCCTTCCTCCCTAACCCCCCCAATCCTTTGCTCTAATTATATGTTTATAAAGACTGATTCCTAAGTCTGCTTTGAAAAAATAGTTAATCTCTGACCTGGCAAATTTTTTATGCTGTCACTTTCTGGCATAAGCTCAAGAGGCTTCCCCTGATACTGAGATCTGCAACTCAAAAACAAGAAAGTAAATAAATAAAGCCTCCTATGAACCCACACCTTCCCAGGGATAAATTTGTCCCTGAACATATTCAGTTATTTCTAACACCTACATTAACAAGTTCCATTGTTAAATCATGGCAACAAATCACTAGGTTAGCAGAATTAGAAAATGGAGAGGGGGGCGGTAAATAAAGAATGTTGTTGTAATTGTTGTTGTTGTTGTGTACTGTAGAGTCCAAATCAACCCATAGCTGAGCCTCCAGTGGGTTTTCAGAGACAGTTAATCATTCAGGATGAGATTACCCATCCTTCATCCATGGAGTAGCTGGTGGCCTAGAATGGAGTACTTTCAGGATTACAATGCAACTTCTTGCCTCTAGGCTACCAGAGAGCCCCTGTCACCACTTCTCTGACCATAAATCCAGAGATATCCTTCCAAACTGTACCTAACTATGTCACATCCCATGTTACTCACACTATTGTTTTTGTCCTCTTCATGGGATTTTAATGCTTATGAATAAATGCTTTTGTCCATGGAATTATTTGTCTGTTATCCCACCCCTACTCCTGGCCTATTGAAATGTACATAAAGACCTCAGAATTCTACCTAGCACAGAGTAGATGTGCTCAATAAATACTTTTAAACAGACTCTTACTTTTGCAATCTCTACCTGAACTAAACAGTGTTCTTCTTTTTTTTCTATAATTATATTTTATTAATTTTCATAAACATTTACAGAGATTTTGGGTTTCCATTCATTCATTGTTGCACTATTCTCTCTACCCTCCTCCCAGTTTGTTCTTGTCCAAATGCCACAGTGCTTGTCAAAGCCAGTTCTGATTAATCTTCTTTGTCAGTGTGTCCTTCGCCATTCCCTATCACACCTCCCCGAGAGAGACTTCACCCTGAGTCATAAGGAAAAGGGGATGGCGTATTCTCTTAGCTACTTCCTGCTGAAAAGGGACACTGTGGGTTTCAGGGTGAAGATCTTCTCTCACTACTCTAAAGGGCCCCTTTGGCAGTAGGAAACACATAGACTATTATGGAGATTGATTTTGGAATTTAGATGCACTCTTATTGATTGTGCTTGGCCGTACATGTTCATATCCTTGAAGATGTATCATGGGGGTGTTGCAACCTAGAAGACACAAATTTGACTAACCAGTTATAAGTACATGAGTCAAAAATTATGGAAAAGTAAAAGAAAAGATTCTTTCATTGTTTTACAAACCCTCCCCCAGGTCCCCTTCACCATGTAGCCCTCGCTCTAGACTCCTGTGATGACAGAAATACCTAGTTATATATCTCTTTTAATAAACAGTGTTCTTGGTTAAAGAAAAATGTCTCTGTCACTGCCTACACAATAGTTTGTATCCTTAAGAAACTTAGAGTTCTGTGCTAGAATAGAAATCAGACCAGATCTACAGAGCTAAAAGAGAAGGGATCTTATAATTTAAAGTTACTTACGATCTGGAATCAGATTGATAGACAACTGATAAGAACCTGTTGTTGTTGTTGTTATGTGCCATCGAGTCGTTTCCGACTCATAGAGACCCTATGCACAACAGCCCTAAACCCTGCTCTATCCTGCGCCAACCGCACCGCCTCTGACACACCCATCCCCGTTACCCCAGTCACCAAATCAGTCCATCTCATAGAGGGTCTTCCCCTCCTGCGCTGTCCCTCCACCCTCCCAAGCATGATGTCCCTCTCCAAGGACCCGTCCCTCCTGGCAACATGTCCAAAGTATGTCAGACGAAGCCCCAGAACCCTTGCCTAGCCAACCTAAAAATATTTAGTCCAGAGTCAAAGACTAGTTACAGGGCTACCGGCTGTCCACCCCCGAAAACCCATTCCTGGGCCTGAGAAAAATCTAGTGAGAATATTAAGATTTCCCATACATTACTTGAAATTCAAAAGTTCTGAGAGATAGGGATACTATTATTTGGGCAACTGTTTCTGTGTACCCAAGCCCTGGTAGCCAGTGGTTATGTATTTGGCTGACAATAGAAAGCTTGGTGGCTCCAAGGCTTCAAACCTTCACTGTGGCTGTACAGGTGAAAGACGGTCATTTGGTCCTATAAAAATTATAGCCTAGAAAACCCCATGGAGTAGTCCTACTTTGTGACATGGAGCCATATGAATTGGAACCAACTCAAAGGTACCAAATACACTAAATGTGTGAGATAATCTTATATGAATTTGTCTCTGTAATTTATAATACATATGGAGTTAAGTAACTTTCTCTAATCAGAGTCAAGCAGCAAGTGATGGAACCAGGATTTTAGCCCAGTGATTTCAACAACTATGCTCTCTTCCCGATGCATGAAGCTGTCATAGACCCAAATCCAGTGGCTCTGCTGGAAATATCACCTATTCTGAAGAACCACTCTTTCAGATCAGGGACACTAATAGTAGTTACAGAGACTTCTTCTCTTGATATCAATGTTACTTTATTTACCTCAGTGTCATCAAGATTAAAAAAAAAGAAAACTAATCTGATTCATCTGTGTGTAAGGAAATTCATATTATCATTTCACCAATATATGTGCAAATAAGATTTTTATATTAAGGTTCAAGTTTCTTGGTATATTTAAAAATTCATTCAACATGTCAACACTACAGCATTTTTAATTTCACTTATAATTCTATTCAGTCATGTTGCTGCTGCTGTTACACCGTGGAGTTGGAACCAACTCACAGCTGACCCTCCAGTGAGTTTTCAGAAGCAGTAAATCACAAGAGAGGAGCTTGCCAATATTCTTCCCTCAGAGCATCTGTCATCAGAACTTTCCGTCTTTAGGTTGGTACCACAATTCCTTACCACTGAGCCACCAGGACCCCAACATATATTGCAATCATTTCCATTTTCTAGTTCAAAGGGGGAGAAATTTTATATATATTATTGTATAAATATTTTATTAAATATATAAAAAATCATCAAAACATAAATATTTCTTATTAAAAGTCAAGGGGTTTTCTTTTCCCTCTCTTTTATATTGGAAATTAAGTAGCTGTTGTTGCTGGTACTGTCATTGAGTATGACTCATGGTAATCCTATGAACAACAGATCTGAACCTGTCTAATTTATGCCAATCTCACAATCTCTGACACACTCAAGCTCAGTAGGATATATCAATAACTGAAATTTCCAAAGTACGTATTTCAAAGTACCAGTTAACACGGAATGATAATGGTCCTAAAAAAAAAAGTTAAAAAATTGGTAAGGTCTTGATTTCCTAGTTTAATAAATTTTTGCAATGCTTGAAGGTAGTCATGTGCCATTGAATCAGAACCGACCCACAACCGACTCTCCAGCAGGTTTTCAAAGGTAGTTAATCACACAGGAGGAGAATGCCTATACCTTCTCTTGTATAACTGCTGGCCCATTCTAACGTGAGCCTTCAGGATTACAGTGCAGCTTCTTACCACTAGGCCACTAGAGCTCCTTCAAAAGGTAGTAGGGTCAAAAAGTCTTTCATTATAGCCGGTACTCTTCAGCGTCCAATGACTGCTACTTCTTTCAGGTGCTGAGGAATCTCTACTACCTGTATAAATGCAGAATGCTGGGGTCTAGGTGAATTACTACCAGTGAATCATGGGTTAGCTCAGGTAGATGTGGACTAACATGCTGCATCAAGAGCCCTAGGCCATTATGCTCTATGAAATTTCTCAGTCACAAAGGGCAAATACTGCAGAACACCACTGTTATAAAATAGGTGTGTGGGAGTGTAATTGGCAAAAGAATGGACAGATAATGAACACTGCAGCCAAAATGAACATATGATTAGGCATAATATGTATGCCAACAATCTAGAACAAGGGATACATTGTGGGGTGGGCTAGGGGAAGAGGAAGGGGGAATAAAATGTGTAACAATGAATTTTAAAAAGTAAAAATAAAAAGAGCCCTAGTCCAAGCATCTAGAAACAATCTGCATGTTCAGAGCAAATATCTTTATAAAATAGAAGTTCAATGTTCTTCTTTGACATGGACCCTGGAATTGGTGTTCATGTTAAGATTATGTTCCCCATTGATGCAGAAGCCACACAGGCAATTACTTGTGCAAACAGACACTTGAATGATATCAAGGAGATTTCCAATGATATCATGGAAACAAAGATTTGTTCCTCTATTTTACATCTGACGGTTTCTCTAGGTACACAGCCAAACCAAACATACACCCAATACCTGACATTTTTCATACAAGAGTAGATTCTTCCTTTCCCCCACTTCTAATCCAAGGTACATATACCAAATCCAGTTCCCTGAATATAGTACTTTTTTCTTTAAATTATGACAAGACATGAAATTTATTAAAGCTTTGCTAGCACCACAGGATTTCATTAGAAGAAAACAATGCTGTTAGGTGCCATTGAGTCAAGTATGACCCATAATGACCCTGTGAACAACAGATTTGAACCCTGTTCTATCCTGTGCCGTTCTCACACTTGCTGACATAGTAGAGCCCATTGCAGCAGTCGCTGTGTCAATCCACATGGTCGACGGTCTTCCTCTCCTTCACCAACCTTCTGTAAGTATCATGTCCCTCTCTAAGGAATATGCCTCCTAGCAACATGCCAGAAATGAGGTATCATCTTTGCCTCCAAAGAGAACTCTAACTGCACAAAACCCAAGACATTTTTGTACATTCATTTGGCTGTCCATGAGACATTCAGTTCTCTTCACCAACACCACAGCTCAAAAGCATCAATTCTTCTTGGTCCCACTCTCAGATGCGCAGGAAGTAATTAGAAAGACCACGGTCTGAATCAGATGCACCTTAGTCCTCAAACTGACATAATTACTCCTCAATAATTTAGAGAGGTCCTCAACTGCAGTCTTTCTCACTGCAATGTTGTTGTTGTGTATCATTAGTTGACTACAACTCACAGAAACACTATGCACAACAGCTTTAAAGCCTGCCCTATCCTGAGCCAGTCTCACTAATTCTGATACACCTACCCCCATTGCCCCAGTTACCATATCAATCAATCTCATCCGTGGTGTTCCTCTTATGTGCTGTCCCTCCACCTTTCTAAACATGATGTCCTTCTCCAAGGACTAGTCCCGACTAAGGTATGTGAGACAGAGATTCAAAATCAAGGAGAAACTTAGTTTGACCCTCTCCAAGACAGACCTAATTGGGGGAATTGAGGTATGTTCAAGACTCTTCTCCAGCACCACAACTCAAAGACATCAATCCTTCTTCTGTCTTCCTTAGCCATTGTCCAGTTCTCTGATGTATAGCAAGTAATTGAAAGACCGTGGTCTGATCAGGCACTTAAGTCTCTAGATTGATATCATTGCTCTTAAGCAATCTAAAGAAGTCACTGGCAGATTTTCCCAATGCAATTTGTCTTTTTATTTCCTGACTACTGGTGCCAAGAGGGTTGATGGTAGAGCTGAGCAAGCTGTAACTATTAACAGCCTCAACCTCTTCTCCATCTACCATGGTGCTGCAAATTGACCCAGTGTTGAGAATCTTTGTCTTTTTGATGTTGAGTTTCAATCCATATTGATCTTCAGCAGCAAGCGCTTCAGGTCCGCCTCAGTTTCAGCAAGCAGTGTTGTGTCATCTGCATAATGTAGGTTGTTGGTAAGTCTTCCACCAATCATGTTGCCACATTCCTCCTCATAAAGCCTGGCCTCCCAAATGATCATAGAGATTGCACAGAGATTGCAAAGTACGGAGACAGGACACATCCCTGATGCACTTCTTTCCTGATTTTGAACCATGCAGTTTCCTCTGTTCTGAGAACTGCTTCTTGATCCAAGTATAGTTTTCATATGAGCACAATCAAGTGTTCTGGAATTCCTATTCTCCTCAAGGTTAGCCACAGTTTGTTTTGATCCACACAGTCAAATGCTTTTGCAATATGTCTCCTGATTTCCTGACAGTTGGTAACAAAGTTGTGTTAATTATGGGTCCAAGTAAGATGAAGCTGTTTGTTGGCAGTTTCAGTCTTTTCTCCATCTATCATGATGCTGCCCATTGGTAGAAATCTTTTTTTTTTTTTACATTGAGATGCAATCCATATTGAATCCATATTCTTTGATCTTCTGCAACAAGTGCTGCAAGTCCTCCTCAATTTCATCAAGCAAGATATATCATCTGGATAATGCAGATTACTCATGAGCCTCCCTCTTATCCTGATGTCACATTTCTCTTCATAGAGATAGTGCAGGATAGGGCACGAATAATTTGCTCAGCATACAGACTGAATAGGAATGGAGAGAGAACACAACCCTAACACACTCCCTTTTTAATTTTAAACCCTTGTTCTGTTCACACAACAGCCTCCTGGTTGAGGTATAGGTTTCACACAAGCACAATTAAGTGTCTGGGATTCAAATTCTTCTTCAATGTTAGTCACAATTTGTTATGTTCTACATAGTTAAGTGCCTTTACATAGTCAATAAAGCATAAATAGAAATTCTTCTGGTATAAAAAAATGTAGTGTCATTCTTTTTCTCTAAAGCATTCCTTTCCTTCAATCAAGATTTGTTTTTAATACAAATTTTCTCCACTATTTGTTTCATATTCTGCAAATATTTGGTTAGAAAGTAAATATTAAAATGAATTTTTAAAATAATGAATACTTTCAATGAACATAGAAGACAAAGAGTATATACCTTTTTTGTTCTCAGTAAGTGTTCATGTGTACAGTTCTTTTATTTTGCATGATCTAGATGTTTGATTTATAAAATGAGGAACTATAAAAAACCTAAGTCCTTTCCTTAACAACAACAAAAAAAGAAGAATCCCCTTTAAGGTCAAGTTTCTAGTGAACGCTGGACTTCCACGTTTGCTCCAGTATCAACCTCTGTGAGAGCCCCCAGCTCCCACCCTCACTGGGTCACCTAGGTAGCCATGGATACAAATGTCTCTAGCCCACAGTGAAGGAATAACAGCTGTTGAATCATACTTGGGACTTTTGCCAATCTCTGTTCTATATTAATTGTACTAGAGAAACGATTTATATAATGTCACAGTTTTCAAAAGATCATTTTTTAACATTTAAACATATGAGATAGTAAGAAGCAGCCTTGTTGTTGTTGATAGGTGCCATCAAGCTGGCTATGACTCATAGCGACCCTCTGAACAAGGATCAGAACCGTGCCCTATCCTGCACTATCACCACAATTTCTACCATGCTCAAATCTATTGGTGCAGTTACTGTGGCAATACATCTGGTTGAGAATGGGATTATAAGGAACAAACATGATATAATAAAAGGCTATAGAGATTTCCCCAGACTGTTCCTGAGTCAAAGTGAGATTTTTAATAACTAAAATGACTGTTGTAATAAAGTGGCATAAAATAAAATTTAAAAAATAAAATAACAGTTGCATTTTTCTAATTATTCTAATACAAATAAAGCCTAAGAAAAAATATCAAACTCTATTGTTTGTAGAGTGCCTTTTCTAAAAAGACTGGGATTTTTATAGTTACTACATTTCTCATAAACATATTGCTATGCATTCTAAAATAAAATAAAAAGACAAAATACATCAATGAAATTATACCACCCTACATCTCGATGGGATTTTTTTCCCCTAGCCTCCAAATGTGGTTTTGATTTGTTTATTCTTGAAAAATATAAAAAGATTGTATGTGGTCTTTAATTGAAACTAAAATCTAAATGAATGTCTCTTTTCATACATCCAATGTAAAAGAAAAAAAAAATCCATCTTAATTATGTGCACAGATTAAAGCAATGAGGGACTTTTAAAATTGCTGATGTGGCATGACTCAAAATGAGAAGAACCAGCTATAAACATCCATTAATAATCAGAGTTTGAATAGCAAGGAGTTGGAAACAACCTAAGTGCCCATCAACAAACGAATGGCTAGAGAAGCTGAGGTATATTCGCACAATGGAATACTATGCTGCATTAAAA
>NW_006399825.1:2012951-2013512 GCF_000299155.1 Elephantulus edwardii | reverse complement strand
ATAGTGCAACAATGAATGAGTGGAAGCCCAAAATCTCTGTAAATGTTTATGGAAATTAATAAAATATAATTATAGAAGAAAAAAAAATAATCAGAGTTTGGAATGTGTGAACCATGAATCTAAGATAATTGAAAGCTGTAAAAAAATAGCATCTATGAAGTTTGATATCTTAGGTATTAGTGAATTGAAATGCAGTGGTATTGGCCATTTTTAATTGGAAAATCACATGGTCTAGTATTATAGGAATGGCAAATTGAAAAATAATGGTGTCACATTCATAATTAAAAAGAAAGTTTCAAGACATATATGGGAGAAAGATGGGCAATCTCCCATGTGATTAACTGCCTCTGAAAACCCACCACATGATCAGCCAGGGGTCAGTTTTCACTTGACAGTACACAACAATTGAACTACAATAGTAGATATAGAATAATATCTATATACTTACAAGAAATACCTGTTAATATGTTGTTGTTGTTGTTGTTATGTGCCGTCAAGTCGTTTTCGACTCATAGCGACCCTATGCACAACAGCCCTAAACCCTGCTCTATCCTGTGCCAA
>NW_006399825.1:1991952-2011586 GCF_000299155.1 Elephantulus edwardii | reverse complement strand
TTTATTATATAATGTATTATTATTATTACTATTACTATTATTCCATCATCAATATCCATAATACTAAACCAATACCTACAAGGTCAAACAATCTTCCATGCTCCTGCTCCCACTTGGACAAAATCCAACACTAATCTTACCAATTTGCTGCAATGACCACACAGACTCCACAGATCTGCACTCCAAATTGTGAGGTTTGATTGTGGAGTCTATTAGGGAAGTTAACAGGCTATAATTTAAAATAGAAAAAAGCAACAGTATATATTCAATGACCATACAACCCCTCAGCCCAGGTAATGTCAGCAGGCTATACGGGATAGCAGCAATCTACAATAACCATGCAATCCCTTAGTCATCTAAGCAAGGCAAAATGAAGGTCTCTGGCTCTGGTTCTGTGGAGCAACAGTTCAAAGTCAGGTGCATCTAAATAAACTAGCAGCATTCCCAAGTCAATGTCATCACTCTGCTTCTCAGTCTAGACGACTATTTTTCAGACTAAGTAAACATATTCATTAACATTTTATCACATCTTGTCCCTACCTCAGTCACAGTATAAAATCCTTGGCAAAGGAATCTCTGGCCCCAAAGGACACTTGCTATTCTCTGCTTCCTCTTCTTTCCTGGTGATAAAAATCCCTGTTTTCTGCCACTGGATCTGTTCAGTTCAATGGTCAGATTAGCCAATACCCTTGTGGAAAGACTAACATGCTCTATTTGCATGAGTCAATGATGTAGACAGGCCAGCATGTATGCAAGGCAGTTTGATCAGATTAAAGACAATGGTCTAGTGTTCGCTCCGGCAGCACATATACTAAAATTGGAACGATACAGAGAAGATTAGCATGGCCCCTGCGCAAGGATGACATGCAAATTCGTGAAGCGTTCCATATTTTCCACCCTGAAATTAACCAGTCTGTAACGAAGGCTAACTTCTAACTCCTTTCAACTACAAACTTCGTCTTTGGATACAATGCTAAGTGGATAGTCCTTTCGGAGGGACTGTTTAAAAAGAGGCAGGGAGAAGAAAAAAATAAAAAAATAAAGACAATGGTCTAGGAAAACCAAATGTTTAGTAACATACCCACAACATTGCACTCTTTTCTGTTTTTTTTTATTTTATTTTTTTAAGGTTTTTTTTTATTTTAATGGTTTTATTTGCACTCTTTTTCAATGACCCCCCTACTCTTCCAAGAATGGTGATGTCTTTTTCCAAGGTCTAGCCCCTCCTGATAGTGTGCTCAAAATATGTGAGAAATCATCTACATTTTTGTAAAGAGGTGGTAGAGAAACTCATTATCATAGGTCAGAACACGGCTTGAAGTCAACTGTGGAATATATCATCAATTTCTCATGGAAGTTCAAGAAAATCAAATAAGTCCGTGAGAGCCAAAATACAGCCTGAATTTAAAAATTCAAAAGAAAAGAACATGCTTGACATTTCTCAAGCTGACCTTTCAAGAAGACAAGAAGAACAAATCCGAGCCTCGATTTATAATACTAAAGGATTCTGTGGTCAAAATATTGAATGACCCAGAAAGCATCAATTTCACACACAAGTGAAAACTTACTGAAGATTATTTAAAATGTCTGAGGTAGAAATTCCAGCTAGATTAAGAAAAGAACATAAAGTGAGTGACAGTCAGATCTTGACTGGAAGCAGAGAATAACAGAAAGATATTTACTTGTGTTTTATTTGCCATGCAAAAACATTTGGCTGTGTAGATCATAATATACTATGCCGACAAATGTCCTGTCCTCCTGAGCTATACCCCCTATAATAAACTATGAAGAACATTTCACAGAATGGTGATTCTAGAACACTTATTTGTGCTCATTCAGAACAGTTATGAGGAGCAGAAAGTCGCCATTCAAACATAACCAGGGATACAACATGATTTAAAATCAAGTAAGATGTGCATCACGGTTGTGTCCTTTCACCATATCCATTCTATATGTAGGCTGAGCAATTAATTTAAGAATTTAGGCTATATGAAGAAGAATGTGGCATCCAAACTAGAAGAAAATTCATTCAATAACCTGCAATAGCCAAGTATACAATCTTGTTTTCAGAAAGTGAAGAAGTTGTGAAGGACTTACTGATGTAGCTTAAAGACTATATCCCTCAGGATTAATTAGATCTCAACATCAGGAAAACAAAAACCTTGACAACTGGATCAAAAAACAACATCAGGGTAAAGAGGTGGGAAAATATTGACTGTGTCAAGGATTTCATGTACTGTGTCAATGCTCATGGAAGCAGCAGTTAAGAAATCGCATGACATGTATCACTGAGCTAATCTACTGCCAAGGACCTCTCAAGTGGTAAAGAGCAAGGATGTCACTTTGAGGTCTAAGATGTCTCTGACCAAAGCCCTGATTTTTTTATTTTTATTTTTATTTTTGTGTGAGTGTACTGTCAAATCAGATCTGACTGGTACAGGAGGAGATTGTCCCTCCTTTTCCCGGCAGAGCATCTGGTGGATTCGAACCATGTGCCTCTGGGATTGTAGTTGCAGCTCCTTGCCACTAGACCACCAGAGCTCCCCAGCCCTGATATTTTTAATTGCTTCATGAGCACATAAAAATTGACCAAAGAAGAAGTGAGTCTTTGGATTGTGATATTGGCAAAAAATATTGACTATACCATAGACTGTCATGAGAGCATACAATTCTGTCTTGAAAGAAGCACAATCAAAATACCCTTTAGAAGCAAGATTTGCAGGACTTTGTCTCCCATACTTCAGCCATATTATCAAGACAAAAGCTTTGAAAAGTTAAGTTGTTGTTGTTGTTGTTGTTGTTGTTGTTGTTGTTGTTGTTGTTATGTGCCGTCAAGTCGCTTGTGACTCATAGCGACCCTATGTACAACAGCCCTAAACCCTGCTCTATCTTGTGCCAATCTCACTGCCTCTGACACACTCATCCCAATCACCCCAGTCACTGAATCAATACACCTCATAGAGGGTCTTCCCCTTCTGCACCGTCCCTCCACCCTCCCAAGCATGATGTCCCTCTCCAAGGACCTGTCCCTCCTTGAAACATGTCCAAAGTATGTCAGACGGAGCCTCAGAATCCTTGCCTCCAAGGAGCAGCCTGGTTTAACCCTCTCCAGGATGAATCCGTTTGTTTTCTTGGCAGTCCAGGGTACATTCAATACTCTTCTCCAGCACCACAGCTCAAAGGCATCAATTCTCCTTCAATCCTCCTTAGTCATTGTCCAACTCTCTGATGCATAACAAGTGATTGCAAAGACCATAGCCTGTATCAGACACACCTTCAGTTTAAAAAAAGGAAGATCCTTAAGGAGGTAGACTGACTAGAGTGAGTGCAACAATGCACTCACACACAAAACTGATTGGCAGGATATCATTCTAGCATATGGGCTGCTACGAATTGGAGCCAACTTGATGACACCTAATGACAACACCAACAGTGGAGGATTATATGTCCTCATCTCATTGACACCAAGCTCAGTCATATGGTTGGCTTTAGTCAATGAAAGATGTGTGAGAGAATCCATTCTGGGTAGAAGCTTTAAGAACCAACTTGTTTCACCATGATCTCATTTTCCTCTATCATAAAATTAATTGTACTCCAGATTACAATTGGATTCTTATTTGAAAATGGCATGGAACAGAACTGAAATCAATCTACAATGGACATAAAAATGAAGAAGAATGAAACCTTTGTTATAAGTCTCTTAGATCTGATGGTCACTGTTATTGTAGTACACTTACTCTGTTCTGAATGATACAGATTTGTATTACTAATAGTCTTTTGCTTTCCACAATTGTACTTTTGGTTTATAGGGTCACATATTCTGGATTTAAATAACCAATAAATATTCCTGACAGCTACTAAGCTAGTTAAAACTAAAATTTGTGTATATTCCATAGAATTTTGTGCCATTATTTTCATTTCTGTGACCTATATTTCTTCCTGAAAGCTGTGTGAATAAATGTGATTATCTGCATACTTCTCCTTGTTTTCTTTTGCCTGCCTTGCAAATCTTTCTTCTTCTAATCCAACCACACCAACCCTCTTTCCCCTAAAAAAGAAACTCAAGTGAACAAGCTAATTAATATCCATCTTCCCAGATTTTGCTCAATTAATTTATGTACACATATAAGCAAAGTCTGTTACTGCCATTTGATTTACCTACCAAAAGGAGGAGATAACTTTAGACTCTTCAGCATCTTCAATCTCTCATTCACCCATATTTGTTAAAAATGCCACCACATTTGCTTAGACAGTGCATACACTAAAATCAGAATGATACAGAGAATATTAGCATGGCTCCTGTGCAAAAATGACACACAAATTCATAAAGTGTCCCATACATTTAGGAAGAGTTACTAGAAGAAAACTTTCCAGGTATCATAAGACATGAGAAAATATATGTCCAAGAAGCTGAGTGAACCCTAAGTAGAACAGACCCCAAAAGAAAACCACAAAGACACATAGTCAAATTCTCTAAAACCAGTAACAAGAAGAGAATTCTGAAAGCAGCTAGGGGGAAAACAAAGAGTTACCTAGAAAGGATAGCAGATAAAATGAAACTCTGATTTCTCAGGAGAAAATATGTGAACAAGAAAACAGTGGGATAGCATGTACAAAACACTCAACAAAAATAACTAACAACCTAGAATCCTGTACCCAGCAAAACTGCCCAATAAATATGATGGAGAGATTAGGTAATTCTCAGAAAAGCAGAGACCAGGAGAGTTCATGAAGACAAGATCACCTTTGTAAAAAATACTAAAGGAAGTCTTCCACACAGGGACACCACAGAAATATGATGGATCAAAGTAACCAGCAACAACATGAAAAATAATTTTTAAAAACAGCAATAAAACTTTATCTCTCAATCATGACACTGCATGTAAATAGTTTAAATGCACCAATAAAAAGATTGGATAAAAAAAAACGCTCATCAATATGGTGTTGATAAGGGTCACATCTGAGAAGTGAAGAGTAAGATTATAAATCCAAGGATACAAAAAATATATAATAAACAAATATCAATCAAAAACAAAAAAGTAGGAGCAGCAATATTAATATTTGATAAAATAGACTTCACAATAAAAACTAGCATACAGGACTAAAAAGGATACTATGCAATTCTTAAAGGGTCAATAGAGCAAGAGGACATAACAATAATTATATCTATGTACCAAACCATAGCAGCATCAAAATACACACAAAACAAACTTGAAAAATCGACACCACCACAAGAGTAGTAGTTGTTACATGCCATTGAGTTGAGTATGACTCTTAGAGAGCAACTCTATGAACAAGAGATCTAAATCTTATTCTGTGATATCCTCACAATCTCTGATACACTCAAGAACATTGCTGCAGTTACTATGTCAATCCCCTAGTTGACGGTCTTCCTCTCCTTTGCCATCTTTCCAAGTATGATGTCCCTCTCCAAGGGACGACCTCTCCTAAGCAACATACTTGAAGTGTGTGAGATGAAACTTCATTATCTCTGCCTCCAAGGAGCACTCTGGCTACACTTACTCCAAGACATATCTGTTTGTTCTCTTGGACATTCATGGGATGTTCAATGCTCTTCTCCAACACCACAGCTCAAAGGTGTCAATTTTTTCTATGTCATATTTATTCATTGTCCAGTTCTCAGATGCACTGCAAGTTTTCAGAAAGGCTGAATCAGATGCACCTTAGTCTTTAAACTGATATCATTTCCTCAATAATTTAGAGAGGTTCCTAATTGCAGATTTTCCCAGTGCAACGCATCTCCTGATTTCCTTACTGCTGGTACTAAGGGTATTAATTGTGGAAACAAGTAAGATGAAGCTGTTGACAGTTTCAATCTCCTCTCCATCCATCATGATGCTGCCTATCAGCCCAGATGTAAGAATCTTTGTTTTCTTGACACTGAGAAGCTATTCATATTGAAGGCTGCATTCCTTGATCTTCTGCAACAAGTCTTTCAAGTCCTCTTCACTTTCAGCAAAGGTGTCATCTGTATAACATGGTTCATTGATGATTCTTCCTCCAATCCTGATCCCATACTCCTCTTCAGAGAGTCCAGTTTCTCAGATAATTTGCTCAGCATTAAGATTGAACAGATATGACAAGAGAATACAACTTTCATGCATTCCCTTATCAATTTTAAACCATGCAGTGTCCCCCTGCTCCATTCACACAACAGCCCCGTGGTCCAGGTATAGGTTCAACATGAGCACAATCAAGTGTTCTGGGATTCCCATTCTTTTCAATGTCAGTCACAACTTGTCATGATCAACACAGTCAAATGCCTTTGCATAGTCAATAAAGCACAAACAGACATTATTCTGATATTCCTTTCAGACAGGATCCATCTGACATCAGCAATGATATCCCTGGGGCCACAGCTTCTTCTAAATCCTGCTTGAACATCTGGTAGTTCCCTATCTAGCTGTTTTTTAATGGCCTTCTGCTTCTTCTTATTTTTGTGTGTAGTCAAATCTCCTGCAATGTACAGTGACCCTATGTACAGCAGCTCTGAAGCCTGCCCTGCCCTAAGCCAGTCTCACTGATTCCGACACACCTACCCATATTACTCCAATTACAGTATGCATCCATCTCATCTGTGGTCTTCCTGTGCTGTCCCTCCACCCTTCCAAGCATGATGCTTGCTTGTGATATTGATATTGTTTGGTAGTTTCCACATTAAATTGGATCACTTTTCTTGGGAATGGGAACAACTATGGACCTCCTCCCATCTATTGGCCAGATAGCTGTCCTTCAAATTTCCTGGCATAGACTTTCAAGTGGCTATAGTCAACGTGATCTTTCTAGATAGTTCTTAACACAGTCTAATACTCAATATAGATCTTTTTAAGTTATTGTTTGGTTCTACAATGACTTTCAGGGATATGTTTGGTTTAAGGCTTAAAGCTTATTTCAAAGGAATTGCTTCAGGGGTTTAGTCAAACTTCACAGCTCCAGAAAGTCTTAAGTCTATGAGAATTTTAAATTCTGTTCTGTATTTTTTCCCTTTCTTAATTAATCAGCATACTTATGTGGAAATGTTGATCAAAATGTTCAATAATGCTAGCCAGGCAACACCCAGTTCTTCCGGCCTCATGGCAGAGGGGGAAGGTGTTCATGGAGGCAATTCCACACCTTCCATGTTTTCCTCATATTCCTCTATTGCTCCAGAAGAACAGAGAACAATTGCTGTTCCTTAGATGGCTAACAGAAGGTTTCTAGGACCCTAGGCACTATGGTGAACTAGTAAGTAGAACAGAAGCACTAAATATGTTATTAACTGATATACTGATATTCCCTGAAATCATGACACTAAACTTCCAAATCAAGGAACTAAATCCCATGAGGAGTTTGGCTGTACATAAAAAGCCTCAGCAACTACCTTTTTTGGTCATTATTACAAATATGTATTGTATAACTTTTGTCCAACTTTTTATGTTGTTGTTATGTGCCATCGAGTCACTTGCAATTCATAGTGACCCTATGTACAAGAGCCCTAAACCCTGCTCTATCCTGTGCCAGCCTCACTGTCTGAACACCTACTCCCATTACGCCAACATTGAATCAATCCATCTCATAGAGGGCCTTCCTCTCTTGTGCTGTCCCTCTCCCCCCTCAAATATGATGTGCCTCTCCAAGGACCGGTCCCTCCTTGCAAACACCCAAAGTATGTCAGACAAAGCTTCAGAATCCTTACCTCCAAGGAGCAGCCTGGTTTCACCCTCTCCAGGACAAACCTGTTTGTTCTCCTAGCAGTCCATGGTATAGTCAACACTCTTCTCCAGCACCATAGCTCAAAGGCATTAATTCTCTATCACTGTCCAGCTCTCTGACACATAGCACACAATTGCAAAGACTATGGCCTGGATCAGTCACACCTTCATCTCCAGCCTGACATCATTAGTCTTCAGTACTCTGGAGAGGTCCCTGACAGCTGACTTTCTCAGTGCAATTTGTCTCTTGATTTCCTAGCTGCTAATACCAAGAGTATTGATTGTGGAGCCAAGCAAACTATAACTGTTAACAATCTCAATCTCTTCACCATCCATTATGATGCTGCCAATTGCCCCAGGGGTGAGAATCTTTGTTTTCTTGATAGTAAGTTTCAATCTATGTTGAAGGCTGCAGTCCTTGACCTTCTGCAGCAAGCACTTCAGGTCCTCTTTAGTTTCAGAAAGCAGGGTTGTGTCATCTGCATAATGCAGATTGCTGATGAATCTTCCTCCAATCCTGATGCCACCCACATTCCTCCTCATACAATCCAGCCTCACAAATTATCTATTCTGCATACAGATTGAAAAAAATATGGAGACAGAATACATCCCTGGCGGACACCTTTCCCAATTTTGAACCCTGAGTGTCTCCTTGCTCTGTTCTGATGACTGCCTCCTGGTTCAAGTATAGGTTTCGCATAAGCACAATCAAATGTTCTAGGAGTTCCATTCTTCTCACAGACAGCCACAGTTCGTTGTGATTCACACAGTAAAAAATCTTTGCATAGTCATTAAAACACAGATAGACATTTCTCTAATACTCTCTGCTTTCTGCCAAGATCCATCTAACATTAGCTATAATATCCCTAGTACTTATTAACAGAAATTAATATAATTGACTGTACCAATTCTACCCTTAGATTTTTCTGTCACCATTTCTTCCCTTCCCTCCAGCCCCCAATAACCACTAATCAATTTTTATTTCTATATATTTGCACTTTCTTGGTTTTTATAAATGTGAGACATATAACAATTTTCTTTTGGTGATTAACTTATTTTATCATAATACTGTCAAGGTCCATTTATACCGTAACATGTATCATGATTCATTTCTCAAACTGGCTGACTGTTCAAGTGTTTTGTTCAATATGTTGTTGTTTACCATTAAGTTGGAACCGACCCATAGCTGACCCTAAAAAGGATGGACACTCTCCTCCAGTGCTATTTACTGTCTCTGAAAACCTGCTGGAGGGTCAGCTACGGTTTGGTTCCAACTCAATGGTATACAACAGCAATGACTAATGAAGGATGGGCAATCTCCCATGCAGTTCAGTATTTGAAACCCAATGGAGGGTACTTTCTGACTGGACAGCAATGAGAAAGATAGCAAATAACATAGAACATTTTTAATTCCTTGGAATTTCTTCTTTGATGAAATATCTATCCAAATCCTTTGTTATATTTTTTGTTACATTTTCTCAGATTTTTCTTGGATATATGGTTTCCTAAAATATTGTCCCAGTTGATTGTTGTTGTTTTTTTCACTTTTTGGTAAAGTCATTTGATGAGCAAAAGTTTTTGATGAGCAACAGTGTGTCTTTGGAGACTAAGGTGTGTCTGGTACAGGCCATGGTCTCTGCAGTCACTTGTTATGTGTCAGAGAGCTGGACAATGACTGGGAAGGATAGAAGGAGAATTGATGCTTTTGAGCTTTGGTGTTGGAGAAGAGTGCTGAGGGTACCATGGACTGCTAAGAAAACAAACAGATTCATCCTGGAGAGGGTTAAACCAGCCTCCACCTTGGAGGCAAAGATTCTGAAACTTTGTCTGGCATACTTCGGTCATGTTGTAAGGAGGGACCGGTCCTTGGAGAAGGACATCATGCTTGGGAGGGTGGAGGGCAAGCGCAGGAGGGGAAGGCTCTCTGGAAGGTGGATTGATTCGGTGACTGTGGCACTCGAGATGAGTGTGTCAGAGACAATGAGATTGGCACAGGACAGAACAGAGTTTAGAGCTGTTATACATAGGGTGGCTATGAGTCACAAGCGACTCAACGGCACATAACAACAACAAAACAATAAGTTTCTCATTTTTAAGGTCTAATTTATTTATTCTTTTGTTGTGTGTAGTTTTGTTATTAGATAATCCCTTGTTAAAAGCTAGGTCTGACAGCATTGTCCTTGAATTTTAAGGAGAGGTTTCAATTTACATATTTAGATCTTTAATTCATTTTTAATTTTATTTTAGTATGGTATGATCTTGTTTCATATATACATATGGAAATAAAATTTTCCCTGTATCTAAATCACCTATAGTTCTTTTATGAAAAAAATATTTTATATTTGTTTATTTACAAACTTCATATACATTGTTTTTCACACTAGATCTTTCCCATTTCTTTCACATACACCCCCCCTATAGTTTTATATACTGCCAAGTATGAGTTGGAGTCAACTTAATGGCCATGGGTTTTGGTTTTTATGGGTTTATGTTTTAATGTCCAACACCACCATCTCTTCACTTGTAAAATAAGGATTAGGGAGCTCTGGTGGCCTAACAGTAAGGAATTGTGCTGCAAACCCAAAGATGTGAGGTTTGGATCCATTAGATGTTTTGCAGGAGAAAAATTAGCAATCTCCTATTGTGCAATTTATTGTTGTTGTTGTTAAGTGTCGTCAAGTTGAGCACGACTCATAGCAACCGTACGAACAAAAGATCTGAACCCTGTTCTATCCTGTGCCATCCTCACACTACCTGACACACAAGAGCCCACTGCAGCAGTCACCATATCAATGCACCTGGTTGAAGGTCTTCCTCTCCATTGCTTCCCCTCCACCCTTCCCAACATCGTGTCCTTCTCCAAGGACTAGCACTTCCTAGAAATATGCCCAATATATGCAAGGCAAAACTTCATCATTCTTGCCTCCAAAGAGCACTCTGACTGCACCCTATCCAAGACCTTTCTATTCATTTCTTGGCTATCCATGGGATGTTTAGTGCTCTTATCCAACACCACAGCTCAAAGACATCAATTCTTTTTCTGTCATCCTTATTCACTATCTAGCCCTCAGATGTATGCTAGTAACCAGAAAGACTATGGCTTGAATCATATGTACCTTAGTCTTCAAACTGACATCACTACTCCTCAATAATTTGGAGAAGTCCCTAACTGCAGATTTTCCCAATGCCATGCATCTCCTTATTTGATGACTGCTCGTACCAAGGATATTAACTGTGGATCCAAGCAAGATGAAGCTGTTGAAATTTTAATCTCATCTCCATCCATCATGATGTTGCCTTTGGCCCAGTGGTAAGAATCTTTGCTTTCTTGACATTGAGATGCAATCCATACCGAAGACTGCATTCCTTGATCTTCAGCAACAAATGCTTCAAGCACTCCTTACTTTTAGTAAGCAAGGTTTTGTCATCTGCATAAGACAGGTTATTGATGAGTCTCCCTCCAATCATGATCCCACACTCCTCTTTATAGAGTTCAGCTTCTCAACTAATCTGCTCAGCATACAGAATGAATAGGTATTAAGAGAGAATACAACCCTGACACATTCTTCCCAATTTCAAACCCTGCAGTGCTACCTGGCTCTGTTCGCACAACAGCCTCCTGATCCAGATGTAGGCTCCACATGAGCACAATCAAGTGCTCTGGGATTCCCATTCTTCTCAATGTCAGTCAGAACTTGTCATGATACACACAGTCAAATGCCTTTGCATAGTCAATAAAGCACAAATAGGCATTCTTCTTGTATTCCTTACTTTCAGCTAGGATCCATCTGACATCAGCAAGATATTGCTGGTGCCACAGCCTCTTCTAAATTCTGTTTGAACTTCTGGCAGTTCCTTATCTATGTACTATTCTAGCCATTTTTAAATGATCTTCAGCAGTATTTTGCATGCATGTGATATCAATAATATTGTTTTATCATTTCCACATTCAGTTTGGTCACCAGCTGAATCCTCTGCATTTCTAAAGCTCAAAGAACTGGAAAAAAGCAAATTTAAGCATCTTAGAGCAATACTGAAAGATGCTATCGGCAATATATTGAATGACCCAGAAAGCATCAAAAGAAGATGGAAGAAAGACAGTCACTGTGCCAGAAAGAATCAATTGATACTGAAAAATTTAAGGAAGTACCATATGAACAGGAGTCAATGGTAATGAAGGAGGAAATAGAAGTTGAATTGAAGGCATTGGCAAAAACTAAGGCCCCAGGAATTGATGGGATACCAATTGACTTGTTTCAGTTAACAGATTTAGCCTTGGATGTACTCACCAGTCTATGCTAGGAAATTTGGAGGGCAGCTGTCTGGCCAACAGATTGGAACAGGTCTGTATTTGTTCCCACTCCCAAGAAAGAGGTTCCAATTGACTGTGAAAATGTGCAACTTATAGCCTCTGAAAACTCACTGGAGCATCAGTTATGAGTTGATCCCAACCCAAACAACACATCACAACAAAATTAAGGTAACATGATGATTGAAGAATACTACTGATTATGATAAAGCTTTGTGCCTGGTATAAAATGAACTATAACAATTACTACTGCAATCCAAAAATCAGAGGACTTCCTCTACAGTAACAAAGAGAACTGAGAGAAGGAAACCAATACCATTTACAATAGCCAACCACAAATTGAGATATTTGGGAGTCAACCTAACGAGAGATACAAAAAACTTATACAAAGAAAACTACAGAGCATTTCTGCAAGACAAAATAAAAGACCTACAGAAATTGAAATATGCACCCTGTTCATAGATAGGAAGAATGAGTATTGTGAAAATGACAATCATACCAAAAGCAATCTACATATTCAATGCAATCCCAATACAGATACCAAATTCATTTTTCAAGGAGATCAAAAGGGAAATTGTTGGTTCAAATCCACCAGGTGCTCTGCTGGAGAAGGAGGAACAATATCCTCCTGTACCAGTTAGATCTGATTTGATGGTACACACAAAAAATAATAAACCTTAAAAAAAAAGGAAATTGTCAAGTTTATTTGGAGAAGCAAGAGACCCTGAATAAGCAAAACACTTCTGAGAAACAAAAAAATGAAGTGAGAAGTATAGCACTATATAAATGACAGGCACATATCAGTGGAACAGAAGTGAGAACCCAGAAATAGACCCAGCTATCTATGGGCAACTGATATTCAACAAGGAAAGAAAACCTATCATGTGGGGAAATGACAACCTCTTCAATAAATGGTGCTGGCAAAACTGGACTGCTACCTGCAGAAAGCTAAAACAGGATCCACATCTCACACCATACACAAAAACCAACTCAAGGTGGATAAGAGACTTGGGAATAAAGCCCAAGACCATAATGTTCTTAAGAGACAAACTGGGATCAAGCTTAGAAACACTAGTC
Source organism: Elephantulus edwardii (assembly GCF_000299155.1). NCBI lineage: Eukaryota > Metazoa > Chordata > Mammalia > Macroscelidea > Macroscelididae > Elephantulus > Elephantulus edwardii. Next base: position 1,998,488 of record NW_006399825.1, on the reverse strand, counting down.
CAAGTTATAAAGAGACTGCCAAATATTGCAAGAAATGTACAGTTTGAACAGGATACAATTGATGAATGGGGCCGTCTAAAGATTAAATGCCTATGCTCATCAAAAGCTTTTCCCAACAAGGTGAAAAGAAAACCTACTGACTGGGAACAAACAATTGGCAATACCATCTCAGACAAGAGTCTCATGACAAAAGTTTGTAGAATGCTCCTGGGCTTCCACAAGAAAAAGAATTATAATACAATTACAAAATGGGCCAAAGTCATGGAAAGAATTTTCACAGAGAAAGATATTCAAATGGCCAACAGCCATATAAAGAAATGCTCCAAATGTCAATAAGACAGACACAAATCAATACCACAATGATGTACCATCTCACTCCAGTAGCAGTGGTAAAGTTTAACAGAACAGCAAGTTATAAATGTTGGAGAAGATGTGGTGAGATAGGAACACTTTTATATTGTTGATGGGATTGTAGAATGGTACAACCAGTCTGGAAGGCAGTTTCGTGCTTCCTCAAAAAGCTGAACATAGAAATTCCATATGACCCAGCTATTCCATTGCTTGGAATATATCTCAAGAAAATGAGAATTAAGGCTCAAACCAAAACTTGTACATCAATGTTCATAGTAGCATTATTCACCATGACAAGAACATGGAAATAGCCCAGCTGTCCAACCAAAAATAAATGGATTGAGAAATTGTGGTACATTCATACAAGGGAATACTATGCAGCACATAGGAGCAATCATTTTATAAATTACTACTTAACATGGTAGGGACTGGAGAGTATTATGCTGAGTGAACTCACTCAGTCCCACAAAGACAAATACTATATAAAAACCATTATTGTAAAATGAGTATGAGGATCCACGGTGGGGGGAGGGTAAAAATAGAGGGGGGGGAGAGGGGAGGGGAGGATGTTAATCATAAGGTTGTGCAGTTCAGTGGGTGGGTGGGGTAAAGGAAATGGGAAGGATCTTTCATAAAAAACAATGTATTCAAATTTTGTAAATAAATCAAAATAAAATTTTTTTTAAAAACCCATTACTGTTGCATAAGCTTACCTCTCATTTTCTCATTCCCATTCTCATTGCCTGTTGAATCTGAATCAACTCACAGCTGATCTTCTAGTGGTTTTTCAGAGACTGTAAGTTCCATGGAAAGAGATAGCCCATCTTGCTCCTACAGAGCCACATATAAAGAGTCCAGTCAGCAGAGACACTGCCTTTGAGTTAGCAGTGCAATTTTCTACAGATTATGTCACCAGAGCTCCTCAGAACTAGCTTACCGAGTTGTAATTATCTAGAACATGATTTTATATAAATAAAAATCTTCACAGAAACTTCTTAAAAGCTAAATTAACTGTGATGTTCAGAAACTGTAACAAGAAGCTGCAGATCAAAGGAGAATTGAAAATTATATCAAAAAAAAAAAAAAAACACCAAACTGGATTGAGTACTGTGGATGAGTGAGAGCTCATTATTGGGAGATCGCATAAATACTCACAATCTCACTGCTAATGAATCAGAATCAACTTATAGCTGGCTCTCTGGTGAATGTCTGGGGCTATAAATTCCATCAGAGGAGAATGACCATCTTTCTCCCATAGAACAGTTGGTGAATTCAAACCGTTGGAGAAATGTTTGCAGCATAACTCTTTACAGACTACACCACCAGAGTGGTCTGTCTGTCTATCTATCTACCTACCTACCTATCTGTTGCTGTTAGGTATCATCGAGTCAATTATGACTCATAGCAACCCTGTGACCAAGAGATGGGAACCTTGTTGTATCCTGGGCCATCCTCATCATCTCTTATATATTTGAGTTCATTGTAACAATCCATCCTGTTAAAGGTCTTTCTTTCACTGACCATATTCAAGCATGATGTATTTTCCCAAGAACTGGTCACATGTAACAACATGCCATAAGTCTGTGAGATGAAGTTTCACCATACTTGCCTCTCAGGAGCACCTTGGTTGCTCTTTCTGAAAGATAGCTTTGTAGTTCCGTTGGCAGTCCATGAGGTGTTCAGTACTCTAACACCACAGATCAAAGGCATCAATTCTCTTCTGCCATCTTTATTCACTGTCCAACTTTCAGCTACATAGTGATGGAAAAGACTATGGTTTGAATCAAGTGCACCTTAGTCTTTAAATTGACATCACTGCTCCATGACACTTTAAAAAGGTCTTTGACAGCCGACTTTCCCAATACAATACCTGTTTTTCTTGGCTGCTAGCACCAAGGGAGTTAACTGTGGATTCCAGTAAGATGAAATTGTTGACAAATCCGCTCTTTTATCTGTCATGATGTTGCCTATCATGATAAACTGTGGTGATGATTTTGCTTTCTTGATATTGAGGTGTAATCCATATTGAAGGGTGTAGTCTGTGATCTTCTCTAGGAAGCCTTTCAAGTTCTCTTCACTTTCTGCAAGCAAGGTTGTGTCTTCTGCATTATCTGCAGGTTGTTGCTGAGTCTTCCTCTGATGCCACACTCTTCTTCATAAAGATATGTAGATACACACGTGCAAATCAGTTCTCTTTCAAAGATGCTCAGAGCTTACTGGAACCTTACTGAAACCTGTTGTTGTTGTTTTTATTGCTGTTATGTGCCAACGAGTTGGAACTGACTCATAGCTGACCCTCCTCACAGCAGGATTTCAGAGGAAATAAATGCACAAGAGGAGACTCACCATCCTGCAGATGGTGGATTCGAACTTTGTGCCTTTGTATTGCAGCGCAACTTCTTATCAGTACAATCAAGTTCGTAAAAAACCTTCACAAGTGCGAGCTACTCATCGCGGGTCTCAGCAGGGTTGTGCTCCGTGAGCTCCAGGGGATCAGCCCGGACGGATGCTGGCCTGGGGCGGACGCCACAGCCCCAGCGAGATTAGCTGCAGCCAAGTTGCCTGCGCTGTCCCCGCCCGCTCCGCAGGGATGACAGACAAAAACAACAGGTGCATCTGTCCTCCGCAGCTTCTCAAGAATCCCCAAGTTTTGCGTGTCAGGTTCCTGGGCGCCAGAGTTGACTCTGGAAACTTCCCTCTTCCCTGTGCACCAACCACCAGCCTAGCAAAGCGAAGCCTTGGGGTCACCTCAGTTTCTCAAGCCCTCCACACCCAGAAGCCGATTCTCTTCTAACGGGGAAAAGAGGCCAAGGTTTGCAGTGCACGGAGCTCTGCATAACCGTCCTCTCCAGCCTTCCGAAAGCAAGCGAGTGGCCACAGAAGCGGGGCTTCGACTCGCACAGGTCACGCCGCCCCAAACAGCTGCGCGCTCTGCCGGACTTGGGCCAAACCGAAATCCGCCCGCCCGCGTCCCTTTCTCTGGCTGCGCCCGCCCGCCCCACCAGCCGCTCGGCTCCCCCGCCCCCACCAGGTGGTGGGTTCAGGCCCCAGGACCGAGCCTGCGCCTCTGCAGCTGCTACCGCTGCCGTCGCCGCCAGGGGGAGGGAGTCTTCCGTCAGCAGCGTGGTGTGGGCGTCCTCGGCGTGAAGGCGCTTTCCGAGCTTAGCTCTCTGCACCTTGCTCGTCGTCATTTGAAGCTCCAAGAAGATGGAGCCCGAGTCCAGGGAGGTGAGTACAGTGGTCAGGGTCGTAAGGTCCGGGGATAGGAGATGAAGAGACGGAAAGAAGGAGCAAGGTGGGTTCGGTCTTCTAGGGGTTGGAAGGGCAAAACCCGGAGCCCAAACTTCGACTGTTTTGTTGAGAAAGAAACATGGCTCGGATCGGCTAGAATCGCCCCGCGAGGGTCGCAAAGAGTTGCCTGCCTACAGTCCCCTCGAGTTATATCATGGGGTCTGAAATGTGTGGCCACGGGACCTAGACTGGGTGTGGGCGGCGCGGGGGGCCTGAGAAACGTCCAGGTGGTGTTGAGAGACGGCCAGGCGCAGCGCCTTCTGCAACTCATGCAGAGAAACCACTTTCCCGCCCAAAGCGGACTCTGACGTCTTTTACACCCGTCTTTGACACCCTCCGTAGGCCGCAAGGCTCCACTGGGCCCAGACCTGGAGCGACCTCTGCAGCGGAGGCCGCAGCTCCCCTAATGTGGCTGGGGAGCTCCCCGAATGGTAGAGGGGATCCGGAGGTCCGAGAGGCCTGGGGGGGCTGGGAGGGGCGGGCCGCTGGGGGGCCCTGGAGACCCGGGTGCGCGGAGGGGCCGGCAGGTCGGGCAGGAGGGTCTTGGTGGCCAAGCGGCCCCAGGAGCCATGGCAACCCGACGCCGCGCAGGCCTGCCGCCCCCAGCCGACCTATCAGCGCGCGCCACGCGAGGGGCGCGGGCAGCTGCACGAGGACGACGCCGGGGTCGGGGCAGTTGAGGGTTCCCGCCACTGCGTCTGGCTGGTTTGAGGAGCAAAATTTCTCGCTGGTTAGCCTTATTTTCCCTCCCGCACTTTGGTGGGGAGGGGGGGGATCCTCGTGTCGGTGCCCCAGGCCACGATGACCCGAGAGAGCCCGAGGAAGGCTCTGCGGCCATTTTCCCCGGCGCCTCGACCTGCTGGCCGCAGAGGGGCAGGAGCGTGGAGGCCGTGACTGCGACGGTTAGCCCACCTTCTTCCCGTTGTTTTCCTTTGCAGAGTACGGTTATGGATTAGAGAGTTCGTTCCCCAAGGGGGCAGCAAGGAGGGAACATTTGGGGTGGATTTTAATAAAGCTCGAAGCTTTATTACGCGCAAGACTCCTCTGACCTTAATAGTAACGTATGTTAAGACGCTTTCACCTTTGCAAAACTATTGCTTGTATGTAAGGCTTCAAATCCAGACACACAAATGAGCTCCACTCCTTCCATCCATTTAACCCAAAACACCTCTCTTCGTCCTTAAGCACGGTACTACTTGAGGCTTGCTATTTGCAGTATTCACTGCACTTCAGCCTTCAAAAAAAATTCTATATTAGTCTATTCAGTCATTCAGCAAATCTTTATTAAGCACTTGACCTGTACCCATCACCAGAGACTTCGTGAACAATGTTACATTCCAGTAAAAGAGATAAGATAATAAATTATAAAGTATGCTAGAAGTGATAAATGCTAAGAGGGGAAAAAGCAGTTTGGAATCATAAGTAAAGCAGGGCTCTTGGAAGCTGGAGGATGGAGTGAATTATATGGAAAAAGTTTAATTTTTCTGTTCTCCGTCAGTATCTTTTTTTCTAGTTTCTGAAGATTGAAGATAAAGCATTCATTTTTGTGTATTTCATCCTTCAATGAAAATGAGACCAGTCTTTTACTCAGATCTAAAAAGATTAGTTCATCACTGAACTCTTAGTTTTGTTTACTAATTTTTATTTTATAGTGTATAAATAAACTACAGTATTATTTTTAGACCTAAAACTCACAATTTGAAAACTGAATACAATCTAGTAATTGGCTTGCCCATCCATTTTAACTGAACACATATATCTAAGTAAAAATTAGATTTATGACTGAAGTAACTCCCAGATGCCCAGAGAGGATACTGTTAAGATGAGGTTCTCAATGTCTTTACAGCATAACACTTGCTAGACGTGGTAGCTTTCAATGCCATAAAGATGGTTTTCTAAACTAAGGAGTACCTAGTGGTAAGAAATTGCGTTGCCAACCCAAAAAGAAGGAAATTGGAAACCACCAGCTGCTGCAAGGGAGAAAGATGGGCAGTCTCCTCCCATGTGATTTACTACCTCTGAAAACTCACTGGAGAGTCGGTTATGAGTCAGTTTTGGTTTGACCGCACATAACAACCATCATAACTTTAATAGAAAGTATGCGTGCCTCCACCACCTTTAGAATGGATGGGATTGAACTGATGAAGTCCATCTTCTAGCTGCCTGGTCACCACTGCCTACATCTCACTATACATCTCAGCAGAGCTTAAGAAAAGGATAATAGTGGGTTTATTTAATAAAGAGAAAGAAAACAGAAGCTCCCTTACCTGATTTCATGTATTTCTCAGAGAACTGGAATCATGAACCTCATGTTTTTTGAAGCAGTTATTTAGTATGTTAGTCTTACTCAGAATTCTAAATAATGATCCCAGAAGAGACATAATTTCTATGCTATTAGTTTCTCTTTAAAATTATATTCTCAAATGTTATTTTTTTAGATGGACCTTTCACATCTGCCATTTTGCCATTTTATAAAGACATATTTATGTGTGTGGAAATTTAAATTTAAATTTGGACTAGAATTGTTAAGTGGAAATATGTAAAGAGCTCAGTTCTTTAGTATAAACAGTATGCTTATGAATTAATAACATTTCTTTACAAAAATCAGTCTTCAAATTGGCATAGACATTTGGAACTTTAGTGTTGAGGGAGAGAAAAGTTGAAAGTGTTTATTGTTAATGTTTTTTAGTAGAAAAACACGAGTAATATTTATTTAACACAGTATTTAATATAAATTTAACACTAATAATATTTGACCAACCATAACTTGTAGTTGAATAAAGTGGGTTTTTTGTTTAATTTAGGTTGTTTATTTTTCATTTCAGTGAACATCTACAGAGATTTTGGGATTCCATTCATTCATTGTTGCACCCTTCTCCCCGCACAAACCCCTC
>NW_006399825.1:1975262-1991767 GCF_000299155.1 Elephantulus edwardii | reverse complement strand
AAACATATTTCATCCAGTTTTTCTCAGTCTTACCCCCACCCCAATGCCAACCTCATTCTACAACAGTGGCACCATATAGCATTTGTCCCTTTGTGCAAAGTGGGTTGACTTCTTGCAAACAAGGAGGGCTTACACCTTGGGAAGCCAGGAAAGCCCACAGTTAGATGTTAGAAAGAACTTAACAGGGTTTAGGCTTGTTTTGGGTAATTTTTTGTAGAAGATTTAAGAAAAAAGGACTTACTTGTGATTGATGTTATCAAGAAGTGAGAATTCTGTGGTTTGGGTATGTTATGCATACTTACGTAGAAAGCAAGAAAATGGAACAAGGCCAACTCTATGGTTAGTTTTAAAAGAAGAAAAAGTTTACTCAGATCAGCCAGGGAAGAGAATTATTTGGTCATTTTTGTCATTTGAGCTATAATTTTTTTTTTTCAGTGTTCAGATGTGACTTTGTGGAATGCTTTTGTTTTTATTAGAGCCATCACAGTCAGAGAGGGGTCTTGTTTGATGTTGGTTCTTTTAACAAGAGAAATAACTGACAAATAACATCAAGGCATGGTTGGTTTTCCCAGACTCACTCTCTTCTGTGCGGGATAGCTTTTCTCTTTCTCAAAATTCTTTTGAGTTTCTTATTTCTTCATATGATTCCTTTTTTTCAATAATTGAGTAGATTGTAGTTGAGAAATATGTCCTTTGTTATGTGTTTCCCCCAAAAGGTACTAACTCTCCTAAGCAATGATTTTTAAAATCACTACCTAACATAACTGGAGAGCGTTATGCTAAGGGAACTAACTGAGTCCCATAAGGACAAATACTGTTTAAGAGCATTATTGTAGAAATAAAAAGATAACTAATAAAAATGTGTATGGTAATCCAAGGTGGAGGGAGCAGAGGTGAAGATGGGTGTGGGGGTAATCATAGGGTTGTACAATTTGATGAGTGGAGGGAGGGGTTGGTAAAGGAAATGGGAAAGATCCATTGTGAAAGATAATATATATGAAGTATATAAACCGATATAAAAATTTCATTTTTTTAAAGAAAGGTTCTAACTCTGATCATAATATTCAAATAAATATAGCCTAAATTAATACATTTCGTCTAAATGATTTATTTTGTTTAAAAATATTTCTTCACCTACATCAAAATTTATATCCATGGTAAATGATTAAAAGAATTTTCTTTTACAGCAAACATCAAACCAAACGCAAACAGATTCATTATCTCCATCCCCTAATCCGGTGTCACCTGTGCCTTTGAATAATTCAACAAGTGCCCCAAGATATGGAACAGTGATCCCTAATCGCATCTTTGTAGGAGGAATTGACTTTAAGGTACTTAATTTATGCACATAGTATAGCATCTGTTTTTGCATTGTTGATTTTAAGTACCATAGAATTTGAACTGAACCATAGCTGATCCTCTGGCAAGTTTTCAGGGGCAGTTAATTGCATGGGAGGGGATTGCCCATCCTTCTTCCTCAGAATGACCTCAAACCACATGCCTTCGGGATTCCAGCACAGCTTCTTGGTGCTGGACCACAAAGCTCGCATATTTTTGTATTGGAATATATTTGCATTAGATAATTTCAATTTCTCAGAAATTTGTTTCTCTTGTACAGCTAAAAAATGTATTTGCATGATGATCAATATATTTCATATTGTTTTGATGTTAGTAATCTTGACATCAACTTTGTAAGTAAAGCTGTTCAAGTTGTTAAGTGCTTTTGAGTTGGAACTATTTCATAGCGACCCTCCAGAGGGTCTTCAGAGGCAACAAATTGCAAGAGGGTAAATTGCCCATCCTGCTCCCACAGAGCACCTGTTGTGGTCAAACCATATGCCTTTGAGATTGCAGTGCAGCTTCTTACCACTAGCCCACCAGAGCCCGTTAGGGTATATTTAATTGTCCAATTTTTACATATCAGGAAACTTGGGCTCCTTTACTTGATATAGGCTCCTAACTAATTACTGACAGTGAAGATTAGACTGTTTCCTGACTCATATCTCCATATTCATTTCATCATAGTACACTTATGCTTTTTGAGTAATATTCCACCAGGTCAAATAAAAGGTATCCTGGTAGCTTAGTAGTTAAACATTGAGCTGCCAATCAAAAAGTCAGCAGTTGGAACTTACCAGCCAATCCAGAGGTGAAATGTAGCAGTCAGCTTCTGTAAAGATTTGTAGCCTTGGAAACCTTACAGGACAGTTCTAGTCTGTTCTTTTAGGTTACTGTATGCATAGGAATCAACTTAATGCCATTGAGGTTGGTTTTTTTCACCCAGATAATATGTTGTCATTTTTCAGAGAAGACAATTTAGTCTTATGAAATCCTTTCTTTACCTCCTGTTCTAAGAATTCTTGTGGAAATTGCTTTTTATGATTTTTTTATTATTATTTTTTGTGTGTACCATCAGATCTGATCTGACTAGTACAGGAGGAGATTGTCTCTCCTTCTCCAGCAGAACATCTGGTGGATTTGAACTTTGTGCCTCTGGGATTGCAGTGCAGCTTTGCTTTCTATGATTTAATTCAGAATTAATTACCAAAAAAGTCCCGTCCATGTCAGAATTAAGCATTTTTACAGTTGTTGTTATGTGCCACCAAGTTGCCTGCAACCCATAGTGACCCTGGATACAGCGGCTCTAAAACCTGCCTTGTCCTGAGCCAGTCTCACTAATTCTGGCACACCAACTCCCATTTCCCCAGTTATTATAGCAATCCATGTCATCCAGGGTCTTCCTCTCCTGCACCGTCCCTCCACCTTCCCAAGATGATATCCTTCAAGGACCAATCTCTCCTGGCCCAAAGTATGTGAGACAGAGCTTCAAAATTCTAGCCTCTAAGGAAAACCTTGGTTTAAATAATTAACGATTCCCTTTCAAAGAAACATAGTTTGTGAGATAATTTATAGTGTTCTCATATTGGAGGTAGATGTGACCACCTGCAAGACAGACATGCTTGAATACTGTATATTTTCCATTTTTTATTACCGGAATTGATGGGCATAGTTCTATTATTTTTTTTTTTTCATTTAAAGAATCCTTGTGCTGTTTGAGTGTGGTCTGTATAACTCACTATTTGTGGATTGTTGTCATGTTTGAGGTTAAAGGCTTCCTCAGAAGAACAGCCTGGCAGTCTGCTTTGGAAAAGTCAGCCATTGAAAAGCCCTGTAGATAACAGTTCTAATCTAACATATAAGGGGTTATGAGCTTGAATAGACTAGACAGCAACTGGTTACTTCCATATAGCCAGTCTGTCTCTATTTAATTATAATTACTCTTGTTCAGAAAATGTAATGTTTTAACCAATATGATGATTCAAATTTGTGACTCAAACTAGACATCTAATAGAATCAGTGCTAAAATAAGGACTAGTATTAGAAGATTTTAAAATAAATTACTTCAAATTATTCTAAAGCAGAGAATCACTAACTCAATAAATACGTGATGATTTCAGTAAAAGTAAAGAATACTAATTTCCCATGAAATTATAATTTGAAAAAATATTTTCTTTTTCTCTGGAATATACCCAATTTGGATATTCCTGTTTAGAATTATCTTCATTATAATAGTTAAAATATGCTCGCTCGCTCGCTCTGTGTGTGTGTGTGTGTGTGTGTGTGTGTGTGTGCATAAAAATCTGTGTGGTAGTTACTAGAACCTATCATCTACAGTATGAATTTACATACTGTAAATGTACTACTGTGAATGTACAGTCACAGCTTTAAAATACTACTGTGGTCTCTAATTTAAACCAAGGAAATACCTTATTGTATTAGCACGAAGAATCAAGGTTTTTAAGCCTCTTATACTTTAGGCACCATAGCCTATCCCTCTTAATATTTAATCATCATTTCCTTATTACCAGCAGTTTTCTGTGTCTTTGCTTCTAACAAAAAAGTTGAACTTAAGAGTTAGTGATTCTCTTACATAGAATAATTTTAAGACACTTGTTTTCAAATCGCTTAACATGAGTCCTTATTTAAGAATTGATTCCATTATGTGTCTACTGAAATAAAAGGCAAGCTGCTGATCTTAGCGTAATTTAATATTTGTCATCATCCAGTTTATCAGACTCTGTGTTACTAACTAAAAAGCTTCACTTCAGATGCTTTGGGCATGTTGCTAAGAGAGGCTGTTCCTTGAAGAGGGACATCATCTTTGGAAAGGTGAAGGTGGACAAAAGAGACCCTCAACTAAATTGATTAACACAGTAACTGCTGCAGTGGGCTCAAATATGTCAAAGATGATGAGGATGGCAAAGGATAGGACATAATTCAGTTCATTCGGTCCCTGTGAGTCTTACTAAACTTGGTGTCACCTCATAACAAAAAGCAATAAATAGTATATAAAGGAGCAATGGAACTCAAGAAGCATAGCTGTCCTATTTGGTACACCTCTTCCCATCGGTATGTTACAGTTGTTATGTGCCATTGAGTCACCTGCCACTCATAATGACCCTATGTATAATATCCCTATCCTGATCTAGTCTCACTGACTCCAGCATACGCAGCTCCCCTTTACCCTAGTTACTGTGTCAGTCCATCTCATTCAAGGTCTGCCTCTCTGACATTGTCCCTCCGCCCTTCCAAGCATAATGTCCTCTTCTGAAGACTGGTCCATCCTGACTACATGTCAAAACTATGTAAGCCAGAGTTTCAAAAGCCTTGCCTCCAAGGAGAAACTTGGTTTCACCATCTCCAAGACATATGAAATTATTTTTAGGGGCAAACAGTTAATAGATAAAACAGGAAATTAAATTAACAATTTAAGGTGAATACTTTGGCAAAAAGGGTAATGTGCAACTATTTCAGTTATAACCAAGTATTTCCAAACCGTCTTTGTAAACATACATTGTACATCTAATTACATATTTCAATTGTCGTTTTTAATATATCATCTATAGCTGAAATAAATATCAAGTATAGATAAATTATCTGATAACTAAATCTTACAGAAACTCCTTATTATCACAGGTTGAGTTCAACTACTTTAAGAAATAAAACGGCTTTCCTAATACCCTACTCTTCCTGAGGGTTATGCTGACTAAAACAGAGCAAGTGGTGTAGGCCACCATAACCCAGTTATTCCACCACCACCATGAGCCTCCCAAAACAACAGAGCCAGTAGTGGTATATGCACTTAGTATATATTTGTAGCCATGCCTAACCTAGATTGTTGGTTTTTTTTAATCCGAACTAAAGACTAAAAACCACTTACAGAGCCCTTTATATAAGTTGTTTATGGGATTTTAGTTAAACTTAAAAATTTTTTATTGATATAGTAACAATTTAATAAAATAATTATGGCAAAAAACTTAACACTTACTTTAATAACCTAATGTTTTGCATTATTTTTTGTAATGAGAGGTGCTCTTACATCATTTTATCATAACTTTTTAATGCTTAAAAAAAGGCATAAGGATTGTTTCCTCTTTTTTCAATTTAAAATGGTTTTCCATGTTGTCTTTTTTGTGCCATTAGACAAATGAAAATGATTTAAGAAAATTTTTTTCCCAGTATGGATCTGTAAAAGAAGTGAAGATTGTAAGTGACAGAGCTGGAGTATCCAAAGGGTTAGTATCACTAAGAATAGTGCACAAAATTACTAACTGTATTTTACTAAATTACTTAGTTTTGTTTACTAACTTATTTTGGTTCTTATTTTATAAAAAAAATCTTTTGTTTCTTATATATGTTTACTAATGTGCATGCATGCCTGTGTATATATTTAAAAAGGAGGGAAATAGTATTGAATTCCTGATTTATTAGGAAGGTTTTCTTGCCATGGACTGAAACATTTAAGTTATAAATGTTAATATTCAGTACCTACTGTCCAGAAGCTAAGGAATGAGAAGCTAAAGAAATGTTTGGAATTGTATTTCTGTTAGTATAGTGAGAACATTGTCTAGTTAGTGGTAAGGAGTTGTGCTGCCATCCCATAGGCACACAGTTTTAATCCAGCTTCTCCTTGGGAGATGGACAGTCTCCTCATGTGTGATTTATAGCCCTGGAAAAACCCTCCAGAGAGTCAGCTATGAGTTAGTTCCAAGTCAGTACCACAGAGTAACACCAGCTCTAAAGAATGGAACTTTGGCCACTTTGAATCAGATAATCATATGGTATACTATGCAGAGAATGAAAAACAGAAGAAAAGTGGTATTAGCTTTCATTATCTAAAAGTCCATTTCAAGTTCTATCCTCAAGTACAATGTTGTGAGTGATAAGATATTATCCTTACACATACACAGAAGACCCTTAATATGACTACTATTCAAATACATGTTCTTAAATCTAGAGCCAGAGAGGTGGTCGGTTGTTATTATGTGCTTTCACGTCGCCTGCAACTCATAGTGACCCTATGTACAACATCCCTAAACCCTGCTCTAGCCTATGCCAATCTCACTGTCTATGACACACCTACATTATTACCCCAGTGACTGAATCAATCCATCTCATATAGGGTCTTCCTCCCCTGTGCTGTTCTTCCACCCTCCCAAGCATGACTGTCCCTCTTCAAGGACTGGTCCTTCCTTCAGCATGTCCAAAGTATGTCAGACGAAGTTTCAGAATCCTTATCTCTAAGGAGCAGCCTGGTTTAACCCTCTCTAGGATGAACCTGTTTATTCCTCTAGCAGTCCGTGTTATATTCAGTGCTCTTCACCACCACCACAGCTCAGAGGCATCATTTCTCCTTCTATCATCCGTAGTCATTGTCCAGCTTTCTGATGCGTAGCAAGTAATTACAAAGACCATGGCCTGGATCAAGCACACCTTAGTCTCCAGATTGACATCATTGCTCTTCTGTACTTTGGAGAGGGCTCTGACAGCCATCTTTCCCAGTGCAATTCATCTTTTAATTTCCCGGCTGCTGGTGCCAAGAGTGTTGATTGTGGAGCCAAGCAAACTGTTAACCATCTCAGTCTCTTCACAACCTATCATGATGCTGCCAATTGGCCCAGTGGTGTGGTCGGAATCTGTTTTCTTTGATATTGAGCTTCAATCCATTTTTAAGGCTGCAGTCCTTGACCTTCTGCAGTAAGCACTGCAGTTCCTCCTCAGTTTCAGCAAGCAGGATTATGTCATCTGAGGAAGAAATTGAAAATTTTTATCAAATCTTGCAGTCAACAATTGACCAAACATGCAGTCAAGATGCATTAATTATAATTGGTGGCTGGAATGCAAAACTTAAAACAGAGAAGAAGGAATAGTAGTTGGAAATACAGGCTTGGTAATAGAAATGAAGCTGGAAATAAAATAATATAATTTTATCTTTTCAAGGATTTATTCATTGCAAATACTTTTTTTAAAAGACACAAATGGCAACTTTACGCATGGGCCTCACCTGATGGGCTGCATAGGAATCAGATTGACTACATCTGTGGAAGGAATTGTTGGAGAAGCTCAATACTGGCCATCAAAACTAGGCCAGGGCACACTGTGGGTCAGACTCTCAGTTACTCATGTACAAGTTGAAATTGAGGTTGAAGATAATGAAAATAAGTCCATGAGAACCAAAATATGATCTTGAATCTATTGCTTCTGAATCTAAGATCATTTAAGTTTGAAGTATTGAATGCCAATGATGAAAAATCAGAAGAGTTATGCATTGATACCAAGGATGTAATTGTGAAGAAAGCAGAATGTCATTACTAAGGCAAAGGAGAAAAAAAAACCTAAATGGACGTTAGAAGATAACTCTGAAAATTGCACTAGAGCATCAAGAAAACAAAAAAAGGGAAAAGCTGAAGTAAAAGAGCTGAACAGATTTCAAAGGGCCACTCGGGAAGACAAAGCAGAGTATTATAATTGAATGTACAGAGAATTGCAGAAGCAAAAGGGATGACCTCACGCTGCATCTCTCAAGCTGAGAGAACTGAAAAAAATAACCAACATTTAAGCCTCAAGTTGCAATATAGAAAGATGCTATGGGCAATATATTGAAAGTATCAAAAGAAAATGGAGAAAATATACAGAATCTCTGTACCTACAGGAACTGACTTACACTGAAAAATTTCAGGAATTACTATATGAGTAGAAGTACCAATAGTCATGAAGGAGGAAGTTCCAGCTCTATTGATGGCATTGGCAAAAAATAAGGTCCTGGGATTCAATGAGATACCCATTGACTTGTTTCAGTTAACAGATGCAATCTTGTATGTGCTTACCAGACTATGCCAGGAAATTTGGAGAATAGCTGTCTAGCTATTGGATTGGAAGAGATCTGTATTTGTTCCCATTCCCAAGGTGATCCAATAGAATGTAGAAACTATCGAACAATATCACATGCAAACAAAATACTGCTGAAGATCATTCAAAAATGGCTGTAACAGGACATAAGTAGGAAACTGCTGGAAGTTCAAGCAGGATTTAGAAGAGGCCATGGCACTAAGGATATTGTGGATGTAAGATGGATGAAAGTAAAGAATACCAGAAGAATAAATATTTGCTTTGTAGGCAAAGGCACTTAACTGTGTGGATCATAAGAAATTATGGCTAACATTGAGAAGAATGGGAATCCAGAGCACTTAACTGTGCTTATGTGAAACCTAGACCGGGAAGCTGTTGTTTGAACAGAGCAAGGGAACACTGCATGGTTTAAAATTAAGAAGGGAGTGCATCAGAAGTATAATTTCTCTCCACACCTGTTCAGACTGTATGCTGAGCAAATTATTCAAGAAACTGAACTGAAGAGGAATGTGGCATCAAGATTTGAGGGAGACTCATTATTAATCTGGGTTATGCAGATAACACATCCTTGCTTGCTAAAAATGAGGAGTTGAAGCACTTGTTGCAGAAAATTGAAGCACTTGTTCAGAAAAAGCCTTCCGTGTGGATTGCATTCCATTGGACCAATGGGCAGCAGCATGATAGATGGAGAGATTGAAAACTGTCAACTTCATTTTATTTAATCCATAATCAGCAAGAGGAAAACTCCCAATGAGATGTATTGACAAAGTGACTGCAGCAGTGGGCTCAAGTGTAGTAGAGTTGATGAGGATGGCACAGCATAAGACAGGGTTCAGGTCTGTTATTTCTAAGTTGTACTCTACAGCACCTAACAACAACATGAGTTGGAACCAACTACACAGCAATGAGTGTATATCATTTTAAAAATGCCTGGAAATATAGTCTGCATTTTATACTTTTTCCACTAGGTGGTGTATGTGTTTTACCAAAAAAAGGTAAAAATATATCCTTTGCTCTGGTTTAGTATTTGGGCTAATACAAAAGAGACATTTCTTTGTCAGAAAAAGGACTTTATATAGTACAGTAAATTATAAATAGAAGAAAACAGTCAAGAAATTATATTTTAGAATTGAGCTTAAATAAATTGCACTTTACAGATAGCAATCACATGAAAAGCCTGAGTTGTATGTAGTTTTATATATATTTATTTTATATATTTCTTTTTAATTGGCATTATGTAAGGAGTATAATAATATATATTGCATGTGGTGTTTTTTTTTAAATAAAAGCATAGAACTTAGTGCCATTAGGTTAAAACTATCTCTTAACTGATCCTTACAGGGCTTTAGGGGGCTGCCAAGTAAACAGGAGAATATTGTCCCTCTTTTCTCCTGAGCAGCTGCTGGTGAATTTAAACTATATAAGGAGATTATTACCGCACACTGAAATCTACTGCATTCTTATTTATAAGCCAAACCATGAATCTGTCCTGCCCTGAAAAGAGTGCCTTAGATATGCAGCCCAGGGTTAAACCTTTTAGAAGGCCCTGGATTTCTTTTTCTTAGGTTAAATAAATGTCATTAAGAGAAAGATGGTAGTGTAAAATTGTGAAAATTTCACCTTTAATCTTGGTGCATTATAAAAAATATCACTTCTGTAATATTTAATTCCTAAAACTATTTTTTACAATCTTAACATTAATACAATAGTTTCAGAAATAATTACTATATTTATTTAGGTATGGGTTCATCACATTTGAAACACAAGAAGATGCTCAAAAAATTTTGCAGGAGGTAAGATCCTCTGATGTATCTGTGTGACTTTCACCTTTAGAGCTGCTTTTGTTGAAACTAATTCCTTCATATGTTTTTTTTAATAGCAGAGTTCCAGTATAATGAGCAGTTACTGAAATGAAAATAATTTTATGAT
Source organism: Elephantulus edwardii (assembly GCF_000299155.1). Taxonomy (NCBI): domain Eukaryota; kingdom Metazoa; phylum Chordata; class Mammalia; order Macroscelidea; family Macroscelididae; genus Elephantulus; species Elephantulus edwardii. The sequence goes on along the minus strand of NW_006399825.1, from coordinate 1,981,648 downwards.
AGTCATTTGTGTTCAAAATAATAGTTTTTCACTTTATTGGTTTGAACTAAGAACTTGAGATTGTGTCTTTTTGAAGTGTTAGTACTTAAAGTAGTTTTTAAATTCCTTAAAAATGTTATAAGCAAATTCTTACAGGTAAGCTGAAATTCTTTCCAGTCTTTTAATGTTATATTGAAGCTAAGAGGGAAAAGTCTATTATCTGTAATTAACTATAATAACCTTTTATGGCAAATACAGAATTTACTTTTTAACAAAGAATATAATTTTTAATTATAAATTATCATATACTTCAGGTAAGAAATTAGTATCACAGAACTGAAGCCAAACTTAAAACCCAGGTCTTTTCAATCCCAAAATGTTTCCCTTTCCACTGTACCTTCCTGCTTTCAAAGAAAGTCAGTCGGAATTTTTTAAAATCTTTCTCACTGGATTTCATTTGTGGTGTTATATAGTGCAAAAAATAATAATTCATTCTTTATTGTAGGCAGAAAAACTTAACTATAAGGATAAGAAACTGAACATTGGTCCAGCAATAAGAAAACAACAAGTAGGAATCCCTCGTATGTATTGAGATAGAATATTTTGTTAATGTTCTTGGTAGACATTTTATATAACTTTATTAAGATGTAAAGTTTCTTTTATTTAATAAAAGTGACCAGATGAGAATTTCTTACCACAAATCAATATTAGATCTATATATTAGCTTTTTGGAGGATTACAGAACAATTTCACCACTTCCTGGTCGGTTTACTGAACTATAGAGCCTTCTATGATGCTGGAAGCTATGTCACCAGTATTTCAAATAGCAGCCGGGTCAGCCATGGTACACACATTTTTTAGCTGAACTCCCAGACTAACAAGTAAGACTGGCCATCCACTTTTGAAATAACAAACCTTCAAAAATCCTATGAAATATTTAAATTGAAGCTTAATAAAATAAACAGTATTTCACAGAAGCCAAAATAATGACATTCATTTTCTCAAAACTCATTGTCATTGCGTCAGAACTGATACCTGATCCTTCAGTGGGTTTTCAGAGGCTGTAAATTACACAGGAGGAGACTACCCATCAAAGCCACTGGTGAATTTGAAGCACCACATGCTGCCTTTGGGCTAACAGTTTACTTCCCCTGCTGATTATGGCACTAGCTGAAGAAATTTAAAAGAAGTCCACAAGAGCAAAAGTATGACTTTTAGTTATCCAACCTAAATTTAAAAACTGCCTCAAGAAAGTTTAACAGGGCAGCAAGTAATAGATGTTGGAGAGGATGTGGTGAGAAAGGAACTATTATACATTGTTGATGGGATTGTAAAATGGTACAACCAATCTGGAAGGCAGTTTGGCGCTTCCTTAAAAAGTTGAACATAGAAATTCCCTATGACCCAGCTATTCCACTACTTGGAATATACCCTGAGAATATGAGAACTGAGGCACAAACTGAAATTTGTACACCAGTGTTCATAGCAACATTATTCACCATCTCAAGAACATGGAAACAGCCCAGATGTCCAACCACAAACAAATGGAGAAATTATGGTACATTCACACAATGCAATACTATGCAGCATGCAGGAGCAATAACTTTGTAAATTATTACCTAATTTGGGAGGGACTGGAGAGTATTATGCTGAAAGAACTAACTCAGTCCCACAAGGATAAATATTGTATAAGACCATTATTGTAGAATGCGTATAAGGATCCAAGAGGGGTGGGAGATGCTGAAAGCAGAGGGATGTGGATGTACAGAGGAAAGAGGGGATTAGTCATTGGGTTATACAGTTTGATGGGAGGGTGAGAGAAATTGAAAGAATTTGTTTGAATTTGTACTATAATTTTGTAAATAAAGTAATTAAATGAAAAACTGCCTCAAGAATAAATTTGATGCATTGAACACTAATGAATGCAGACTGTAAAAGTAGTGGGATGGCATTAAGGACATCATCCTTGAAAAAGCAAAAGACAGGACAGAAAGAAAAGACTAAAATAGAGGTCAAAAAATGCTCTGAAACTTACACTAGGAGAGACAATAACAAAGGGAAAAATTGCTCAAGTAAGAGAAATCACTTGATTTCTCCAGTGGGCTTTCAGAAGGTGTCAATCACATGAGAGAAGATTGCTTCTCTTTCTCCTGAGAAGCACCTGTTAGATTAGAATCACTTGCCTTTAGGTTGACAGAGGAATTCTCTCTCTATTCTCTAAGCCACCAGCGCTCTCTGATGATTAACATAGAACATATTTTTTTAAAAAATCTTAACAACCCAGGATGGGTCAAAGACAATCAACAATTAAAAAGAAAGTTTGAATAAATACCTAAACTTAGTCTGTCCTAGATAAATGAAACTAGATTGCTCCTTGGAGACAAGGGTGGTGATAATTCTTGTCTGTTATACATAGGGCATGTTGTTAGGAGAGGCCAGTCTTTGGAGAAGGACATCATACTTGGAAAGGTGGAGAGTCACTGTGAGAAAGGAAGAACCTCAACAAGATAGATTGATACAGTGGCTTTCACAATGGACTCAGTTGTGTGTGGGAGAGTGTTCAGATATATTGTTCATAAGGTCACTAACTTGTAGTAGACTAGATGGACTGGCATAGGAGTTGAACATGCTAGCCGTTTTGCAGATGATGCATAGCCCAGCAATGTTTTGTTCTGTTGTACATAAGCTTGCCATGGGTCAGTCAACTCAGGGATTGCTAACACTCTATATTACCCATTTTATTTATCAAAATTATAATTAACTGAGCACTGGTGGCCAAATTAACCAGGGTGCTGTTGTGCAAACAGCAAAGGAACACTATTGTTGTGTACTGTTGAGTCAAAACCAACCCATAGCTGACCCTCTGACGGGTTTTCAGAGGCTGTTAATCACACGGGAGGAGATCGCCCATCCTTCTGCAGAGTAGCTGGTGGCCTTGAACTGCGTTCCTTCGGGATTGTACCTTAGCCTCTTGTCACTATGCCATCACTATGCTGTATTCTCTCTCCACACCTATCCAGTCTGTATGCTGAGCAAATTATCTGCGAAACTGGACTCTGAGGATGAATGTGGCATCAGGATCAGAAGGAGACTCATCAATAACCTATGTAATGTAGATGATGCATTCTTGCTTGCTGGAAGTGAGGAGTACTTGAAGCACTTGTTGTAGAAGATCAAAGAATGTCGCCTCCAATATGGATTACTTCTCAATGTCAAGAAAACAAAGATTCTTACCACTGGACCAATAGGCCGCATAATGATAGATGGAGAAAAGATTGAAACTGTCAACAACTTCATCTTAATTGAATCCACAGTCAACACCTTTGGTACCAGTAGTCAGGAAATCTGGAGATATATTGCACTGGGAACGTCGCTGTTAGGGACCTCTAAATTATTGAGGTTTGATGTCAGTTTGAAGAGTTAAGGTGCATCTGATTGAGGCCATGGTCTTTCTGATAACTTTCTGTGCTTGTGAGAGCTGGGCAATGAATAAGGATGACAGAAGAATTGATGCCTTTGAGCTGTGGTATTAGAAAAAAGTACTGAACATTCCTTGGACAGTCAAAAGAACAAGACATCTTTGAGAGGGTGCAGCCAGACTGATCTTTGAAGGCAGATGTGGGCTTCGCCTCCTCACCACATATGCTTCGGGCATGTTACTAGAAGGGCTATTACTTGGAGAGAGAGATGATGCTCGAAAAGGTAGTGGGTCATGGAAGACCCTTGACTGGGTGGATTTACATGGTGACTAATGCAATAGTCTCTAATTTGTCAGGAAGTGTGAGGATGGACAAGACAGGACAGGATTCAGATTTGTTGTTCATAGGGTTACTGTGTACACCTAACAACAACAGCGTAACAAACTGGTGCCCTAGTGATAAGGAGTTGAGAGCTGCCAACCCAAAGGCAAGCAGTTCGAATCTTCCAACTGCTCCATGGGAGAAAGACAAGTTGTCTCTTCCTGTGCCGTTTACAGCCTCTGAAAACCCACTGGAGTGTTAGCTGTGAGTCAGTTTGACTCCATGGCATATAACAACAGAAATTACCAAAATATTTAATGATTAACATGAAACCTATCTTCTTATAGGACAGAGACCATGTTTTAAGTTTTTGTTAGATTTTCTGCTTGGGATATATATAATCTGCCTTGTAATAGTATGTACTCAACATTTATTTTACTGATAAACCTGTAGTTTATGGATATGCTTTAGTGAATTAATGAACCTTCTGAAATTTTGGGCAAAACTGTATATATTTCTGAGAAAATTATTACTTTTATCAGATTATTAAAATGATAAATTAAGAACTGCTAAAATAAACAACGGGAGAGTGCAAGTGGCCAAGTGGTAAAGAGTTGAGCTGTAAACCCAAAAGCATATGGTTCAAATCCACTAGATGCTCTGTAGAATAAAAATGAGCAGTCTCCTACCTTGTGATTAAGTCTCTAAAAACCCATTTGGAGGTCAGCTATGAGTAAATTCTGACTTTGACAGCACCTAACAACAGAATAATAATAATAAACCAAATCCAGTAAAACTGAACAGTGATAGTGCCACTTCAGTGGTAAGTTGATACTACTTGAATTTGGCTTCTGGACAAATATCAGTCAGCTCACTTGAAGTTTGTCAAAATTGAAATCCTCAGGTCTCACTGCAGACTACAACACAGAGTTCACATATAGCAACAATTGTGAAGATGACCAACAGTTAGTTCTGTTAATAAAGTTGGTTTTAATCAAAACCAACTTTTTAGCAACTAACACCACCACTTCGGTCTTAGCGGAATCAAAACCACTGAAGGTGGTGCAGGAATTTTTCTTTTAATAACTGTCTAGGTGATTCTTACTACATACTAATTTTTTAATTAATTTTAATGAATACATACTAATTTTTAAAAAGCATTGGCATAGTGAAAGATTACCAATATCAGTACACTTATATGATCAATGAGTTTTTGTCATTTACTGAGTTACATCAACTGGTTACCACCACTTACTTAACACAGCCTTTAAAGCCTCCTTCATAGCAAATACAGAAATTATCATTTTGGTTTTGCTGTACATAACTTTGGGGGAAAAGAGTCCCAGACCAGCCACTAAATATTTGGGGTCATATTTGCAGAAGTAGCAGTTGTAGCATTAGATGAGAAAATAAAGGAGTCTCACAAGATAAATGAATGTTTACTGATAATTTATCTAAAGAATTTCTAAATGAGAACCAAAATATCATCAGAAAAGTAGAAAGTCCTCCATCTTCACCACTTAACGTCTTCATGGACCTTTTGTTGTTAAGTGCCACAAATAAAATTATGCTTTAGGAACTTCACTACAGTGTCTACCAATAGTCTTCAAATAATATTAAATTATGTAATTTATATTTTTAAAAATAACTGCTTCACAGAGAATAATATAAGTTGTTAAACTATATGTTAATTTTATTGGTGTTGGAATCTGAACTGGTGGATTTATAGCATTCCTGATCTTTTTCTTTAATTCACCCTAAATAAATTGAATCCCTATGGTAGTAAATTTGAAATATATATCCATATGTATTTTAACATGTGAAAATTTTAAAATACTGTTTTAGTATTCATTTTTTAGCCTCAAAAATAATACTTTTTAAAGAACAAAAAAAAGGAAAAAAATTAACAAAAAAAAGAAATAAAAAAAATACTTTTTAAATAGTATTTATAAATTACATTCAGTTTTGAGGTTTCCCTTTCTAAAAATTTTAAAAGATAAAATTGAACACACCAATTATTATTTTCATCTCTCCTTTAGGTTCCAGTATCATGCCAGCAGCTGGAACAATGTATCTAACAACTTCAACAGGCTATCCTTATACCTATCATAATGGTGTTGCTTATTTTCATACTCCAGAGGTAGCATCTGTCCCACCACCTTGGCCTGTAAGTAATTTTGTTTAAGGATTTTCTTTTTTATACTGATAGTACAAATTTTTTAAATACTTGTTTTTATTCTGAAATATTTCAGCCACAAATACTACTAATAAAACATGTCAAACACCCCAATTTAACAGATGTCACTATTTTGTCATATTTACTTATTATAAAGTAAGAATAAATATAACAAATACAAGTAAAAGTGTCCTTTCCATCCTAACCATTTACCTTCTCCTCAGAAGTAACCAGAATATCTTTCCTGTCCATTTTATGTTTTTACCAGTGTATCATATAATCTACTTTTCTAAGTAATGCTATTTTAAAATTAAGCTATGTTTATCTTTACATATAAGTCCACCTATTTAAATATTTTATGACTCTCCATAGTATGTGTCATAATTTTTTATATTCTCCTATTGATGGATATTTTAACTTCCTTCCCAATATTTTCTAAAAGCAAGGTTACCATTAACATCTAGAGGTTACACACACACACACACACACAC
>NW_006399825.1:1950997-1975108 GCF_000299155.1 Elephantulus edwardii | reverse complement strand
TTTGGGTAGAATGCTGAATGATCCAGGATGTATAAAAAGAAGATGGAAGGAGTACACAGAGTCACTGTATCAGAAGGAATTGGCTGACACAGAGGGATTTCATGAAATAACATACGAGCAAGAACCTATGGTGATGAAGGAGGAAGTTCAAGTTGCTATGAAGGAATTGGCAAAGAACAAGGCTCCAGGAGTTGACTGCATACCAACTGATTTATTTCAACAAACAGACGCTGCCCTAGATGTGCTCACTAGGTTGTGCCAGGAAATCTGGAGGACAGCCAGCTGGCCAACTGACTGGAGGAGATCAATATTTGTTCCCGTTCCAAAGAAAGGTGACCCAACAGAGTGTGGAAAATATCGAACTATATCATTGATATCACATGCAACCAAGATTCTATTGAAAATTATCCAAAAACGTTTAGAACAATATGTCAACAGAGAACTGCCAGATGTGCGGGCTGGATTTAGAAGAGGACGATTTATCAACAATCTGCGTTATGCGGATGACACAACCCTGCTTGCTGAAACTGAGGGCCTGAAGCGCCTGCTGCAGAGTGTCAAGGACTGCAGCCTGCAATATGGATTGAGGCTCAATGTCAAGAAGACAAAGATTCTCACCACTGGACCAATCGGCAGCATCAGGATGGATGGTGAAGAGATTGAGATTGTACACAGCTTTAGTTTGCTTGGCTCCATAGTCAACAGTCTTGGCACCAACAGCCAGGAAATTAAAAGGCGCATTGCCATGGGAAAGTCTGCTGTTAGGGACCTCTCCAAAGTGCTGAAGAGCAGTGGTGTCTCTCTGGAGACTAAGGTGCGTCTGATACAGGCCATGGTCTTCGCAATCACCTGTTATGCATCAGAGAGTTGGACAATGACCAAGGAGGATAGAAGGAGAACTGATGCCTTTGAGCTGTGGTGCTGGAGAAGAGTACTGAGAATACCATGGACTGCTAGGAAAACAAACAGATTCGTCCTGGAGAGGGTTAAACCGGGTGGCTCCTTGGAGGCAAGGATTCTGAGGCTCCGTCTAACATACTTTGGACATGTTGTGAGGAGAGACCGGTCCTTGGAGAGGGACATCATGCTTGGGAGGGTGGAGGGACGGCGCAGGAGGGGAAGGCCCTCTATGAGGTGGATTGATTCAGTGACTGGGATAATCGGGATGGGAGTGTCAGAGACAGTGCGATTGGCACAGGACAGAGCGGAGTTTAGGGCTGTTGTACATAGGGTCGCTATGAGTCGCAGGCGACTCGACGGCACATGTCATGGTACTAGGGATATTATAGATAATGTAAGATAGATCTTGGCAGAAAGCAAAGAATACCAGAAGAATGTCTATCTGTCCTTCATTGACTATGCAAAGGCTTTTGACTGTGTGGATCACAGCAAGCTGTGGCTGACTGAGAAAAATGGGAATCCCAGAACATTTGATCGTGCTATTGTGAAACCTATATTTGCACCAAGAGGCAGTCGTCAGAACAGAGCAGGGAGACACTGGATGGTTCAAAATTAAGAAACAGGTCCGTCCTGCGTGTATTTTGTCTCCATACCTTTTCAGTCTGTATGCAGAACAGATCATCTGAGACACTGGGCTGTACGAGGAGGAATGTGGCATCAGGATTGATGGACAAATCGTCAAAACCTGCGTTATGCAGATGACACAATCCTGCTTGCTGAAACTGAGGAGGACCTGAAGTGCTTGCTGCAGAAGGTCAAGGACTGCAGTCTTCAATGTGGATTGAAGCTCAATAACAAGAAAACAAAGATTCTCACCACTGGGCCAATTGGCAGCATCAGATGGATAGTGAAGAGATTGAGATAGTTAAGAGTTTCAGTTTGCTTGGCTCCACAGTCAACACTCTTGGTAACAGTGAGGAAATCAGGAGATGAATTGCATTGGGAAAGTTAGCTGTGAGGGACCTCTCAAGGTTACTGAAGTGCAACAACATCAGGCTGGACACTAAGGTATGCCTGATCCAGGCTATAGTCTTTGCAATTACGTGCTATGCATCGGAGAATTGGACAGTGAATAGGGATGATAGAGAATTGATGTCTTTGAGTTGTGATGCTGGAGAAGAGTGTTGAATATACCATGGACAGCTAGGAGAACAAACAGGTTTGTCCTGGAGAGGCTGAAGCCAGAATGTTCCCTGGAGTCAAGGATTCTGAAGCTTCGTCTGCCATAATTTAGGCATGTTGCAAGGAGGGACTGGTCCTTGGAGAGGGACATCATATTTGGCAGAGTGGAGGGACGGTACAGGAGAGGAAGTCCCTCGATGAGATGGATCGATTCTGTGAGTGAAGTGGTGGGAATGAATGTGTTTTGAGACAGCGAGATTTACACAGGATAGAACAGCGTTTAGGGCTCTTGTACATAGGGTCGCTGTGAATCGCAGACGACTCCATGGCACATAACAACAACAGGGTTTTTTGTAGAGCCTTGTGATTTTCTCTGTACCCTGTAATATTGTCTGCATACAGTGACAGTTTTACCACCTCTTTGCCAATCTGGATGCCTCCTACTCTCTTGTCTATCCTAGCAAGTGTTGAGGAGGAGGAGGCCTCTGGCCAAGGCAGATCGCCTAGCTCCAGAGAAGTGCAAGCCTATCTGACCCATCAGCCCTTAATACGGGATAGAGAAACTCTATTCTGTTTGGCTCTGCTAGCTTGAGAAAACTGGCCACCCAGTAAGATAGCTGCCACATCTTTTGAGCTGGGAGTGGACTGCACTGGGCTGAGGTTCTCCTGTCCAATCCACATATTCCACATCTACAAGTCTACCCCATCTTGTCTTCTGTTTACTCACCTGGGCTCTCTGCAGCGCTCCTAGAGTGGTGTGTCTCCATCACACTTACTGCCGTCAGGATGTTGCTGCTCCCTGCCAGCAAATGGACAGTGACAAACAAGTACTTCTAATACAATATTGAATGGGAATGGTGATAATGAGCATCCCTGTCTGGTCCCTGTTCGCAAAGGGAATGTCTTTAGTCTTTCCTCATTGAGAACAGTGTTTGCTCTTGATTTTGCATATATAATTTTCATATGATAGGAGATTTCCTTCTGTTCCTATTTTGTTGAGTATTTTAATCAGGAAGTGGTATTGGATTTTGCCAAAAGCCTTTTCTCCATCAACTGAAAGATCATGTGGTTCTTACTGAAACCAATTTGAAGACTTAAGGTGTGCCTGATTCAGGCTATGTTCTTTTCAGTCACTTGATATGCATCTGAAAGCAGAACAGTAAGTAAGGATGACAAAAGAAGAACTGATGACTTTGACCTTTGATGTTGGAGAACAGTACTGAATATCTCATGGACGACCACCAAAAGAACAAACATATGTCTTGGGGAGAATGCAGCCAGAGTGCTACTTGGAGGCAAAGATGACAAAGCTTTGTCTCACATACTTTGAGCATAGTTTGCTGGGAAAGCTGTTGCTTAGATAGGGACATTTGGGAAGGTGGAGAGTCCGCAAAAGAGAAGACCATCAACCAGATGGATTGACACGGTAACTGCAGCAATGGGCACAAACATGTCAGACAATGAGGATGTCCTTAGGATAGGACAGGGTTCAGATCTGTTGTTCTTAGGGTAAGTATGGGTCATACTCAATTTTAGAACACTTCACAATAACATAAGTAGATGGGTTGATTTCTGGGTTTTACGTTCTATTCTGTCAGTCTGTGTCTATTATTGTACCAGTAGCATGCCGTTTTGATTACAAGGGCAAAAACTCCAGTTCTTCTTAATTTTATTAATTCTTAAATAAAGTATTTTTACATTTTTGTCAGTGTTATGGAATGGTGTCTTGATTTGAGGGACTTCAGATGGCCTAGTGGTAAGCAGCTGTGCTGCAGTCCCAAAGGTATGAGTTCAAATCCACCATTTGCTCCATGGGAAAAGGATGATCAGTCCTCCCCTTCTGGAGACTAGATACAACTTGACAGCATACATCAACATCTTGTTTTTATATCCTAAATACTAAGGTGGAACACATTTTCATACATTGGCGTTTCCTCTGCTAATTACCTATTCTTACCCTTTGTCCATTCTTCCCTTGAACTTTTTCTTGTGTTCATTGTATAAATTTATGGATTGTAAATAGCTCCTTTGCCAATTATATCTTGCCCATTCATTTATTTATTATATTTTTTATCATACACAAGTTCTTTTTTAGTGTTGATAGTTGTGTTTGATTTATTTTATACTTTCAGCTTTTAGTATGTTGTTTAAAAACTTTTTCCTTAAGAGATATGAACCTCTTATATTTAGTTTCTAAAGTGCTAAAGTACTTCTGCTTTTTGCATTTGTTAAAACTAGAGTTTCTTCTTTTTCCTAGTGTTTAAAAATTAACCTTCCCATTTAAGACCACCATTATTAAAAGCTAAGGAAAGCTTTTAAATACCCAAGTTTGAAAGAAGCAAGTTTGGATTATAAATAGTGATGAGAAGGGATGGGGGAAAGAAAAATTAGTTTAAAAAAAACCCCAAAACTCTGTAGAAAAATTTTGAAATAAAAAGTCATTAGACTTTTTTTTAAAATGAAACTTTGTGAAATAACATTTTTCTTGTGTGGATGTTTCTTTCAAAGCTATTTTGTTTCATTAGTATATTTGTTTATTTTGTCCAGTTATAATTACTGTCTTTAATAAATCTTGCAAAGGCTTTTTACTGTGTGGATCACAACAAATTATGGCTTCCTTGAGGAAAATTGGAATTCCAGAACACTTGATTGTGCATATGCAAAACCTATGCTTAGACCGGGAAGCATTCCTCAGAACAGAGCGGGGAATCACTGCATGGTTCAAAATAAGAAAAGGAGTATGTCAGGGATGCATCCTGTCTTCATACTTTTTCTATCTATAATGCAGAACAGATCATTAGGGAACCCAGGACTTTATGAGGAGGAATATGGCATCAGGATTGGAGGAAGACTCATCCACAACCTCCACTGGATTTGCTTGATTTAGCTGTGGCCAGGAACCCTCTTATTTAGAGTCAGGCACGACCAGGAGGGTGGGCCTTATATTTAAAAGTTGGTTGAGCCCTCGAAACTGCTGCCCTTGGGCTTGGTGTTAATTGTTTTAGGGACTAACATTCTTCTAAGTGGTACAGCACTGGACTGTCATTTTGCTGTACTGAGAATACTTGGGGTTGAACACTGAACACTGTGCCTGGTGTATCAAATGACATAATGGTTACCTATGGTGGACCATGTTTGATGGAGCTCCCAGATTGAGACAAACTTGGAAGCAGGAGTGACATCCACTTCCTAGCCAACATATCTCTGGAAACTCTATGAACTTAGAGAAACAGCAATAGTTATAGAACAGGGTTCAGTTCTTTTGTTCATAAGGTCACTTTGCATTGTGTTTGACTCGATGGCTCTTAACAATATTTGCTTTAACACAAGTTTGGAAATGAAACCCCATTACATGTAGGATACTGTTAAAAGTTTTAATAATGGACCTTGGGGGTATAAAGTAAGTAAGAGCAAAATAAAATTTTTGAAACAGAAGCTGACTAGGTTTAGAAAACCAGTTTTAGGTCACTTTTATTAGAAATTCTTTTAAGACGTTTTTATCTAGACTAATTTTCCTATTTTTCCCCCCCTAACAGTCACGTTCTATGTCCAGTTCCCCTGTGATGGTAGCTCAGCCAGTTTATCAGCAACCCACCTATCATTACCAGGTAACTGTTAGTGTTAAAGTTTTTTTTCATAAGTTACTATGTTTTAAGTTGGTTTTTAATTCTATTTTATATGGAGAGGCTTTTTTTGTAACTTTATTCTTTCTCCTATAAATTATCTACTGCTTAAAAAGAGATACTGGGTAGCAGTTGTGTTATTTGCTTTTCCTTTGTATGAGGGAACTAGACAGTATCATACAAGAGAATGGGCTGTTTGCTGCCTTTCACCAAATAATAATGGGATCGATTGTCCTCCAAGCTAATACTTAATCTAAAAAGTCTTTAATAATAATAACCAAAGATAAAAGATATTAAACCATAGGTGGATTTTTTAAAAACATGCTAGTGTAAACTTTATATCAATTTTTTATTGTTTTATTAAATATATTTTAAAATACTATGGCTTGTTACATATTTTGACAGTGTTTTAGTTGACCAACACTATTTATTTTATATTGGTTTGCATACAAAATTCATATAGATTGTATTTCATATGTGTGTGTATACAGAGAAAGAAAGAGATTGTGTTTCATGCTTTCCTCAGCTCACATTGGGTTTTATGGTATCATTCCCATACATAGTATTTTATAAAATTAATCACAATCGACTTGTGCCCACCATTACCCTAACTTTGCAGGCCCCTCTCGGTCTTTCCTATTTGCTTTTTAGTTTCTCCCTCTGCCCACGTAACTCTGTGGCCTCAAGATTACCACCTCACCCTACCCCTTTTCTTCCTACACTTCCCCCTTTGTACTTTTGTTCACATTTTACTAGTTAGCCTTCTGTTTTTACACTAATGGTCTTATACAATATTTATCTTTTTGGTGCTGAGGTAGTTCACGCAGCATAATGTTCTCCAACTTCTCCCATGTTACATAGTATTTTTCAAAATCATTGCTCCTGGTGAGCTCTGGTAGCCTAGTGGCAAGAAGCTGCACTGCAATCCCAGAGGTACACAGTTTGAATCCTCCAGATGCTCTGCTGGAGGAGGGACAATCGCCTCCTGTACCATTCAGCTCCGATTTGACGGTATACACATGAAAAATAATAAAAATTTTTAAAAAAGGCATTGCTCCTGAGTCTGCTTAGTAAATATCCCATCACATGAATGTGCCACAATTTCTCGGTATTTTCGTTTATTAGTGAACGCTTTGACTGTTTACATTTTCTTGGCTATTGTAAGTAACGCTGCTATAAACATAGATGTGCAATTACCCATTTGTGTTCTTTTTTCCTTAGGCTATATTCCTAGCAGTGAAGTAGTTAGGTCATATGTGAAATTTCAAAGTTCAGTTTTTTGAGGAAATGCCAAACTGCCTTCCAGGATGGTTGTATCATTTTACAGTCCCACCAACCATGTATGAGAGTTTCAATCTCCACATCCTCTCCAACATTTATCGCTTGCTGTCCTGTTAGATTTTGTCACTGCTATTGGGGTGAGATGTTATCTCATTGTGGTTTTTACTTGCATCTGTATTATTGCCAATGATTTTGAGCATCTATTCATATGTCTACCACTATGTATATTTTTTTTTCATCATTTCTGCTTGAAGGTTGGGGGAAAGTAAATTGTATTTCCTAACCACTTGGGTCAGCAGGGGTCAGCCACCTCTGCTGTCTTTGGGTTGCCAAAGTCACATAAAGCTCAAATCATGCTTGCACCAAGGAAATTAAATATAAAATTTTTAAATAGGAGTGAGTAAGAAAAAGAGACAGGTGTTGATTCATGGGCATTGGAGTTTTTGCAGTCTGACACTGTCCTCAGTAATGCTGCTTTGAGCATTGGTCTGCAAATTTTTACTTGTGTCTGTGCCTTCATTTCTGTTGCATATACTTAAGAATGGAATTGCTAGGAAATAGCGAACTGTTCAACAAAATGACAATGCTGTTTTGTCTTTTCAGTGTTCTAATTTTTGCACATTCTAGCCAAAATTTGTCATTATTTTGCCATTGTCATTGCTTTTTATTAGAGATATTTTAGTGAGTATGACATAGTATCTTATTGTGGTTTTGATTTACATTTCTTTGATGGCTAGTGATGTTAAACATCTTTTCATGTGCTTATAGACTATTTGGGTATCTTCTTTGGAGAAACACTTATTCAGAGCTTTATTTTAGCCTGTTTTTTTTTAATTATATGTCTTTTATTCTTGACAAGCTTTTTATTAAATACATGATTTACATTTCATTTCTCCCATTTTCTGGGTTTGGTGGGTTGTTTACTTTGTTTTTATGTAGTTGGTTTGTATTCTTGTTTTAGGTTTTTGGTGTTTTTATTTTGGGTGTTTTTGTTTTTCTTCATTTCAGTGTTATCCTTAATAACAAAAGTTTTGGTAAGGCCAGATTTATCTAATTTTTTTCTTTTGTTTCTTGTGCATATATATTCACACTTCATATATATTCACACTACATATATATTCAGAATTCATTGCCAATGATTTCTTTCTATCTTTTAAGAGTCTTAATCATTTTAGCTTTTGTATTTAAGTCTTTAGTAATTTTTATATAAAATTAGATCTGTAAGATAACAAACAGATCATTCAGGAGGCTGGCCTTTATGAGGAGGAATATGGCATCAGGATTGGAGGAAGGCTCATTAATAACCAGTGCTATGCAGATGACACAACCTTGCTTGCTGAAATTGAGTAGGATCTGAAACTCTTTCTAGAAAAGGTCAAGGACTGTAGTCTTCAATTGGATTGAACCTCAACATCAGGAAGACAGAGATTCTCATCACTGAGCCAATTGACAGCATCATGATGGATGGAGAATATTTGAGGTTGTTAATAATTACAGCTTGTTCAGCTCAACGATCAGTCCTCTTGGCACCAACAGTCAGGAAATCAAAAAGTGAATTGCACTGGGAAAATCAGCTGTCAGAGACCTCTCCAGAGCACTAAGAAGCAACTGTGTCACTCTAGAAACTAAGGTGCACCAGACCTAAGCCATAGTCTTTGCAATAACATGCTATGCGTTAGAGAAGTGGACCGTGACTAAGGATGACAGAAGAAGAATTGATGTCTTTGAGTTGTAGTGCTGGCGAAGAGTGTTGAACATACTATGTATCACCAAGAAAATAAATAGGTCTGTCTTGGAAAAGAAGAAACCAAGTTTCTCCTTGGATTTTGAAGCTCCATCTCATACTTTGGGCATGTGGACAGGAGGGACCAGTCTTTGGAGAAGGACATCATGCTTGGAATTGTGGAGAGACCGTGCAGGAGATGAAGACCCCAGAAGAGATAGATGAATACAGTAACAGGTAATAAAGTAATATAGTAACTGGGGTAATAATGCTAGCTATAAGACTGGCTCAGGATAGAGCAAGTTTCAGATCTGTGGTACATAGGGTTGCTGAATCTCAGGCAACTCAGTGGCACATAACAACATAAAAGAGTCTAGCATCATTGTTTTGTATATGAATATCTAGTTTTAACCTTAATTTTTAATATGAGTGTGTCTTATTTGTGAGGGGTTTTTTGTTTTTCTCATTTTAGGCCTCTGCACAATGTCTACCAGGACAGTGGCAGTGGGGTGTTCCTCAGGTATAAATTAACTTTCATTATTTGATTTAAAAATGCCTTTTGTTGTTGTGTTTCCATGAAGACTATGTGAATATTAAAGTCAGTAAAGCTACATTTTAAATGTTCTTCTGTTTATTAATTATGCCACCTTTGGAATCAATTTAATCGTAGTATTCTCAGTTTCCTCATTTATGAAATGGATGTATATCCCTTTGTAACTTTCTTTGTCCTAACTTTTGGGAAGATCAGATGTGATCTACTTGTAAAATGTAAATAAAAGCATTTTAGGAACCAGACAAAATACTTTTTTCCCCCCACTGTTAGTGAAAAATTTAGCACTGTCCTAGCCTCACTTTAAAGTTTGTTTCACTTAGACTTGTGCTCATATTCTATTTTCAGTGTTTAAAGTTTGTTTTCATACAATCATTCATATACATTGTGTTCTATATAAATAATTACTATTGGTCAGTGCTCATTTTTTTCTTGTTCATTTCTCAACTTTTGAAGATAATAGATCACCACAAATTACTGTTTAATGACGTTTTCATGGAATGTTACAGTTAAAGTGCAGAGTAGACATTTAAGCCAGTTATACATAACTTACAATGAACTTAATGGTTTTTTCATTCTTTAAGGAATTTACATTTGAGTTCCTGAGACAATAGGAACTTTCAGAATTTATAATAGTAAAGTTCTTTAATGACATCTACAAAATCAAAATTTAGACCAACTGAGTTCCTAGTCTGTTGCTAACAGACTCCTGTGCTATCCGTCAGAAATAATACTTACTAAAAAAGCATAAAGGGAATGCTTATCTATTGGGTAGATTATTTGATTTGATAGAAATAACTGATCATATTTGAATTTGAACTATGATTTTATGTTTCAGTCACCTGTTTCTTCTGCTCCATTCTTATACCTGCAACCTTCAGAGGTTATTTATCAGCCAGTGGAAATTGCACAAGATGGTGGGTGTATTCCTCCTCCACTATCTCTGATGGAAACTTCAGTTCTGGAGGTATGTTTTAGTCTTTAAATTGCCTTCTAACCACTTCAACTTAACACTTCTTTTCTTTGTTTCATTTTTTCAAAAACACTGTTTGAAGCTGCTTCACATGATTTATTCACGTCAGTCTTCCCCTTTGTTATATGTAAGAATACTGCATCTTAAAACTTCCTCATTTTTTTTAAATTTTACTATTTCTTTGTGTGTGTGTACTGTCAAATCAAATATTACTGGTATAAGAGGAGATTGTCCCTCCTTCTCCAGCAGATCATCTGGTGGATTCGAACCACATACCTCTGGGATTGCAGTGCAGCTTCTTGCCACTCCGCCAGCCACGAGAGCTCCCAAAACTTATTTACTCTTAACTAGTTCTCAGCTATTCCCTGAATCAACTGGTTGGTTCCTAGACTAAACCCTGATGCTGTCTCCTTTACATAGTAAGATGATAAATGCTTCCTTTCTGGTTTTGTCTGTCAACTCTGTATTTTAATAACATTTTGCCAATTAAAATCATATAATAAGTAAAAAAGGAAAAGGTTTAGATTCGTAATACATAATTTTAAATTTATTTTAAAAATACAAATTGCAAATATGGTCATCAGTATCTGCCTTTTATTTCCAAACTGTCACTCTATTTACCATGAATTATTCATGCTATATTTTAAATCAGTATAAAGGATAAGGAAATTTGCACCATCTTTCAGTGCACTGTATTACTAGTTTGGGAACAGGAACAAATATGGATATCTTCCAGTCAGTTGGTCAAATAGCTGTTTTTCAAATTTCTTGGTGTATACTATTGAACATGGCCAGGGCTGCATTTGTTGAGTGCAGCACTTGGTAGTCAATTCCTGGGACCTCATTTTTAACCAATACTATCACTGTGCCTTCTTCATTCATTACCATTAGTTCATTTTTAAAATTATTGATTTGAATATAATAATTCATATACATCATGTTTTGTGCACCTACTTTATGTATTATGTAATTATTCACATGGATTATATTATATATAATTAGTTAGCATTGCTCTATACCTATTATCCCTCTGTCTTTTTAAGCCCCCATTGAAACTTTCCAATTATTTCACCCCATTCCAACCACTAACTTCTGCTATTTAGGTGATTTTCCCCCCCTTCCTCTTTTTCTACCTTTTCCCTTTTGAACATTTATACATATCTTACTCAGTTACCTTCCTATAGTCACAATAGTGGCTTTATGCATTATTTGTCCTTGTATAACTGAGATACTTCATTCAACAAAATGTTCTCTTCTTTCCCAAGTCATATAGTATTTTATAAAGTTGTTATTCCTTAGTGCTGCATAGTATTTTATTGTGTGAATGTACCAAAATTTCTCAAATCTATTAGTTTGTTAATGGGCAGTTGGATGGCTTCCATTTTCTTGCTGTTGTGAATAAAATTATAAAGATCAGACAATTCAAAATGGGAACAAAAGTAGAATCCCTGGCCTATGGTATAAATAGGCTTCCAAATATAGCCAAATGCACAACCTGGAGAAAACAAGATTTGTGAATGGGATCTTCTTAAAATCAAATCTCTGTGTGCGTCAAAAACTTTCTTCAGTAGAGTAAAAATAAAGCTCACAGATTCAGACAATATAATTGGTAACAACATTTCAGAGAAGAGATTGAAATTGTTAACAGTTCATCTTACTTGGATCCACCACAACACTCTGCCATCAGCAGGCAAGAAATCAAAAGACAAGTTGCATTTGTATAGAGTTTTTCTTTCACTATGGCTTTTCAAGTGTGGATGATTGACTGTGTGGATGGGTCAGACTATGCAACTGGGGCATAATGGGTTATCCACAAAGGGATTTGGCTATCATTCCATAAGAGGATTGGTCAGTCTTAACAGACTACAAGAGTACTGGCTCATCTTACCAGTACATTGAACAGCTTGAGCTTCAGAGATGGACTCATCCCCAACCAGAGAAGAGGAAAGAGACCTTCCCCTACCTTGGTGAAGAGGAGGCAGGAAAAAATATGACATGCTATGAATGGCAGCATCAGTCATGGCCAAACTGGAGAATTGACGTGAGATGGGACTTGTGTGGCAGAGACGGGTGTGGGTGCAGAAAGCCAATATTGGCAGGACTGAGAAAGAACTTTGTTGGACATTTGGATGGAGAGCCAATATTGGTGGGACTGAGAAATTGAGAATATTTAGATCCATGAGGCTGAGGTGCCTGCATGCACATTTTGGGAGCTGTCTTTACTGTATTCAGTTATTAATCTGTTTGTAAACTTTTAACTTCCCTAATATGGCTCTGTGTTGCCTGTGAGCTGTCACATTGAATATTGCACCTATTAAAACAGTAAGAATGGTGTTGAGATGAGTAGAAAGAGGAACAGGAGTTTGGGGGACATGTCTAACCTTATGGGAATTGGTTTTGTGTTACTGATGCTGTGGACGGTGATGATTCCCTTCTGTGAAGTTGATAAAAGTCAAATATGGCCATTCTCATTCAACTGTTGCTTTTTTTTTTTTAACAAGTCAGAAAATCTGCTGGCAAGGACCTCCCGATAGTGTTGAAGAGCAACAATGTCAGTTTAGAAACTAAGCTGTGCCTGATCTAGGCCATCGTTTTCTTGATTACTTGCTATGCATCAGAGAGCTAGACAATGATAGAAAAAGAATCAATGCCTTTGAGCTGTAGTGCTGGAGAAGAGTATTGAGCATACTATGGATTGCCAAGAGAACAAATAAGTCTGTCTTGGAGAGGCTGGTTGGTCCATGGAAGCAAAGATTTTGAAACTCTGTCTCACACAACTTGAGCATGTTTTCAGGAGGAACCAATCCTTGGAGAAGGACATGTTTGGAAGAATAGAGTGTCAGCACAGGAGAAGACGACCCTGGATAAGAAGGATTTGACTGTGGTAATTGTGGCAGGTATGTCAGAGACAGTGAGACTGGCTCAGGATAAGGCAAAGTTCGGACTTAACATTCATAGAGTCACTGTGAGTCATAGTTGACTGGATAGCACATAACAACAGCAACAAAGCCTCCACAGAAAGAGACTGATAACCCATCCCCACATAGGCAAAAGACATGAAAAAACTCATTTGGATGATCAAGAAACACATTAAGAAATGTTCAGAATCACTAACAAGTTAGAGAGATGCAAATCAAAACAGTGAGATACCACCTCACTCCAGCAGCAATAGCAAGTTTGAACAAAACAGCAAACAATAAATGTTGAAGAGGATGCAGAGATATTGGGACTTTTACAGACTACTGGTAGGATCGTAAAATGGCACAACCTCTGTGGTAGGTGATTTGTTATTTCTTTAAAAAACTAAACATATCATCCCATCTGACGAACTACTCATTATGACAAGTAAAATCAGAGCCCCACAAACACAACTGACCAAGGAGCACACAGTCAACACATCAGCCACCTGAACGGATGGGTTTCAGTCTTTTCCCATGATCCAGCACCTACCAGGAATATAGGCATGTTCTCTGAGACTGCATCCAACTGTGAGAGAATAAATTTCACGTTACAGGGTTTGAACATGTTAAAAAACATTGAGAGGAGGGGGAAGCATCTTGCTTTTATTGTTCACTTTATTGCTGGTACTTTCTCCTTTGACTCTCTAACAAGAATGTATTTTCTTCCTGGATCTGCCGTTAGCTCTTCCTGCTACTTTTCAGGTCACACTAATTTTTCTAGAGTTCATTCTGTTTAGACTGATATGCTGTCTCTTTTAATGAGGTTATTTCTGTGTTATTAGCTTTTCTGGTAAATTATACCTTATGTGGCAGACCTAATTGATGTAAAACAAACACAGCTTGCAGAAAGGGAAAAAAATATATCAAAGTGAAGACAGAACAACACAAAACTGAACATAGAAATCCCATGTGACCCAGCTATTCTACAGGTAGAAATATATCCCAAGGAAATAAGAGCTGAGACATGAATGGACATCTTAATACCATTGGTTCTTGATCATATGCTACTTCCTGTAATTTGTGTCATATTATTCTTTTTTTGGTACGATAACTCTGTTTATTCCTTCCATGATCTTTTGATGCTTCTTCATTCCAGATTTTGCCCAAAGTATCCCTCTCTGTTAAAACTTGAGGCCTGAACTTGTTCTTCAGTTCCTTCAGCTTGACCAATGCCAAAAGTTTTTTTCCTGTTTATTTTCGAACTCCAACTCTTTGCACATTTTGTTATAATACTTTATGTTACCTTCTTCAGCTTCCCTTTGAAATCTCTGTTCATCACTTCACTGCTTGCTGAAAGAGGACTTGAAACACTTGCTGAAGATCAAAACTACAGCTTTCAATATGGATTACATCTCAACATCAAAGAAGCAATCCTTACCACTGGACCGGTAGGCAGCATCATGATAGTTGGAGAAAGGTTGAGTTTGTCAATTATTTCATCTTATTTGGACTCATAATCAATGCTTACGGTGGTGGCTATGAACAAATTGAAAGATATGTTGCTTTGGGAAAATCTGCTGTCAAAGACCTCTCCAAAGTACTAAAAAAATAATTGTATCACTTTTTTGTAATTTTTCTTTTCTGTTGGTTTGCATACAAAGTTTGTAAACATTGTACAGTGACATCAGTTTGAAGACTAAAGTGTTGGTACCAAAGGTATTGATTGTGAATCTAAGCAAGATGAGATTGTTGACAACTTCAATCATTTCTCCATTAATCATTATGTTGCTTATTGTTCCAGTGTGAGGATTTTTGCTTCCTGATGTTGAGTTGCTATCATATGGAATAATCTTTGATCTTCAGTTAGTGCTTCAACTCTTCTTCACTTTGTGAAAGCAAAGTTATGTCACCTGCATAACACAAGGTTGTTCATGAATGTTCCTCCAATCCTAATGGCTTTACACAGACCAGTTTCTCAGATTATTTTTTCAACATGCAATTTGAATGTTGTTGTTCTTTTTAAGTGCCATCGATACAATGGAACATGGATAGTTAGAATAGTTGTACTACATATAGTGAAAGACTACAACCCTGCAGTAATAGCTTTTCTGATTTTAAACTATGCAGTATATCCTTGTTCTATTCAAATGATTGCTTTTTTTTGTTCTAGGCACATGTTCTTTTATTCTAACATATAGTTAGTTACATGTTCTGGGAGTCTCATTACTCTCAATAGCATGCATAATTTATTATGATTCACACGTAATATTACCTTTTCATAGTAACATGCACACATCTTCCTAGTATTCTTTGCTTCTAGCTAAGATCCATCTGGCATCAACAGTGATATTCCTTGTTTAATGCAGAGTTCCAAATCCACCTTGAATTTCCTGGAAGTTCTCTTTAATAAAAATATTGCTCCAGCTTTATTTGGCTTACCTTCAGCAAGATTTTACTTGTGTGTGATATTAATGATAGTATATAATCATCTCATAATATTGCTAGAATCACCTTTTACTAGAATAAGAACAAATACAGATATTTTTTTTTTTGGTCAGTTGGTCAGGTAACTGTCTTTCCTATTTCTTGGAATAGACATGGGAACACCTAAAGCTACATCTGTTGAAACATGTCAGTTGGTACTCCATCAATTTCAGGAGCCTTATTTATTTGCCTTCAGTACAGCCTGGCCTACTTCTCTCAGTAACAATGGTTCTTGATCACATACTATCTCTTAAAATTATTGATCATTGACCACTTTTTTTTTTGGCACAGTCATTCTGTGCATTCCTTCCATCTTCTCTTTATTCTGTCATTCAACATTTTGCCCATAGAAGTTTTTAGTCTTGGAACTCGAGGCTTGAATTTTCTTTTTCAGTTAAGACTGCGGAGAAATGCCCAGTGTTTTATTACCATTTTTTTGTTGAAATCAGAAGGATCTTGGCTAAAAGCAGTGAATACCAGAAGGATGTCTGTCTATGTTTTCTTGACTATACAAAGGCATTTCACTGTGTGGAGCACAGCAAATTGTGGCTAAACTTGAGAAGAATTAGAATCTCAGAATACTTGATTGTGTTTGTGTGAATCTATACCTAGACCAAGAAGCTGTTGTCCAAACAGTGCAAGGATCTTCATCACTCAAAATTAAGAGAACACTTCATGGTTAAAAATAAATGAGTGGGTCAGGGATGTATCCTTTCTCCGTGTCTTGGAGGAATGCTAATCATCCAACTACATTTTGCAGATGACACAAACTTGCTTACCAAAACTGAGGAAGACTTGAAATGTTTGATACAAAAGATCAAAGACGTGCAACCACTGTGAAAGGTGGTATGGCGCTTTCTCAAAAAATTACAAATAGAGATACCATTTGACCCAGCAGTTCCACTACTGGGATTATACCCCAAAGAGACCATAACTGACATCCAAGCAGATATATGCACACCCATGTTTATCGTGGCTTTGTTCACAATAGCAAGGAGTTGGAAACAACCTAAGTGCCCATCAACAATCGAATGGATAGAGAAGCTGTGGTATAGTCACACAATGGAATACTTGCTGCATTGAAAACAAGGAACTTATGCAATAATATTCAAAATGGGTGACCCTGGGGGACATTATGCTGAATGAAGTATCTCAGTCACAAAAGGACAAATGCTGCATGGTGCTACTGTTGTAAAACAGGACTGACCTTGGGGTCGGGGAGATACTAAAAAAGATGGGTTCAACAATGTATACTGCATTGAAACAGATGAGGGAGAAAACTGTTTAAGAGGGATATGTGATAAGTTATTTTTTGTCATGGCAGGAGTCTAGAGCGAAGGCTACATGGTGGAGTGGACCTGGGGAAGGGTTTGTAAAACAATGAATGAATTTTTCTTTTACTTTTCCAAAAAGGTAGTGTACTAGAGGGGAGGGTTAGGAGGGGAGAAAAGTGCAACAGTGAATGAATGGAAATCCAAAGTCTCTGTAAATTTTTACTGAAATTAATAATAAATTTAAATAAAACAAGAAAAAAGAAGATCAAAACTGCAGCCTTTGGTATAGATTGCATATCAGCATCAAGAAAACAAAGATTATCACCCACTAGGCCAATAGGCAGCATTATTAGAGAGAAAAGATTGAGGTTGTTACCAACTTCATCTTACTTGAATCCACAATCTCTTGACCCCAGCAGTCAGGAAATAAAGATGAGTGGCATTAGGAAAATATGCTTTCTCAAGAGTGCTAAGGGAGGGGGGGGAAAAAGAGTGCTAAGGAACAATAATGTAAGTCTAGAGACTAAGATGCTCCTGATCCATGCCATGGTCTTCTGAATTTCTTCCTTTGCTGGATAATGATTTAGGATGATAAAAGAATTGATGCTTTTGAGTTGTGGTCCTGGAGAAGAGTATTGAAAATGCCATGGATTGCCAAGGAAATCAAACAGATTTGTCCTAGCAAGGGTGAAACAAGATTGTTACTTAAAGGCAAGGATTTTGAAGCTCCATCTCACATACCTTGGGCATGTTGTCAGAAGGGGCAAGACTTTGGGGAAGGACATTATGCTTGGAAGGGTGGAGGGATATCCCAGGAGAGGAAGACCCTGGATGAGATGGATTGACCCAGTGACTGTGCCAATGGGGACACGTGAATCAGAGATGGTGAGACTGTCTTAGGATAGGACAAGGTTAACAGCCATTGTTCCTAAGGTATGTATGAGTCATAGGCTGCTCAATGGCACATAATAGTAGTGATCCTTTTACCTTCTTTTGTAAGTCGATCTTTCTTATGATTTCATATTCTTACACGCTATATACTCACTATAGTGTTCTCAACTATACCTGCATCTCTAGTGCCATTTTCATACCTAAGTTTTATACTTGCATTATCTGATCCATGTAGCTATGAAAGTACTAATTCATATTATTTTGTTGTAAGTGCAAAATATGAGATTTTGAAAATATAATATGAAAAAAGTGTAGTGTGAAAAATATGAGTAATATTTATACTGCTTACATGTTTAAATGACTTAATATTTTGGCCTACATAAGTAATATTTAAGACAGGTTTGGAATCAGGCGTGGCAACCACTTCATAAACAACATGCCTCTGGAAACTATAAATTTTGATAAATGACGGTAGTTATAGAAAGGTTTCAGGCCTTTTGTACTTATGGTCACTATGAGTCATGCTTGACATGACCGCATTCAGCAGTACAACACAATAAGCAATGTTAAACATTCATTTTACTTGTTTATTTATATTTCTTCTAATAAGGCCAGTGAAAAAAAAATTTATTATATATGTGGATCAGTATATCAGTGTATATTAGTGCTCAGGCCTTTCATTCATAGGGTCTCTGTGAGTCGTATACGACTCAACGGCACCTAACAATATGTGGATCACATTGTATTTTTATTGGACAGTGCTACTCAAGCTCTCTACCATTAAGCACTGGACATGTCTACTGGAATTCCTACAGATAACACAGATTTTTATGGAATAAACTTCTAGCCATTTCTACAGACCTTCTCCCTTCACCTTTAAACGTCATGCCCTTACTGCAGAGGGTCAAGTACTGCAGCCTTCAGTATGGACTGAGGCTCAATGTCAAGAAGACAACAGATTCTCACCACTGGACCAATTGGTAGCATCAGGATGGATGGCAGAGATTGAGATTGTTCACAGCTTCAGTTTGCTCGGCTCCACAGTCAACACTCTTGGCACCAGCAGCCAGGAAATCAAAAAACATAGTGCAATGGGAAAGTCTGTTGTTAGGGACCTCTCTAAAGTACTCAAGAGCAACGGTGTCTCTTTGGAGACGAAGGTGCACCTGATACAGGCCATAGTCTTTGCAATCACTTGTTACGCATCAGAGAGCTGGAAAATGACTAGGAAGGACAGAAGGAGAATTGATGACTTTGAGCTGTGGTGCTGGAGAAGAGTATTGAATGTACCATGGACTGCCAAGAAAACAAACAGATTCATCCTAGAGAGGGTTAAACCAGGCTACTTCTTGGAGGCAAGGATTCTGGGGCTTCGTCTGACATACTTTGGACATGTTGCAAGGAGAGACAGGTCTTTGGAGAGGGACATCATGCTGGGTAGAGTAGAGGGACAGCGCAGGAGGGGAAGACCCTCTATGAGGTGGATTGATTCAGTCACTGGGGTAATCGGAATGGGTGTGTCAGAGGCAGTGCAATTGGCACAGGAGAGAGCAGGGTTTAGGGCTGTTGTACATAGGGTCGCTGAGTCGCAAATGACTCGACGGCACATAACAACAACAACAACACACCATTACATAAACATCAGACTTGTTTCTGACACTGCATATCACAGTGAACAGTTCTGTCATTTTGGGGGAAGCCATAAATCTGCTTTTACAAATACATCTCTATCCTATAGTTCTGTTGTCTCACTTTTCAACTATCTTAGTGTGTAGTCTTCCTTCCTGTCGTAATAAACAAGGCAGATTTCCAAGATGAACTATGTTCTTACTTGCTTCTATACATTTGTTAATACTCTTCTCTCTACCTCTCTTGCCTTTTGTTTTGCTCATATTATTCCCACTTTCTTTCACTTTTCAAGTTCAAGCATGATCTCCATTAGGAAATATTCCCTGACCACTCTTTCAGAATAAACTAAGTAGCTTCTGTCTTTGTTTCCATACATTCTTATAGATGTCGCTTACATTATGTTATTTGTGACTGTTTTCTTTCTCTGCTTCTCTAAATATTATATATTAAAGATAGAAAATGTATGTTTAATCTGTGTTTATCCATTAAATAGTAAATTACCTAGTGTATTGTAAATATTGGATTAGTATTATTAATTCATTAAAAAAAATAAATACCGAATTCTCCCTCTTTCTTTTGGAATAGCCTTATTCTGATCATGGAGTTCAAACAACATATCATCAGGTTTATGCTCCAAGTGCCATTGCCGTGCCTGCACCTGTGATGCAGCCTGAACCAATTAAAGTAAGACACTGGTTTTGGTTTAATTTTGTTTTCCTTCAGTCATATTTTAAGTCTCCAAAATTTTTCTTCTTAAAAGTAACCGTTTTGGCTATTTTCATCTTAAATGTGACCAGAAGTATAAAATTAATCCATTATTTCATGTGAAAGGAACACAGTTTTAACTGTATTACATATTAATTGATGTTCAACCAATTATAAACCATACATGGTCAAATTTATGTTATCTGTGGTAATGATATATAATATTTATCAAACTTAAAAACGTAATTGCTGCAAATTAGGAGCCAACTTTAATCACACACACAAACACACACCCCATCACAATTTAGAGACTGTAAATCTTAAGGGAGCACATTGCACTTCTTTCTCCTTCGTATCCACAGATGGATTCAAACTGCCATAATGGTGTGTCTTTGGGGTAGTGCAACTCCCAGGGACTACGTTATGAGAACTCCTTTTAATATTTATGAGGATAAAAAGAATTCTAATCCTCTAGTTTGAGGATAAAGCGTGTTTTTCCTAAATTAGATCCAAGCCCAAAAGTGTACAGGCCAAGAGTTAGATGTGTGCATGTGTATTTCCTATTAATTTTATGGGGTTCCATGTGTTTTTATGGTAACAGAAGGCATACTGAAATCAAGGAAAACAAATTTGAGGTAATAAGGATCTTTATATATAATTATGCAAGCAAGACAGATAAATTCCAAATGGATTTTGATGGTACAGTTGGTCGAATAAGGTCGTTTTCTTCAAACTCACGCAGCTGCACAAGATCTGGTACTACAGTTGGGAGAGCAGATTTCAAAAAAACCCCATTATTGTTGGTTTTAGGCTCCATCCAATCAATTACAACTCATTATTGTGGGTAGGTGCTATCAAGTCAACTCCAACACATAGTGACAGGTTGAAACCTTACCCAATTCTACATTTTCATCACAATCGTTTCTCGAGAGGGCTATCATGCTTGGAAGGGTGGAGGGACAGCACAGGAAAGGAAGACTTTTCACAGAGGAAGACATTTGGATGGCAAATAGGCACATGAAGAAATGCTCAAAATCACTGGCAATAAGAGAGCTGCAAATCAAAACCATAATAAGATACTGTCTCACCCCCCTAGCAGTGGCAAAGTTGGAGAGAATGTGGAAAGATAGGAACTCAGACAGTTAGTGGGATTGTAAAATGATACAACCAGTCTGAAAGACAGTTTGGTGTTTTCTCAAAAAGCTGAACTAGAAATTCCATATGACCCAGCTATTCCACTGCAAGGAATATGCCCAGAGATAATTAGAACTGAGGCACAAACAGTGATTTGTACACCAGTGTTCATAGCAGCGTTACTCAAAATCACAAGAACATGGCAACAGCCCAAATGTCTAACCACAGTCGAATTAACTGAGAAACTGTGGTGCGTTCATATGATGGAATACTACACAGCACTGGAGAACAACAAATTAGAAAATTACTACATAACTTGAGAGAGACTGGATAGCATTATGCAGAGTGAGATAAGTCAGTCTCCTAAGGATAAACAGTAATGGATAGGCCATTATTGTAAAAATAGAAGGATAACTAGTAAAATGTGTGTGGAGGTCTGAGGTGGGAGCAAAACCATGAGGATGGGCTGGGGCAAATCATGGGGTCACACAATTTGGTACGTGACTGGAGAGGGTAAAGACAATGGGAAAGATCTGGCAGGGATATGAAGAAACAGGTTAATAGAGAACATAGTTAAAAAATGGTTGGTCTTATAGAACATCATAATTGGAAGTGATTGTATGAAATACCATGTGAATAGAGGATAGTGTGAAACACAATGTTTACAAATTTTGTATACACACAAATTCAAAATTTAAAAAATCAAAAGCAATAGCACAAAAGGAGTGGCTATAAAATAAGCAAAATTTAAAAAATAAGCAAAATTAAAAATGTTGTCGTTTAAAACATGATGTACTTAAGAAAAAAACAATATGCCATCAGATGGATTCTGGTTAATAGCAACCCTGACAGATTGTATTGCCTGTCAAGTTTCCAAGGCTGTAATCTTTAAAGAAGCAAAATGCTTCCTTCTTCTCCCACACTGTAGGTTCAATTGATCTTGTAGTTAGTAGCCAAATTTTTTAACCATTGTGCCACCAAAACTCTTTCAGTTCAGATTATAGGGTTTATCAAACCAAAGAAGTTTGAAATCCCTAAAACCATACTTTACAAAATCATTTGTAATCACTAGCAGCATGAAGCTATTTTAGTTTTACCTTTCAATTAAAAATGAAATTAAAAGCCAACTTTTTCCATAGGAGGAATTACATTCAATTCTAAATAGACCCATGGTTTGTGTTTCATTAATAGAAAGTTTTACTGGATCATGTCCTAGAGGTGTCACAAATAATATGGAAACCTATGCTTTTTAACCTACCCGCCCCCAAAAAAAATAATGTATTTCAGGACAACTTGGTCTCCTGAATTAAGAGTTGGCCTAAACCTAATATGTCAAAAAGCTAATAGCAGCTAGATGTGTCTTTGCCAAAAACATCCTAACAAACAAATCTGTCTTAGAAATGCAGCCAGAATGAATGTGCCTTAGCAACGTGGATGGTAAGACTTCATCTCACATACTTTGGACACAGTATCAGGAGGGGCCAGTCCCTGAAAAAAAGAGATCATGCTTGGTATAGCACAAAGTTAGCAAACAAGACCTTTTAGGAGATGGATTGACAGACACAGTGACTGAAACTATTGACTGGTTTTAGCACAGAAGAGCTTGTCAAAGGCTGCAGGACCAAGCAGTGTTTTATTTGGTTCTGTGCTGAGTTACTGAGTCATGACTGACCTTAGCACCAGTACCCACTTCCATTGAGATCTCAACATAGACTTGGTCCATCAGGGCACCAGTCCCCACTGCCATTGAGAAGATCTCAACACAAATGTGCTCCATCAGGTACCTGGAACTGTAAATTTTTATGGGAGAAGACTGCCTGTATTTCTCATTCAGGGCTGCTGGAGGATTGCAATTGCTGACCTGTTGGTTAGCAGTGCAATAAATTAGGTACCACCAGGGCTCCTTAGCCTTAACACAGACAGAATCCTACATCACAAAAGTATGATTGATCACTGAACAACACAGAAGTTAGGGGCACCACCATCACCCCACATTCCATCTCCTCTGCTGTTGAAATCCACATTCTTCCATTTTCCTGCAATACACAATTTACTGGAGATAGAAATGTTTACACAGAAATGCTTAGTGTCACAAGAGATTTTAAATGGAAAATCAAACACTTGTTGTTGTTGTTATGTGCCGTTGAGTCGCTTGCGACTCATAGCGACCCTATGTACAACAGCCCTAAACTCTGCTCTGTCCTGTGGCAATTGCACTGTCTCCAACACTCCCATCCCGATTATTCCAGTCACTGGATCAATCCACCTCATAGAGGGCCTTCCCCTTCTGCGCTCTCCCTCCACCCTCCCAGGTATGATGTCCTTCTCCAAGGACCAGTATCTCCTCACAACATGTCCAAAGTATGGTAGACGGAGCCTCAGAAACCTTGCCTCCAAGGAGCCACCCTGTTTAACCCTTTCCAGGATGAATCTTCTCCAGCACCACAGCTCAAAGGCATCAATTCTCCTCCTATCCTCCTTGGTCATTGTCTAACTCTCTGATGCATAATAAGTGATTGTCAAGACCATGGCCTGTATCAAATGCACCTTAGTCTCCAGAGAGACACCATTGCTCTTCAGTACTTTGGAGAGGTCCGCAACAGCAGACTTTCCCATGGCAATGCGCCTTTTAATTTCCTGGCTGCTGGTGCCAAGAGTGTTGACTGTGGCGCCAAGCAAACTAAAGCTGTGTACCATCCTGATGCTGCCAATTGGTCCAGTGGTGAGAATCTTTGTCTTCTTGACATTGAGCCTCAATCCATATTGGAGGCTGCAGTCCTTGACACTCTGCAGCAGGTGCTTCAGGTCCTCTTCAGTTTCAGCAAGCAGGGTTGTGTCATCTGCATAACACAGATTGTTGAT
>NW_006399825.1:1945508-1950342 GCF_000299155.1 Elephantulus edwardii | reverse complement strand
TATTTTTTGCCATTTCCTTCAAAGCAGTCTGAACTTCTTTCATCATCATAGGCTCTTGCTCATATGTTGTTTCATGAAATTCTTGAGCTGCCTGAAATAACAACATGAAAAGGCATCTATGTAAAAGTGGACCCCCAAAATGTTGTTAAAGGGTCAGCTGAATACTGAAAGGCTCTGAAATAAAAGCCACAGAGGTTTATATACCTGCCTTGTCAGTGTCCACTCCTAAGGTATTTTCTGGGTTTTGGACACCTTTTTAAATAACTTTTTGCGAAATTCTATTCCCTTTAATAAACAGATTTTAACACATAATTTTTTCAAATATATGTTATATGTAACTCAGCTTGTAATTTGGTGTTCACCTATTCCTCATTTTATTTTAATTTTTATTAATTTTAATGAAAATTTACAGAGACTTAGAGTTTACAGTCATTCATTGTTGCACTTTTCTCCCTTCCCACCTGCTCCGCCCAATTCACTTTTCTCCTTGATGAGTAAAAGAAAAACTCTTTTCATTGCTATGCAGTCCCTCTATTCCTCATTTCTAATGCTAAATATACTTGAGATTATCAGTTCTCAGAGAGCAAAAACAAACCCTATTCTGAGTTGACCTCTCCTCTCTCGCACCTCATTTCAGAAAAATATAGTATGTAAAAAATAAACCAAAAGCTATTACCAGAGATCCTAATTCATAGAAACGCTATTAGAGTGGCTCAATTGGATTTCTTTCAAAGGCTTTAATCTTTATGGAAGCAGATTACCACATCTTCCTTCCACAGAGCAACTGTTTCAAACTCTCACCTTTTTAGTTGGTGTCCAAGAGCTTCAGCCACAGCATTACAAGAGCTCCTCTAGTAAAGAATGTTGTGTACAGTTCAGTCAAAACCAACCTGTAGCTGACCCTCCAGCAGGTTTTCAGAGGTACTTAATCACACAAGAGGAGATTGAACATCCTTCTCTCCCAGAGCAGCTGGTAAATTTGAACCATATACCTTCAGTATGGCAATGTAGCTTCTTGCCACTAGGCCAGCAGAGCTCCCTTAATAAAGAATATAGCCTTGAAAGTCCTATGAAGCCTGTAAATAGAGTCCCTCTGAGTTAGAATGAGCACAGTGGTAGTTTGGATTTGGTTTTTTGGTTTAATCTTGACAGAAGCAGCCTACCACATTTTGATCCCACAGAGAAATTGGTAGGTTTCGTTAGCAGTCTTATGCTTAATTGTACCACCAGAGTTCCTTCGTTTAATACAAGTACTGCTTATTCTGCAAGTAATTAGTAAATGTTGATTGATGTTTGAGACTCCTTTAACTTATTTGTTGTTATTCTCATTTCTGATGTGTATTTCTTTCTCTTAACAGACAGTGTGGAGCATTCATTATTAAGACAATTGGGCAGCTCTAGTCCAGCTCAACTGTGTTCTTGTCCCGTGATCCTTGTGAGGCCAAGATCCAGCTTTAACGACCGGCTAGAAGCTGTCTTTTGTGAAATTTAGGGTTAGTTAATACCTCACCATACTTAAATATTCCAAATATAAGCTGTCTAAATTTGGTGAAATTGCTTTCATTAGTTCTACAGAATTACTTAGGCAGATACGGCATGATGGTTTTTTAATATGTGTTAATCTTAACTAAAGTGACATTTTTTTCTATAAAAGATGTTTTATCCATTCCATAAATAATAACTACAATAAGAATATTAAGGTGTGTTTCATTTTCTCTGCTTTGTGTTATTTAATTTCTTTACAGATATCTAGATACTGTGTTTAATATTTTATATTTTCATATTTAGGGTAAGAATAATTTGTAATATAATTTTTAATATGTTCATTCATTTTAGCATATAGCTTACTACTTACTGATAATTTAGTTCTACCACTTGGCTTTGAAATTCCATTTTCTTTAACATGGTTTTGTCTAATTTTGAACTAGATAGATACTACTATTCCTTATTTATTTTATTCCTGCCATGAGTTTAAGAATTCAAATACTATTTATACTTTTTATATACTTTTCCAGTGTTAGGAATATCATCATTATCAAAATTATTGGCTTTTCCCTGTGTCTAATTTGACTATATGTATTTTCTTTGATGTTTGAAAGAATACTGGAATTTTCCTCTAAAATCATCTATTTTAGAACCAAATTTTTTAAGTTCCACTTAATAGAATAATTTAGATAAAAGAAGGACTCATTTCAGAAATTATCCCAAAACATAAACTGATACTGTAATGTACTGATACTTTTTCAATACCTTAATCTTTTGATATTTTCATCTTATGTTACCTGTATATTCAGGTGTTTATTAATTTTTAAGAAGAAATTTTCAAAGCTATTGCTTATATTTAACCTTTTTACTCTAAAGCCAGATTTTATTATAAAATTGGAAAATGGGAGAAAATTTGTCATTCAAAACCTATAGAACAAATCATAGGGTTTTTAATCACTGAAATTTTAGTGGTTAATTTGAAATTTTAGTGGTTAATATGAAAAATCATTTACAGTGCATTTGCAGCTTTGCTTTTTCAGAGACTTTGTTTTAGGAGACAGGGGATAGATAAGCCATAAAATTTGACCATACTGTAAAAATCTGTCCTTTTCTTTCCAATTTGATGGTCAAATGTAATCCACATTCCGCAGCATCACCAGAAGTAATAATAGTTAACCCTGAAATTTTTCTTGAAATAGAGTATTTCTTTTGAAACCATGTTTTCCAAGTCAGATGGTTTCCAGAGAGCAATAGAATCCTATAATGTATACTAGCATACAAAGATCCCATGTACATTAATTATCAGTTTTAAGAAACATACTAATAAGGCTTACAATGAAATTTTTTAAGTTTTTGTTCTGTAAGTAAAAATTATTAACCACTGATGTTTAAAGATCTTCCTTTAATAGCACTATCCTTGGGAGCAAAAAGTTAATGTTTGATTTTAAAAATGTTAAACAAAATGCTAAACAGATCTTGGACTATTAATAAAATTAATGATGTATTATTGAATCAGAAATTTTTATAATAATTGATACCCAAGTGTGTTTGTTTCACACAGCAATATAGATTATATACAAGTTGTTACTGTTGAGTTGCCTGCAATCCATAACGACCCTGTGTACAGCAGCTCTGAACCCTGCCCTGTCGTGACCAAGTCTCCCTGATTTCAACACACTAACCCCCACTGCCCCAGTCACTATATCAATCCATCTCATCCGGAGTCTTTCTCTCCTGTGCTGTCCTTCCACCCTTCCAAGCATGATGTCCTTCTCCAAGGACTGGTCTCTCCTGGTCATGTGCCCAAAATATGTGAGACAGAACTTCAAAATCCTAGCCTTTATATACTATTCCTCAGAATTTAGCTGTATTTTTGGGAAACTAAAATTTATTTACAATATTTACCATGATTACCACAAATATTGTTATTTTTAAAAAACAGACTGTTTAGGAAGAAGAAATTATCCTTTTACATATTAAGTTAAACTCATTTGATGTTTTGGAGTTAGTTTCTTTTCTGTCTTGTACATATTTTGAAAAGTTTTTACTTACTTAGTATCAGTTTTGAAATTTCACTCTGAAGACATCTGAAATTCATTTTATGTAAGTGATTATTAAAAGATGGATAATATTTAATTTAGTACATAGGTATACCAAAATCATAAAGCAGTATCTTTGCAGGCTTGCCTGCCAAAAAGATGTAATTTAATTAGAAATGGAAAAATAGTAGTGCATCAGAAGAAAAGATTAAGATTTAACTTTGTCTCAAAAGGTTTCTTGAAAAGATAATTTGGAAAAACAGGTATGATTTCATTTAACAGCAAATTTATTTTTAAATTTTTGCCAACAATAGTAATACAGTATTTTGAATCAAATTTATAACTTCCATGTAGAGGAATATTTTCTGGATCTGTGATATACTTAACTATAAAATAATCCATTTGGGTCATAAACACATACACAAATTCTTTGTATCTTTCCTAGAAATAGTACTTGAATATTATAAACTAAAAAAGGATTATAGGAGGATATCAACCCACAGTGTGATGTCATGTCCAACATTCCTTATTTTATAAATAATAAATGGCTGAGCAATTTCATTTAACTAAATTTCATTCTGAATCACTGATAGGTTTAAAAGAAGAAAGGGAGGAAATTTTACCCAAAGGATGACTATAATGAAAAGCCATAATTCATGCTGCTTTCAGCTTTATAGACAATGATTTAATTCATTTGCATAGATTCCTTAAACTGGTTGGCTTCAGTCTTCCCATGTTTAATACTCCTCTGATGGGTACCTATGGTGTCTATTATTTTTTGGATCACCTTCCTACATGTTTCTATCTTGTTGTGTTTATTTTCTTGTGCTTTCTGCATTCTGCTGGTTGTCTAGAAGCCAACTGCTGTCCAAGCATTATTTTATTTCACACTGACTTCTTTTTTCACATGACATAATCTTTGCTCAGTATTCTAGATACTACTTTCATGGTTATTTTGATGTTACTCACCATTCTAACCTGTCAGAATCAGCAAATAAAAAATAGCCATAGATTGCAAACCAGTGAACATTCAGAATTTGCAATTTTATCATTCTTTTTTTTATGTTTTAATTTTTAATGTTTGGTTAAACAAAATAACATCTTTTGTAAACAAACCCGGCACAAGGCCAACAACAAAAAGGAGGAATAAAAAGCAAGAAAAACAAAAAGCCTAGGGTTGCCCCTTCTTGGGCATCTAATTTTATCATTCTTTTAAGCATGTGGCAATACCATTTCATACAAGGGTCTCATAATGAAAATTTACAAAATATTCCTGGGCCTCCAGAAGAAAAAGACTGATAATCCAATTA
>NW_006399825.1:1926598-1944633 GCF_000299155.1 Elephantulus edwardii | reverse complement strand
AAAGTAATGATCACTATCATGACAAACCTAATTGATAGTGGCATAAAGATACCCAACTAGTTGTTGTTATGTGCTGTCAAGTCGACTCCAACTCTTAGTGACCCTATGCACAATAGCTCTGAACCCTGCTCTATTCTCAGCTAGCTTCACTGTCTCTACACATACCTATTCCCATTACCCCAGGTACTGTGTCAATCCATTGTATCCATGGTCTTCCTCTCCTGCACTGTTCCTCTACCCCTCCAAGCATGATGTCCTTCTCCAAGGATTGGTCCCTCCTGGCAACATGCCCAAAGTATATGAGACAGAGCTTCAAATCCTTGTCTCCAAGGAAAAGCTTGGCTTTAACCCTCACCCGGCAGACCTGTTTATTCTCTTGGCAGTCCAGGGTATGTTCAGTACTCTTCTCCATCACCACAACTCAAAGACATCAATTCTTCTTCTGTTATCTTTGATCATTGTCCAGCTCTTTGATGCATAGTAAGTAATTGTGAAGACCATAGCCTGGATCTGGTGCACCTTAGTCTCTAGACATTGTTGCTCTTCACCACTCTTGAGTGGTCCCTTACAGCAGATTTTCTGAGTACAATTCTTCTTTTGATTTTCTCACTGCTGGTGCCAAGAGTGATAACTGTAAACACAAACAAGCTGAATTTGTTATCATTCTTAATCTCTATCTTGATGCTGCCAGTTGGGCCAGTCGTGAGAATCCTTGTCTTGATGTTGGGCTTCAGTTCATGTTGCATACTACAGTCCTAGAACTCCTGCAGTAAATGCTTCAGGACCTCCTCAGTTTTAGCAAACAGGTTGTGTCATCTGCATAACGCAAGTCGTTAATGAATCTTCCTCCAGTCTTGATGCCACATTCCTCTTAGTCAAGCCTCCTGAATGATCTATTCTGCATATAGATTGAAGGGTATGGACACAAGATGCATTCCTGATAACTCCTTGCTCTGTTCTGACAAATACTTCCTTATACAAGTATAGGTTTCACATGAGCACAATTAGGTGTTCTGGAATTTCCATTCTCTCAAGGATAGACACAATTTGTTGTGATCCAGACAGTTAAAAGCCTTTACATAGTCAATGAAACACAGACATTCCTCTGATTCTCTACTTTCGGCCAAGATCATCTGACATAGGCAGTGATTTCCCCAGTGCCATGGCCTCTTCTAAAACCTTCAGCCATAGAGGAGGAAATAGATTATTTCTACCAACTTTGCAGTCAGAAATCAACTGAACATGCAACCAGGATGCACTAAAATTAATGGATGACTGGAATGCAAAAGTTGAGCACAGGGAAAAAGGATCAGTAGTCAGAAAACATGGCTTGGTGACAGAAATGAGGCTGGAGATTAAATGATAGACTTTTGTACAGTCAATGATTTATTCATTAAAAATACCTCTTATAAGAAACAAATGGTGACTATACACATGGACCTCACTTGATAATCTGCACAGAAATTATTTAATACATCT
Source organism: Elephantulus edwardii (assembly GCF_000299155.1). NCBI lineage: Eukaryota > Metazoa > Chordata > Mammalia > Macroscelidea > Macroscelididae > Elephantulus > Elephantulus edwardii. Next base: position 1,943,154 of record NW_006399825.1, on the reverse strand, counting down.
TTGGAAAGAATTACTGGAGAAGCTCAATATCAGCTGTGAAAATTAGACCAAATGCTGATTGTGGAAAAGCTACTTATGTACAGGTTCAAACTGAAGCTAAAGAAAATTAAATCTGCAAGAATTAAAACTTAGCCTTGAGTCTATCCCACCTGAATTTTAAAACCATCTCAGGAACAGATTTGAGGCCTTGAACACAAATGAGAAAAGGCCAGTTGAGCTGTGGGAAGATACCAAGAATATATCTATGAAGCCTACAAAAGGTCATTACAAAAAGACAAAAGGAGGAAGAAAAGACCAAAATGGATATTGGGAGAGACTGGGTTTTGCACTAGCCCTCTGAGAAGCCAAAGTAAAGAAGAAATCGAGACGTTAAAGAGCTGAACAGAAGATTTCAAAAGGCAGTTCTGGAAGATCCACTATGAAGATATTTAAGCTAGTCACTGATACAATATTTACTGTTAAAACATGTAATTTTAAAATTTTCTATCCATGGATTTTTGTTTTCTTTGGTTATTTATGTATTAAAAAACTTTTGTTAGATGCATTTGAGTTCAAATCAATTCATAGTTTACCTCCAGAGGGTTTACAGAGGCTAAATCATTTAAGAGGAGATTGCCCAGCTTTCTTCTTTTGAGCAGCTGGTGGATTTGAACCACCTGCCTTTGGGTTGTTAGCACAACTCTACTCACTCTGCAACCACAACTTGCAGTACTTTGTTAATATTTTACTTGCATAATTTTTATGGTGAAATTGTATTAACTTCAGTTTATCACATCTGTCAAGGTGTGTACCCGCAAAGTAGTTGTCACTTAGTATTTATCTCAAGTTGATATGGTTTCACATAAGCAAGTTAATAAAGAGTCATAAAAATCAATAGATATAGATCTTATGTTTTCTCTTTAGAATAACATTGTGAGAGATGACCTCTGTATACACCGGGACCCACATGCTTCTATTCTTTCCCACTTCAAGAGTCTTCTCTCTCGCTAGCCATTTGATTTTTTTTTTTTTTACTTTGCCTCTCATCAGAGAAAATTGGAAAGAGGAACTTTAAGCTTTTGGGTGATGTACATACAAGATTTAAGGTACAGGTTTAAAGAGAGACTTTTTAAGTAAGAAAGTCTTTTGATAGAGACTATATCTTTTTTTCCCCCTTCATCGGTTCAACCTTCATGTAATATATATAGATTAAAACAACTCCGATTTCTTCCCCCCCCCCCAGGAAAAATAAAGCTTTTAAAGAGATCTTTTTTGTTGCTCTTATTTTGTGTTTTAAGAAGAATCAAGTGGAGAAGTGCTCCGTGGACAATGTGGATATCTACTTGTTCACTTGAAGGATTTCAGAATGTCCAAATAATTATCCTTAAAACATCATCAGATGGTGGCAAGTCGAATGTATCCATTAATGTCTTGAGAGAAAGACCTAGTGATTACTTCTGAGTAACCAGCCAGCCCTGGACAGCACTGTGGAGCACAAGTCCACTCTGAGAAACATGGAGTCCACATCAGTTAGAGCTGTCTCAGTACCAACTGTTGTGTTTTGGTTTTTTGTCAATCCATTGGGCAGTTTCAGAGATCCATGGTTGAGTCCAAAGCTTCTCAGCAGGGCATGCGAATTTGTTTCTAAAATCATGATGTTCTTTTTGTATCACTGTAACTCCCTCCTCCTCTCGTATCCATACAAGCTTCTGTGTGAAGATTTGGGTTTGCCCAGAAAACCCTTCCATCCAGAAGGACTTTGCTGACGTGAAAGAATTTGACAAACTCAGTGATGCCATTGAAACTGGGACAGGCCTTGGTCCAGGTGCCAGCACTGGCAATGGCAGAGGACCTCCCACTCCCTGGAACAACTGCTGCCCCATGGGAAATTCTGCCGCCCTGAAGAGACCCAGCAGCTTTTAAGATGTTTTCAGTACCAGGTGCTGTCTGGGCCCCATGAGACCCTGAGGCAACTTTGAAGCTCTGTTTGCAGTGGCTACAGCCAGAGGTTCACAGCAAAGAGCAGATCCTGGAGTTCCTCATGTTGGAGCAATTCCTGACCATCCTTCCCAGGGAGATCCTAATGTAGTATGCACACAGTGTCCCCACAGTGGAGATGAGGCTGTGACCCTAGTGGAAAGCTTGAAGGGTGGTCCCAAGAGATGGTGGCAGTGGATCAGCAGCCAGGTTCTAGCACAGTAAAGCTTACCTGAAAAGGTGGAGTCTGCAAGCTGCCAAGTGAAGGAGGCAGAGACCAGTCTTGTAGTGGTGCCTCAGGAGCTGGGACTTCAGAATGCAGGAGAGCACCTCAGCCACATCATCAAAGAGAAAGCTGACTCTGAGCAAGAATTAATGGCGAGTGCTCCTCAGATTCTTGCCTAACTAGAGGAACGGCTCAGCAGCTACCAGGACTCAGGAGGCTCACTTCTTCAAGCATCATTTCATGGTCTTCCTATCCTGCCTTGTTCATCCACCCTACCAAGCATGATGTCCTTCTCCAAAGACTGGTCCTTCCTGGCAACGGGCCCAAAGTATGTGAGACAGAGCTTTAAAATCCTCACCTCCAAGGAGAAACTTGGTTTCACCATCTCCAAGACATACCTATTTGTTCTCTTGGCAGTCCATGGAACAGTGGAAACAGTAGATTCAACTCAGAGGACTACTGGAAACAAATGCTGGAGGATTATGGGGAAAAATGGTCTCAGGAGACACTTCAGTCCCAAACCTGACCCAGCTAATTCAGAATATGAAGAAGAGCTGGCAGAACTCCCCCTTCATGCCACTGAGAAGATCCCAGCACTCACCTGCAGCAGAGACAGACAGGAGAATGGCAAAGAGAATGTAAATGTGGTAACCTGTTGGGACCAGGAGCCTCCAGATGGACCTAATCACATCAGGAGAGGCCCCTTGCCAGGATTCCTTGAGTGGCTTCTTTGGTGAGAATGGACAAAGATGCTTTGGAGAAGGATATTATCTCCCCAATGTATAGGAACACCTCCAAGGTAAGGGGATAAAAGGGAGCAGCTCTCTCCTCAGGTAATTGTTTCTACTAAACCAATGAGTGTTTGCCTGATCCTTTTTTTTTTGGTCAAGGAAAAGCAAGAAGTCCCCTAAAAGGACCAACTGAGACCTCTGATGCCTCAAACTCCTAATTTGCATAGAGTGTGAGAAAACCCTCCATAGAAATTCTGAGCTTATGTTTCACAGAGAACTCATTTTCACATTTTCAGTGCATACAAGAAAGCCTTTCCGTGGAGTTCAGACTGTGAAGCATCAGAGAACCGCACAGGCAAAAAGGTCTTACAAGTATTATCACTGGGACAACATGAGAAAATCCACACAAGAGAAACCATGTAAGTGTTGTGAAAAGAGGTTCAGCAACAAGTCCTCCTAAAATAGACACCAGCAGGTCCACACAGGAAGGAAACATTATAAATGTCCTCTGTGAACATTGGCAGCAGGTCCACACGAGAGAAACCCTATAAATGTTCTCTCTCTGAAAAGTTTCAGCAATAGGTCTGCCTTCAGTAGACACCAGCATGTGCACATAAGAGAGTAACTTTTAAATGTCCTCTCTGAAAAGTTTCACTCAGATGACCCACACTTTAATAGATAACAGTAGGTCCACACAGGAGGAAAACCCTATAAATGTTCTCTCTGTAAAAAGAATTCCATTTAGAGGTATGATCTTAAAAGACAACAAGCACACACAGGAGAGAAATCCTACAAATTTCTTGAGAAAAGTTTCATTGACAGCTCAGTCTTTTTTGGACACAACTGGGTCCACACAGGAGAGAAGTGCTGTTTCCCATTTATGAAAAGAGTTTGATAAGTCCAACTTTATTAGACATCAGAGGGTCCATATAATACATAAACCTTATAAATCTTGCTGCTTTGGGATCATTTTCAACAGGAGCTAGAGATGTTTGTGTGGTGAGTTTTTTTGTTTGTTTCAGTGTCTCTTTTAGGAGCTGAAGTTTTGGCAGATGTCAACCCATTTGAGGAAGAAGTCCTATCCACAGGCAGACTTTTTGCCCTTGTCTGTGCCTGTGCAGTAGCAGAGACTGAGCTTTTGGAATCACCTGCTAAGTTTCATCTTTTTAATCTCTATTTTCATGGATTGAAAAGGGAAACTCTGCGATTATTTTTTAACTTGGAATTTAGATTGGACTGTTGAGGTGAACTTCGTACTTGATTCATGTTTTCTAACAGTGGTGCTAATTACTGTTCATAGGAATAGCAAACTGTTCATAGGAATAGCATAGCTCAGCCCTTTGTGAGTAGACTTTCAGAGGATGAAAGGGCAAAAGCAGATAATGAGTACTGGGGCACTCGTGTGCTCTTTGTCATGTGGGTAGAATGTAAGCTTCATGTGCCCTTTCTTCAAATAAACTCAGTAGATTCACTCCTCAAAAAAGAAAGAAACAATAGTCAGGTGGCTCTTTGTGCCAAGCAGCAGTAAGCAGAGGGCAGGGAAACACACCAGCCATCAGCCAGGTACTGCTCACTGCAGTGGGCAGTGAGCCTAGAGTATCTCTTTGACCTAGGCAGCAGAGGGTAGGATGCCACACCTGCCTCCCACCAGGTACCTACTTTAGCAGGAAATTAACCTGAGGGCTCTCTGGAAGGCAGCAGTGAGCAGAGGGTGGGAAGTACCTACTTCTCACTGATACTTGTTTCCTATGACTTTACCAGCAACTTGGGGGAGAGGACTGAGGTGCAACTGATTCAGCCATGGTATTTCCAGTCACCTGCTATGCATCTGAAAGATGGACAATGAATAAGAATGACAGAAGAATTGATGCTTTTAAGCTTTAGTGTTGGAGAAGAGTACTGAACATCCATCCAGTGAATTGCTGTAAGAACAAATATGTCTTAGAAAGTAGGCAGACTGTTCCTTGGAGGCAAATATGATAAAGCTTCTCACATACTTTGGGCGTGTTGCTAGGAGAGGTTATTCCTTGGAGAGGGACATAATGCTTCTAAAGGTGGAGGGGTTAGTGAAAGAGAAGACAACCTTCAACTAAGTGAATTGACACAGTGACTACTGCATTGAGCTCGAGTATGTCAGGGAGTGAGGACAGCACAAGATAGGTCAGGTTTCAGATCTTGTTCATTGGATCGCTACTGGACATGCTCAATGGCAACTAACAACAAAAAAAAGGAAAACCTTCAAAACTTGCCTTAGTTAAATTGCCAGAATCGAAGATGAGAGAATTCTAAAAGCAACTAAAGAAAAGTGAGGAGCAACTTATTAAGAAGAGCAAATAAGATTAAGCTCTGATTTCTCACCTGAAAAGATACAAAGAAAAAGATAGTGGGATGACATATACCAAACATTTCAAGAATGTGAGTGTCAACAGGAATACTGTACCAAATAAAACTGTCTATCAAGTATGACTGAGAGATGAAGATATTTCCACAATAGCAGAAACCAAAGGAGTTTGTGAAAATAAGACCAATGTTGCAAGAAACACTGAAGAAAGTCCTTGCCACAGAAATGACACAACAGTGGATAGGTCAGAGTAAACAACAACATAAAAAAGAACCCAACAAAATGACAGCAATAAAATCTTAATCTCTTGGACTATTACACTGAGTGCAAATGGTTTAAATAAACCAGTGAAGAGAAAAAGAGTAGTATATTGAATATAAAAAACAGCCCATTAATATGCTATCTGCAAGAGACACACTTGAGAAACAATGACAGGCTGAAAGTAAAAATGAGAAATCTGATGGGAAAAGTATACCAAGCAAATGGCAACTCAAAAAAATCAGGAGTAACAATGTGATAAAATAGACTTCAGGGTAAAATCCATCATAAATTAAAAGGTATGGCATTATATAATCCTTAAAGGGTCAGTAGAACAAAACACAACCATAGTATCTATGCACAAAAGGATAGAGCTGCAAAAAATACAAAAGTTAATTGACGGAAAAAACCACCACCACAATAGTAATAGACTTCAGTATACCACTTTCAAATAGATAAGAGGACTAGAAAGAAACTCAACAAAGATACAGGAAAACTATACAGTTAACCAACTTGATCTCATGGACATGCACAGGATTATTAATGTTATGTGTCATCTAGTCACCTAAAACAGCAACCCTATAGACAACAGCACTGAAATTTGCCCTGTCCTGGGCCAGTCTCCCTGACTCTGTTACACCTACCCCTATTGCCCTTTTTACTGTATCAGTCTGTCTCATCCCAGGCCTTCTCCTGTGCTGTCCCTCCACCTTTTCGAGCAGGATAATCTTCTCCAAGGATAATCTTCTCTTGGCCACATGTCCAAAGTATGTAAGACAGAGCTTCAAAATTCTAGCCTCTGAGGAGAACTTGGTTTCACCCTCTCCAAGACAGACCTATTTGTTTTTCCTGGAAGTCCATGGTATATTTAAGATTCTTTAGCACCCAACTCAAAGTCATCAATTTTTCTTCTGTCATTCTTAGTAATTGTCCTGCTCTCTGATGCATAGCAAGTAATTGTGAAGACCATGAACTTGATCAGCACACCTTAGTTTCCAGACTGACATAGTTGTGTCTCAGTACTCTGGAAAGGTACCTGGCAGCAGATTTACCTAATGTAGTTCATCTTTTGACTTCCTGACTGCTGGTGCCAAGAAAGAGGATTTATTAATTGTGGAGCCAAGTAAGTTGTAACTGTTGACAACCTCAGTCTCTTCTCCATCTATCATAGTGTTGCCAACTGACCCAGTGGTGAGAATCTTTGTCTTCATAGTGAGCTTCAATCCATATTGATGACTACAGTCCTTGACCACCTAGAACAAGCATTTCAGGTCCTCCTCAGTTTCAGCAAGAAAGGTTGTGTCATCTACATAATGTAGGTTATTGATGAGTATTCTTTAATCCTGATGTCACATTCTGCCTCATAAATCCCAGCCTCCTGAATGATCTGCAGGTAGATTGAAAAGATACTAACCCTAAGAAGTTCAATATACATACTTATGCAGTGCACACGAAGCATTCTCCAGGTTAGAATATATTTTCAAGCAAGCCTCATTAAATTAAAAAAAAAAACACCCAAAACCTAAAAGGCATTTTTCTCTGGCACAAAGCTATAAAATTAGAAATCAACAAGAAGATAAGGAAGAAGAGAAAAAACACCCAAACATGCACATACAAGCTAAACAACATCGTGCTGGAACACAAATGAGCAACAGAAAGAAAAAAGTGTCTTGAAACAAATGAAAATGAAAGCACAACTTACCAAAACTTCATGGATATAGCAGAAACAGTACTTAGAGGTCAACTCATGGCAATAAACAAATGCATCACAAGGAGGGGGAAATGTATTCTCTAACCCAAAATAAAGTCTGCTGTCAGAGACCTCTCCAAATTACTGTAGAGCAACAATTTCAGTTTGGAGACTGAGGTACGCATGATACAGGCCATGGTCTTTGCAATTACTTGCGATGCATCAGAGAGCTGGACAATGACTAGGGATCAAGAAGGAGAGTTGATGCCTTTGAGCTGTGGTGCTGGAGAAGAGCATTGAATATACAATGAACTGCCAAGAGAACAAACAAGTTCATTCTGGAGAAGGTGAAGCCAGGCTGCTCCTTGGAGGCAAGGATTCTGAAACTTTGGACATCTTGCAAGGCAGGATCAGTCCTTGGAGAGGGACAGTGCAGGAGAGGAAGATCCTTGATGAGGTGGATCGATTTAGTCATTGGGGTAAAGGGAATAGGTATGTTGGAAACAGTAATATTGACAAGGGATAGAGCAAGGTTTAGGGCTGTTGTACATAGGGTCGCTGTGAGTCTCAGGCAACTCAATGGCACATAACAACCCAAACATATCCAGCAAATAGAAAAGAAGAGCCAGGAAACTTAACAACCTCTAAAAAAGAGGAAATTATAAAAATTAGGACAGAAATAAATGAATGGAAAACAATTTAAACTATCAATAAGACCAAGAGTTGAATCTTTTAAAAGGTGAATAAAATTGACAAACCACTAGTAAAAGTAAAGGTAAAGAAAGACACAAATAACAACCCAATTACAAAATAGGCAAAAGACATGGAAACAATTTTCTGAGAGGAAGATACTGGAATGGCCATCAGACACATGAAAAAATGTTCAGAATCACTGGCAATAAGGTACAAATCAAAAGCACAATCTCTAGTAACAGTGGCAAAGTTTAGCAGGGTGTCAAGTAATAAATGTTGGAGAAGATGTGGTGAGATAGAATTCTTTATTTTATTTTGGTTTTTTGTGTGTACTGTCATACCGGATCTGGCTGGTACAGGAGGAGATTGCCCCTCCTTCTCCAGCAGAACATCTGGTGGATTCAAACCATGTACTTCTGGGATTGCAGTGCAGCTTCTTGTTACTAGGCCACCAGAGCTCCCTGAAATAGGAACTCTTATACATTGTTGGTGGGTTGTAAAATGGTACAACCAATTTGGTAGTTTGATGCTTCCTTAAAAAGCTGAACATAGAAATTCCATATGACCCAGCTATACCACTTCTTGGAATATACCCCAAGAAAATGAACACTGAGGCTCAGAGACTTGTACAGAAATGTTCATAGCATTATTCACCATCGCAAGAACATGAAAATAGCCTAAATATCCAACCACAATAGAATGGGTTGACAAATTGTGGTATATTAACAAAATGGAATACTATGCAGCACGCAAGAGCAATGATTTTGTAAACTACTACCTAAGTTGGGAGGGACTAGAGAGAATTATGCTGAGTGAATTAGCTCAGTCCCATAAGGACAAATACTAAAACCATTACTATAGAATGAATATGAGGATCCACGGGTGAGGAGGGTAAAAGCAGAGGGATGAGGATGGGAGGAGGGGTTAATCATAGGGTTGTACAATTTTATAGGGGGGATAAAGGATATCGGGAGAAAATCCAGTGTGAGAAACTATTAGAACTTTGTAAATCAGTCTAAATTTAAAAAAAAAGTCAATCTGATAAGAAATGAGAGGGGTGACAACACAACAAAACTTTCTGAAATAAAAATAGTGAATTTTACTTAAAAACTTAGAGAAAATGGACAAGTATTTAGACTCAAAACCTGCCCCAATTTACACAGACTGAAGTAGATAGAACACCTGAACAGACTTGTCACAAAAGAAATTGACCAGGTCATTAAAAAAATTCCCAGATAAGAAAGGTCCTGAACCAGGTGACTTTACCATTAAGAGAAGAACTGTCATCAGTTCTGCATAAAGTATTTTTTTAAATGGAATGTTCCTAGACACTGTTAGGTACAGATAACCCTGATACCAAAGTTAGATAAAGACACCACCAAAAGAGGAAACTTTAGACCCATGAATAATAGATGCAAAAATCCTAGCCAGTAGAATACAACAATATACCAAAAGACTAATAATGACCAAGTAGAATTCATAGCAAGCATGCAAGGAAAATAATAAGAGAAACAATAAATGTAATCCATCACTTGAAGAAAATAAAGGATAAGAACTGTATGGACAATTCACGGAGAAAAGACTTTAACAAAATTCAACACACTTTACAAATAAGCACACACACACGCAAAAAAGGAAAATTTCCTCAACATAATTAAGGGCATATATTGATTATTTCTGTAAGGGGAAGTGTCTTTCATCTGCTCCTTTTAGTAAAATGCTTGTCTTTCAGATACTGTTCTAAAGCTAAGCATCCAAATTAAGACAGACTAGGAAGAAGGATTGACCATCCACTCGGAAGTATGACAGGCCTTTGAAAAACCTATGTACAATAGAGCATACTTAAGAGTAGACTAAAAAATACAGCAACAGGGGCTGAGCCCTCAAATTTGAAAACACAATGAAGGAGAAACAGTTGTAAGCAGACACTAATAGTTGGAACATAGAATGTGAGAAGCATGAAAATGGGAAACCTGAACATTGTTAATTTATGTGGTGCATAAATACTGACATATTAGGTATGGCGAAATGAGATGGATTAGCATAGTGTGTGTCTAATAAGATGGTATTAAGATATACACTAAGCTGCAGATGAAAAGGAGGAGGAGAAGAAAAACGGTTGCTTTGCACTTCCAGGCAATACCACCAGGCACCCATTTTATTAAATGCAACAGTTGTTTCTATGACCATTGGAGTCTTTAGAAGTGTAGTTGCATTCTATGACAATACTTCTCCAAATACAAAAGCTGCATGCTGTTAAAAGCGCCATGCCACTTTTGTCTTATGCATTGTACTGCATCTTCATACTACATTCCACCTTCAATTCATGCCAGGGCACCAAGCACTGGAGTTCTCCCAAGACCTGCAACACAGTGAACAGCAATACAGCAATCAGGTTCTTCATAAAACTTAATTTTTACTAGACTTAACCTGTCATCAGCAATCTGCTTGGATGGTGGTGCACCATCATCAAAAGAGAACCAATCGAGAACATGGATGCCTTTTTTTCACATACTATTGTGGTAAATCCATATTTCTTAAGTTCCTCTATAAATTTGCTTGTGGTTGCATTCGTAGGATTGTGTGTAATAAGAAATCTTATGTTCTTGTATGTGACTTCCACAGGAGCTGGGCGGTTCATTCAAGTCATTGTTAATTAAGTTTAAAACCCTCAAGAGAGTTATGAAAGAATTTTTAAAGTTAGTATAGAAACTATAAAGAAACTGAAGTCTATGTCAAAACACTCCACTTGAAAATCTCAGTGCTTTGAGTATGATGTTGGGAGTAATGGAAAATTAAATGAAACTCCTAACAAGAAGCAGCAATTCTTCAATCCAGTAATACTGAGGCAATAGAAATGAAGTGCACCAAGGTTTACCCCATCCAGGTCAAAACTCTTGAAAATTGCTCTGTGGACTTTAATTCAACACTTCTGTTTCCAGGCTAACCACTCTTATGGGGACTTCTTGTTGGAGTAGTAATGAATTTCTGCAGTTCACTTGTCTGCATAGAGACCGTGCTGTGCCTGGCAGTAATCTCCACTGCCCTTCAGAAACTCCATAAATGTGTGACCACAGAACTGAGGAATATGTTTACTCATTGAAGATTGTGGCCTAATTATAGAGCGGGTCCTGAGGGGGGGCGGCGACAACAGGTGGTGGCAGTGGCAGCAGCTGCAGGGCAGGGGGTGGCACTGGTCGCGGTGAGGCGGTGGTAGTGGTACAGGCGACGCCGGGATCACCAGGCTCTACCATGCAGTGAGTGGCTCCGAAGAGAGGGCATCGCCTAGTCCTCCCGCAGCAAAAAGAGCCAATACACGATCTGAGGCCCAGGATCGCTTTCATAGTTAAAAAGGCCATTTTAACTGAGTGTGATCAATTAGTTGTGGCCTCCACTGCACTCGGACCAGCCAAAAAGGCCATTTTAAAAAAGGGGAAAGCTGTTTGTAGATCCATCTTGAAATACAATGTTGTAACAGGATAATATACATACAAGGGAGTCCTGTGAATACCATTAACATTCAAATTTATCCACCAATAACCAGAGCCAGTGTGGAGGAAATAGATGGTTTCTACCAACTTTTGCCATCAGAAATTGATCAAACATGCAACCAAGATGCATTAATAATAATGAGTGACTGGAATGCAGAAGTTGGAAACCAGGGGAAAGGATTAGTGGTCAGAAAACATGGACTTGATGAAATAAGGCTGGGCATAGAATGATAGAATTCTTCACAATCAATGATACATTAACTGCAAATGCCTCTTAAAAGACCATAAATGCAAAACAACTATGAGATAACATCTCACCCGAGTAAGAATAGCAAAATTTTAACAGAACAGCAAACAACAAAGGTTATGGAGAAACTAGAACCTTTATTCACTGTTGATGGGAGTGTAAAATGGTTCAACCACTATGGAAGGTAGTATGGCGCTTTCTCAAAAAGTTGCAAATAGAAATACCATTTGATCCAGCAATTCCACTACTGGGAATAGATCCCAAAGAAACCATAACTGCCACCCAAGCAGATAGATGAACATTTAAGTTTATCATGGCTTTGTTCACAATAGCAAAGAGTTGGAAATAACCTAAGTGCCCCTCAACAAATCAATGGATAGAGAAGCTGTCGTATATACACACAATGGAATAATACGCTGCTTTGATAAACAACTCATGAAACAATTATACAAAATGGGTGACCCTGGAGGATATCATACTGAGTGGAATATTTCAGTCACAAAAGGACAAATACTGCATAGTACCACTGTGGTAAAACAGGACTGACATCAGGGTTGGGGGCAAACTGAGAAAGATGGGATAAATTATGTGTGCTGCATTGAAACAGATGAGAGAGATAACTGTTTAAAAGGGATATGTGATTAGGTATTATTGTTATGACAGGAGTCCGGAACAAAGGCTGCATAGTGAAGTGGACTTTGGGGGAGGGATTGTATAACAATGAAAGACTTTATTTTACATTTCAAAGAGCAGAGCAAACTGGAGGCAGGGAGGGTTAGGCAGGGAGAAAAGTGCAACAATGAATGAATGGAAATCCAAAGTCTCTGTAAAATTATTAAAATGAATAATTTTTTAAAAAGGGGGAAAAAAGACAAAGTATGTGAATGAAAAATTGTGAAAATATATGAAAATTTAAAAATGTTTTTTAAAAAAATAAATGCAAGCTATACACGTGGATTTCACCTGGTGCACAGGAACAGATAGGTTACTTCTGTGGAAGGAATTGTTGGAAAAGTTCAATGAAAACAAGACCAGGTGCTGATTTCAGAACAGATCATTAACAACTCTCATGCAAGTTCAAATTAAAGCTAAAGAAGATCAGATCAAATCCACAGAAATTAACATCTTATCTCAACTGAATTTTAAAACCAACTCAGTAACAGGCTTGATTGAGACTTTGAACACTAATTAACAAAGACCAGATTAACTGTGGGAGGATATCAAGAATATCTTCCATGAAGAATACAAAAGTTCATTACAAAGATGAAGAAGAAAAGATCAAAATGGATGTCATAAGAGACTGGAAATTGCAGTAGAGTGCTGAGAAGCCAAAGCAAAGGGAAGAAATCAAATTAAGGAACTGAATAGAAGATTTCAAAGGGCAGATCGGGAAGACAAAGCAAAGCATTATAATGAAATGCACAAGGAGCTGGAGTTGGAAAATCAGAAGGGCTAAACTTGCTCGGCATTTCTTAAGCTTAAGGAACTAAACAAAGTCAAGGATGCTATGAGGAGAATATGAATAATCAAAAGATGGAAGGAGTACAGAGTCACTGTACCAAAAGGAATTGTTGACACAGAAGAATTTCAAGAAACAATGCTGAATCACAAGAGCATGGAAACAGTCCAGATGTCCAAGAACAATCAAATGGATTGAGAAATTATGGTACATTCACATGATAGAAATCAGTGCAGTATGCAGGAGCACTTATTATGTAAATCATTACCTACCTTGAGGGACTGGAGAGCATTAAGCTAAATGAACTAACTTGAGCCCATAAGGACAAATACTATGTAAGACCATTATTGTAGAACATGTATGAGGATGTGTTGGGGGAGGGGTGTCTTGGAAAGGTGTAATCACAAGGTTTCACAATTTGATGGGAGGGTGGTGTGAGTAAAGGAAAGAGGAAAGATCCAGTGTGAAAAACAATTTATACAAACTTTGTAAGTAAACCTATATAAAATAAAAACTTTATTTATTTTAAAAAAGAATACTGAGGGTTGGGGAAAGAGGCAGTGGTGATAAAGGAGGAAGTACAGGCTGCTCTGAAGGGTTTGGAAAAAATAAGACCCCAGGAATTGATGGAGTGCTAATTGACATATTTCAATAAACAGAAGCAGCAGTAGACATGCTCACCAGATTGTGTCAAGACATAATGAAGGACAACTACCTTTTCAACTGACTGGAAGAGATTCACATTTATTCCTTTTCTGGGGGGAAAAAGTGATGCAACAGAATGAGGAAATTACCAAACGATATCACACACAAGCTAGGTTTAGAAGAGGTCATGGCACTAGAGAGACCTTATGCCAATGCCAGGTGGATCCTGGCAGAAAGCAAACAGAGATATATGTCTGTTTATGTTTCATTTACTATGCAAAGGCATTTGATTGTGTGGATCATAACAAATTGACAAATTGTGGCTAACCTTGAGGAGAATGGTAATCCCAAAATATTTCATTGTGCTCATGTAAGTCCTATATTTGCATCAGGAAACAATCAACAGAACAGAGCAAGGGAAACTGCATGGTTAAACATTAGGAAAGGGGTATGTCAGGGATGTGTCCTGACTCCATACCTTTTCAATCTCTGTGCAGAACAGATCATTTGGGATGCTGGGATAGATGAGGAGGAATGTGGCATCAGGATTGGAGGAAGACTCATCAGCAACCTGCATTATACAGATGATGCAACCTTTCTTGCTGAAGCTTAGGAGAACCTGAAGCACTTTCTACAGAAGGTCAAGGAGCTCTGGTGGCCTAGTGACAAGAAGGTGCACTGCAGTCCCAAAGGGACATGGTTCAAATGCACCAGATGCTCCACTGGATAAGGAGGGGCAGTCTCCTCCTCTGCCAGTCAGATCAGATTCAACGGTACACAATAACAAATGGTCTACAGAAGGTCAAGGACTGTAGTCTTCAATATAGATTGAAGCTCAACATCAAGAAGACAAGGATTTTCACCACTGGACCAATTGGCAGCACCATGATGGATGGAGAAAAGATTGAGGTTGTTAACAACAGCTTGTTCAGCTCCACAATCAACACTCTTGGTACCAACAGTCAGGAAATTGAAAGATGAATTGCACTGGGAAAATGTGTTGTCAGGGACCTCTCCAGAATACTGAGAAGCAACTATGTCATTCTAGAGACTAAGATGTACCTGATCCAGGCCATGGTCTTCGTGGTTACATGCTATGCATCAGAGAGGTGGACAATGACTAAGGATGACAGAAGAAGAATTGATGCCTTTGAGTTGTAGTGCTGGCAAAGAGTGTTGGACATACCACGGACTGCCAAGAAAATAAATAGGTCTGTCTTGGGAAAGAAGAAACCACGTTTCTCCTTGGAGGCTAGGATTTTGAAGCTGTCTCACATATTCTGGGCACGTGGCCAGGAAGGATTGGTCCTTGGAGAAGGACATCATGCTTGGACTGGTGGAAGGACAACTCAGGAAAGGAAGGTCCCAGATGAGATGGATTGATAGAGTAACTCGGGCAATAAGCTTAGGCATGTTAGAGTCGGTAGGACTGGCTCAGGACAGGAAGGCTTCAGAGCTGTTGTACATTGGGTCTCTATGAGTTGCAGGCAACTTGATGGCACATAACTCTAAACCAACAGCCAATGAAGAAAAAGACTTTTTTTTTCTGAGAAAAGGGAGCAAGCACCACTCCTATTCAAAGTTGTATAGAAAGTCCTAGCAAGAACAACTAACACAGGAGAAAGAAGCATCAACATTGGCAAAGACAAGGTAAAACTATCCCTGTTTTCCCATGATACCATGGTGTGCTTGGAAAATCCTAAAGTATCTACAAATAAATGGTTGGATATACTGAGAATGTCTTCAGTTAAGGACCTCTCCAAATTACTGAGGAGAAGTGATGTTAGTTTGAGAACTAAGATGCGCCTAATTTAGATCTTGATATTTTTCAATCATTTGCTGTGCATCTAAACTAGACAATAAGGAAGACAGAAGAAAAATTGATGCCTTTGAAATGTGATGGTGGAGGATAATACTGAATATAATATCCATGGACTGCCAAAAGAACAAACATATGTCTTGGAGAAGATGCAGCCAGAGTGCCCCTTGAAGGCAAAGATTATAAAGCTTTGTGTCCCATAATTTGGACATGTTGGTTGTTGTTGTTATGTGCCGTCGAGTGGACATGTTGGTAGGAAAGGCTATTCCTTGGAGTAAGACGTCATGTTTGGAAAGGTAGAAAGATGGCAGAGGAGAAGACCACCCTCAACCAGATGGAATGACACAGTGACTGCAACGATGGCCTCGAGTATGTCAGAGATTATGAGCTTGGCCCAGAATAGGACAGGATTCACATTTGTTCATAAGATCGCTATGAGTCATACTTGACTCTAAGACATATAACAACAACATGAAAAAAACACCATAAGAGATGTTTTTGTTTAAGGAAACCAATTTAGACATAGCTAACTCATACTTGAAAGTGTCAAAAAAAAAAAAGAAAGTGTCACTCTACATTTTCATTGTCTTTCATTTCATTTCTAACCTCACTGGTATTCTTATAGCTCCAAGTTTTTCACAGTGGTTTCAAAAAATATGTTAGCATTCCAGAAGTATGAAAAAAAAGAACTTTTGCTTGAACATTGAGATTACATCCTTTTAATCTTTGATAATTTTTCATTACATAATAAATTTTAGAAGTTGATTATGAGAGAGTTGGCTTTGTGACAAAACCCTAAAATTTAGTTAAAACTAGGGAGAGGATATGTTTACTAAATGTGTCTTTTTGTATATGTATGTCTTTAGATCAAAAAGGGTATCAGGATTTCATACGTGTAACCTTAAATAAAAATGAAATATAAGTCTTTTGTACTGTAGTAGAGTCTTGTTCCTGAAAGGTCTGTCACAAGGTATAAATTATCTGTTTCTTTATTTTTTTT
>NW_006399825.1:1922534-1926078 GCF_000299155.1 Elephantulus edwardii | reverse complement strand
GCACCTGGGTTGTTTCCAACTCCTTGCTATTGTGAACAGAGCTGCGATAAACATGGGTGTGCATATATCTGCTTGGATGTCAGTTATGGTCTCTTTGGGATATATTCCCAGTAGTGGAATTTCTGGGTCAAATGGTATCTCTATTTGCAACTTTTTGAGAAAGCGCCATACCGCCTTTCACAGTGGTTGCACCATTTTACATTCCCACCTACAGTGAATAAGGGTTCCAGTTTCTCCACAACCTTGTCAGCATTTGTTGCTTGCTGTTCTGCTAAATTTTGCTATTCTGACTGGCTTGAGATGATATCTCATAGTTGTTTTGAGATAGTTTCTTTATATGAGACTTGTGTTATTTTATAAATTATCTCAGAGTTTTTCAGTATAACAAGACTGTAGTTACAGCTTCATCTTGCTTGGAACCAGTAGTCAGGAAATAAGGAGATGCATTGCACTTGAAAAATCTACAGGTAGGGACCTCTCTAAATTATTGAGGAGTTATGATGTCAGTTTGAGAACTAAGGTGCATCTGATTCAGGCCATGGTCTTTCCAATTACTTGCTGAGCATCTGAGAGCTGGACAGTGAATAAGAATGACAGAGAAAGAATTGACACCGTTGACCTGTGGAAGAGCACTGAACATCCCATGGACAGCAAAGAGAATGAACAGATATATCTTGGAGAGGGTGCACCGGAGTGTTCTTTGGAAGCAGGAATGATGAGACTTCTCACATACTTTGGGCTTGTTGTTAGGAGGGGCTATTCCTTGGAGAAGAACATGATAATGATGAGGGTCAGTGAAGGAGAGGAAGACCTTCAGCTAGGTGAATAGATATGGTGACTGCTACAATGGGCCCTTATGTGTCAGAAAGTGTGAGGATGGCCCAGGGTAAAACAGAGTTCAAATCTTTTGTTCATAAGGTTGGTATGAGTTGTATTTAAGTCGATTGCACCTGACAGCATTACAACAAATTGCACCTTCACTGTATTTTATGAAGCTTTTGAAAAAATTTGAAAGCATTGGAAAAAAATTGAAAGCATCAAAAGAAGATGGAGGATATACACATAGTTAACTGTATGAAACAGCAAGTAGAAGCTACATTGGAGGCATTGACAAAAAATAAGGCCCCAGGAGTTGATGGGATATCAATTGACTTGTTTCAGTTAACAGATGTAGCCTTAGATGTACTCACCAGTCTGTGCCAGGAAATTTGAAGGACAGCCATCTGGCCAACAAATTGGAAGATGTCCTTATTTGTTCCAATTCCCAAGAAAGGTGGTTCAACTGAATGTGGAAACTATCAAACAATATCACATAGATATTGATATCACATGCAAGCAGATTACTGTTGAAGATGATTCTGGAACAGTACATAGATAGGAAACTGCCAAAAGTTCAAGCAGGATTTAGAAGAGGCCATGGCACCAGGGATATCACTACTGATGTCATATGAATCCTGGTTGAAAGTCAAGAATATCAGAGGAATGTTTATTTGTGCTTTATTGACTATGCAAAGGCATTTGACTGGATCATTAGAAGTTGTGGCTGGCATTGAGAAGAATGGGAATCCCAGAACACTTGATTGTGCTCATGCAGAACCTTTACCTGGACCACGAGGCTATGGTATGAATGGAGCATGGAAACACTTCATGACTTGGAATTGGGAACGGAGTGTGCCAGGGTCTCTATATACCTATTTAGTCTTTGTGCTGAGTAAATAATCTGAGAAGCTGGACTCTATGAGGAAGCATGTAGCATCAGGATTGGAGGGAGACTCATCAATAATCTGTGTTATGCAGATGACACAACTTTGCTTTTGTGAGAGGAGGACTTTAAACACTTATTGCAGAAGAACAGGGAATTCAGCCTTCAGTATCGATTGTATCTAAATGTCAAGAAAACCAAGATTTTTAACATTAAATATCATCATGATGCATAGAGAGGAGATTGAAACTGTAAACATCTTCACCTTGCCTGGATCCACAATTAACACCCTTGGTACCAGCAATCAGGAAATAAGGAGATGAATTACACTGGAAAAATCTACAGTTAGGGAACTCTCCAAATTACTGAGTAATGATGTCAGTTTGAGGTGCATCTGATTCAAGCCATAGTCTTTCCAGTTACTTGCTATGCCTTTTAGAGCTGGGCAATGACTAAAGATGACAGGAAAAGAATTGATGCCTTGGAGCTGTGGCATTGGAGAAGAACACATCTCATGGACATCCAAGAGAATGAACAGATAAGACTTGGAGAGGGTGCAGCCAGAGTGCTATTTTAAGGCAAAAATGATGAGGCTTCCCCTCGCATACTTTGGGCATGTTGCTAGGAGGTGCTATTCTTTGGAGATAGACATGATGCTAGGAAGGGTAGAGGGTCAGTGAAGGAGAGAAAGACCCTCAACTAAGTGGATTGACACAGTGACTGCTGCAATGAAATTTAATGTGTCAAGAAGTGTGAGGATGACACAGGATAGAACAGGGTTCAGATCTTTTGTTCATAGGGTCACTATGAGTCGTACTCAATTTGATGGCACCTAACAACATCAATTACTTTTACTGTATTTTATGAAGCATTTGAAAAAAAAAAGTTTACAAGTTCATCCTTAAATATCACATAGATTTTCATTTCATATGCACTTTGGAGTACAACCATTTGTATTGTCATTCATCCTTTTTTTAATAATCTGAATTAATATAACCTGGATCACCTGCAGTTTGAGGCTATCTGAGAATCTACAGTAAAATCTTCCCATATGAATATCTTGGAGAGCACAGTTTGTTTTTCTCCCTCACATGCACTTTTTATATCTCCTCTCAATGCCACTGAGTGAGAACTGACTCATAGCTAACCCTCCAGCAGGTTTTTAGTGGCTGTAAATTGCTCAGAAGATTGACCATCTTTCTCCTTAGGAGCCACTTGTGGTTCAGACCACAAAGAGTTGTGCTGCTAACCCAAAGGCCACTCCACTCCAGCAGTCGAATCCACCAGTGACTCTGGGGGAAAGGCAGTCACTTCCTGTATAATTTACAACTTCAGAAATATGCTAGAGGCTACACCATGAGTTGGCTCCAACTTCATGAGAATTTGATCTCTTTCTACACACATATGTATAAATATGCTAAAGAATACATATTGATTAAAATAGACATTATAATATTCTGCCAGATATTACTTACTTGCCCTGTACAAAATATAAAGCAAGGAACTGATAAACTTTCATGTGTAATTAATGGAGCGGAATTCTGTGAACTTTCTATTTCTAGTAAGGGATAACTGACTATCCTATTTGTAAAAAAATTCTGAATTCCTTATGCATTAAATGTTTAACTGATACTTTCTGACAAAATTGGATTGCTGGCTGTTGTTATGTTTGATTGAGTCAACCACAATTCATATTGGTAAAAAGCTGTGCTTCAATCCCAAAGGCATGTTGTTTGAATCCACCAGCTGTTCCACGAGGGAAGGATAAACAGTCTTCTCCCTTGTGATTTACTATCTCTAAAAACCAGTTTCAGAGTGATAGATAGATAGATATGATAATTT
>NW_006399825.1:1900949-1922434 GCF_000299155.1 Elephantulus edwardii | reverse complement strand
TAATTTATAAGTATCTATTTCTGTGTTGGTAATCTTTATTTTTTCTTCTCTCCACTCTACCCACAAGAGAAAAAAATACTTTATCTTAATAAATGCTATTAAAACTGCTAGTGCTGGCGAAGAGTATTGAATATACCATGGTCTTCTAGGAAAACAAACAGATTTGCCCTAGAAAGGATGAAATCAGGCTGCTCCTTGAAGGCAAGAATTCTGAACCTTCATCTGACCTACTTTGGACATGTTGCAAGGGGGGACCTGTCCTTGGAGAAGCATATCATGCTTGGGAGAGTGGAGGGACAGAACAAGAGAGGAAGACCTTCAGTAAGATGGATTAACTCAAGTACTGGAGTAATGGGGATGATTGTGTCGGAGACAATAAATAAAGTTGACTCAGGATAGAGCCAGGTTCAGAGCTGTTACGTAGGATCACTGTGAGTTGCAGGCTACTTGATGGCACGTAACAGCAAGTAAAACTAGCACCGGAGAATTCATTAAATCAAAGTTCTTACCAAAATATTAGAAATAGAAACTTTCTCTGTTCAGCATGTTGTTGTTAAGTGCATTTGAATCAGAACTGACTCCTAGCTGACCCTTCAATGAATTTTCAAAAGCAGTGAATCACACATGGAGAGGTTGTCAGTCTTTTTCTCAAGGAGCAGTTGGCTTCAAACCACGTCTTTGAGTTGCCATCAGTTTTATGAGTGACAAGATAATATGAATACAAGGAATTCCTGTTAATACCACTATTATTCAAATATATGTACCAACCATTGCCAAGGAGGAGGAAATAGATTATTTCTACCAACTTTTGCAGTTGGAAATGGATCGAACATGCACCCAAGGTACACTACTAATAAAAGAGGACTGGAATACAAAAGTTGGGAACCAGGAAGAAGGATCAGTAGTTGGATAACATGGATTTGGTGAGAAAAATGAGACTGGAGAGAAAAAGAATTTTGTACAATCTTTGGCAAATACCTTTTATAAGAAATACAAATGATGACTACACACCTGGATCTCACCTGAGGGTCTGCACAGAAATCAGATTGATACACCTGTGGGAAGAATCACTGGAGAAGCTTGTCATCAGCTGTGAAAACTAGACCAGGTGCTGATTGTGGTGTATCAGAACTTCAGCTCTTCATATGCAAAGTTCAAACTGAACTAAACAAACCTGCAAGAACCAAAATTTGAACTTGAGTCTAGCCCATCTGAATTTAAAAAACCTCCCAGGAAGAGCTTTGAGGCCTTGAACACTAATAAGTGAAGAAAAGATGAGCTATAGAAGGATATCAAGAAAATATCCATGAACAATGCTAAATAAAGGTCATTACAAATACAGAAGAGGAAGAGGAAGAAGAGACCAAGATGGATACCAGAAGAGACCCAGTATTGCACTGGAGCACCGAGAAGCAAAGGGAAGAAAGCAGGAAGTTAAGGAACTGAACAGAAGATTTCAAAGGGCAGGTTGGGAAAACAAGGCAAAGTATTATAATGAAATGTGCAGAGCTAGAGTGGGAAAATCAAGAGTGCTGAACTCACTTAGCATCAATTAAACTGAAAGTGCTGAAGAACGTGCTTGGGAGTGTGGAGGGACAGTGCAGGAGGGGAAGATCCTCGTTGAGATGGATTGACTCAGTGACTGGGGTAGTGGACCTAGGTGTCACAATAAGCTTGGCTCAGGGTAGAACAAGGTACAGAGTTATTGTACATAGGTCGTCGCTGTGAGTCACAGGCAACTTGATGACATATAACAACAACTGAAGAACACATACAGGCCTCAAGTTGCAATAATTAAAGATGCTATGGGCATAACATTGAGTGATCCAAGAATCATCAGAAGATGGAATAAGTACAAAAAGTTACTGTACCAAAAATAACTGGCTGACACTAAAGAATTTCATAAGACAACATATGATCAAGAGGTAATGATGATGATGGAGGAAGTTCAATCTACTCTGAAGGAATTGGCAAAAAACAAAACCCCAGGTATTTATGGAATACCAACTGAAGTATTTCAACGAAGAGGGCAGCCCCAGGACATGCTCACCGTATTTTTTTTTTTTAAATCTGGATGACAACTACCTGGCTAACTGACTGGAAGAGATGCATATTTATTCCCATTGAGAAAAAAAAAAGATGATCTCACAGAGTGTAGAAAAACTCTTAACATAGTTTTTAAAACACTTGTGGTCTCCAAGGTAATGTCAGAAGTTATTACAGGTACTTGAAAACATGTACCAGGTGACCTTTATATCCATAGAAAAGGTGTATTCAACATGAGGTACATTAAGTCACTTGATCTTATTTTCATTAACCAATCATAGTTATATTCTGGAATTTTTTTTTCCAACTCTTGCTCAATTTTATATATAGGTGATGAAAGTCTATTTGTTTTGATTCTTGACTTTCACTCTCCAGTAGATCCAAGCTTGTCAACTGGTATATTAAATGTAACCATGAAAGAGTTATAGATATTTCAAGGTATGATCATCCCCTCAACCCCTGTCAGTTCTAATACAAATAGTTTCCTTGTTAACTTCAATGTACCAATGTGGAAAATTATTAGAAAGCTGAAAAGATAATTGTTTATTTGGTTTTGGAGGGGTTTTTAACGACATTTTCTTGAAGTTAAAACTTTTTGTGACTCTCTTATATGAGATATAAACCTGACTCTTCATTGTTTATTTAATCCATACACTTCTTGAGAATAAATTTCTTTTTTTTTAATTTTTTTTAGAATAAATTTCTAAATTAATGTAACCTTAAGGACTTTTTGGTTTTGGCTTCTTTTTTATAAATATTTTTTATCATCCATATGCACTGTATTTCATAAATGTACATTATGTTCCATACAGTCTTTTCATCCCCCTTACAGTCATCCCACCAACAGCTACTTTTGTGAAAGCATATAAAGCAGCTACTTTATGCCTCATGTCCAATATCCCTCTTTTCGATAGCCAATTGCTGACTTGGCCCATACCTATCAACTCTGAGGGTATGAGTTCATCCTTGTTGCTGAAGAATCCTCAGTTCAACATGGAAACTTTAAGCATATGATCCATAAGCAAAATCGAGTCCAGAAAAACCATCGGGTTGCAGCAGTCTACCCTATCTTATAGTTTGGATCATCTTCTCTTCATCTGTTAAGTTCTAGTCATCTCACGCCCACCCATCCATGGCTAGGTCCAGATGGGCATTAGGACTCCACACTCCTCTCTTCATTCCAGACCTGTTGGTCTTCTCACTCAGCCCTAGCTCCCAAATGGGGCCAAGTCGTGTCAACATGCCAGGGTTACTCAATTTCCTGCTCATTCACACATCTATACATGCTAGGTGGGCCAAGCTGAAAGAACACATCCAAACTCAGCCCATGAATCCTTTGTTCTTTGTCCCCACTTCTACTCCTGTGGATTCAGGTGATTGCTGAGAGTGAGCCTTCTCCTACCTCAAGTGTTGGAAGTTAACTCCAATGGGCACCAACTTTACCCTGCCTCAGAAGCCAAACAGCTTGTTCCAGTTATACAAACACAATCTCTTCCTTTATCATTTTCTTTTTCCTTCTCTTCCTTTGCTGCTTGCCCTTCTTTTGAATGTGAATCTCTTCAATCAAAAGGCCAGTGTAGGTCCACAAAACCATTCAAATGCCAATCTCCTCAGAGTACTGGATGGAACTAAATCTTTCCCCTCAACCAAGACTCAACTCCCACTTCCATTTTCTTTTTTTTAAGAAAAAACCAAAACATAAAGGTCATGTGATCGGAGTTTCCCCATTACTGGTATACCTAGGTCAAATTTTTTCACATTGAAGAGTTGAAAAAATTTCCATGAAGAATTTGAATGTTTGGCTTTTCAAGAGATAAATGACTGTGATCTCCACTGAAGGCATTTAAAAGAACTAAATACACCAAAGGCACATACACCATCATGTCATATATTCACCATTTGGTGTTAGTCAATAAACAAGGCCCACAGAAGCCAAAATTAAGACTGAATGAGGTTTCAAGCTTATATCCAGGGCAGATCTTGCCTGTTTTGCACTCGAAATTAGGAATTGACCAAAGGTAAAATTACACACTTTCTAAATCTTCAATATCCAGTATTCATTTCTATCACACATGGTGTTGTGTGGTTGGTTTTTTTAATCCCTCTCCATTTTATTTAATTTATTTGCATATAACGCCCTAACTCACTACACTTTATCCATGCACATTGTGCCCCCATAATTCCTAGTACACACCGTACTTCATAAAATTAATTGCCACCTATCCCTATCTATTATCACACTCACTTATGTTATTAATATGCTGGATCCTGCTACCATTACTTTCTTCAGAAGGATGAGTTTTTGGGCAGAAAATATCCAAAAATCATTCTGTACATCACTTCTTCATATACATTATCAAATTGATCTTTCTTTATTAAACATCCTCTAAACCATACATCTTTAAATAGTCTAGGTAAAACTTATCTGAGCATTTTCACCAAGATGATTTCATCTCCAGCTATGCAGTGTCAAAAGAATGTTTACTCTGTAATAAAGTACAGTTTGTTATAGTAAGACTTCTGAATAGGATGATCTGTAAGAATTCAGATGCATCTTGAATATTTAACTAGTCTCTGAAATATGAACTTAGAATTAGGAGTTCTTGTTCACCAACACAGGAACCCCTGGTGGTAGAAGTTAAATGTTTGGCTACTAAATCAGAGTTTGATGGTTTGACCCCGAGTGGCTCCTTGTGGGAAAGATTTAACAGTTAGCTTCTGTAAAGGTTGTTGTTGATTGCCATTGAGTCAAGCTCGACTCATAGCGACCCTATGAACAAAAGACCTGAAATCTTTCTATAACTATTGTTGTTTCTCAAAGTTCATAGAGTTTCCAGAAACATGTTGTTTAGGAAGTGGATGCCACTTCTGCTTCCAAACATATCTTAATCTGGATTTTTTTTTTTATCCAATCTGCGCCTCCCCTTCTCTCCAGTGGTGCATTCAAACCATTCACATTCGGTGTGATTATTGAAAGGCAGTGTTTTATATTGCTATCATTTTGTTTAGTTCTTTTTGGTGTTGTTGCTACTTACTTTGGTCCATGCTGCTTTCTGTGGCATCTCTGTAAGAAGGACATCTCTCAGTGTCTCCTGCAATGCTGATCTTGTTTTTACAAACTCCCTTAGGTTCTGTTTTTCTGGGAATATCTTGATCTCTCCTTCATATTTGATGGATAATTTTGCTGGGTACAGTATTCTTGGTTGACAGTTGTGTTCTTGGAGTATTTGATATATGTCCTTCCACTGTCTTCTTGCATAGTTTCTGCTAGGAGATTGGCACTTAATATTATCTGCTCTCCTTTATAGGTTCCTCTTTGTTTCTCCCTTGATGCTTTCAGAATTCTCTCCTTATCTTTGGTTCTGGCATATTTAACTATGATATGCCTTGGTGTTTTTCTTTTGGGGTCTGTTCTATATGGTCTTCACTCAGCTTGTTGAATATATATTCTCTTATTCTTCCTTATGCTTGGGAAGTTTTCTTCTAGTAATTCTTCCACAACTTTTTTGATGCCTTTACTTGTTTCTTCCTGTTCTGGGATTCCAATGATGTTATGTCTCTTGATGGTGTCCCACATTATTCTTAGGTTTTCTTCTTTTTCCTTCCTTTTTGATTCTGCATTTTACTCTAGAAGATCAGTGGTGGCAATTCTATCTTCTATTTCACTTGTTCTGGGTTCCATCTCTTCAACTCTGCTCTTGTGTCCCTCCATCATATTGACAGCATCTGAAACATTGTACCTCATATTTTGGTTCATGGTTTCTTGGTTTTCCTCATTTATTTTAACTGCATTATTTTGGATTGCAGTTAAGTTCCACCTGGTTTTTGCTTGCAGTGTCCTGTAATTCTTCAAGTTTATGTTTCTCCCATTGAAAATATTCAGTCATTGTTCTTTTAAATTCTGTGTCAGAAAGTTCCATCAGGCTTTCTGGCTTCAGGAAATCCATTGATATTGTGTCATCTTTTGGGGGTGACATCTCGCTTTGCACTTGTGTAGTATGTGAGATAACTTGCTTCCTTTGAGACATTGAAAGGCTCTTGATCTGAAGACAATGCTCTAGAAATCAGTTGATCAGCTACCCACCTCTGTTTTTCTCTGAACTTCCAACTCAAGGGAAAGTTCTGTTCAGGACCTGTGAGAGCAACCTCTTATAGCTAAGACAGATCAAGGTGCTCCGGATTAAAGGCAAGTTGATTGACTGGACATGTAGGCACAGGTGTGAAGCCGAATGGGGGGCAGGGCAGGCACAGGGGGAGAGGGCAACCACAGGAGTGGGTTAGCCACTTGCAGGGACCTCACTCAGATTTCAGCTATCTGGGTGTGCTCAAAGTGGAGTCCCTACTCAAATTCCAGCTGTCTGTCTCCCACTCAGCAGTCCTTGCCCAACAGCCTTCACCCAAGTGCCCTTGCCCAGCGGCCCCAGCCCCAGCAAGGCCATGGGTCCAGCAGGACTTAAGAAAACTCAGTCACATTCCCACTGACCCACTCACTTCTGGCTGGTCTGTGGTGTCCACAAAAACTCAGTCAAATTCTTCCTAGCCTGCTCACTCCTGGTCGTTCTCCTGGACAGTTGGCGGTACCAAGAAAACTCAGTTAAATTTCTACCGGCCTGCCCAATCCTGGGCAGTCAGCAGGGCCCAAGAGAACTCAGTCAAATTCCTACCAGCCTGCTTGCTCCTGGGCGTTCTCCTGGGCAACTGGTGGTGCTCAAGAAAACTCAGTTAAATTCCTACTGGTCTGCCCGATCCTGGGCATTTGGCAGGGGCACAAGAAAACTCAGTCAAATTCCAACAGGCCCACTCACTCCTAGTGGGGCTTAAAAGAACTCAATTTCCCACTAACCTTCTTTGCCCTGGCATATAGGTCCTACAGTAGCGTGGCTGGCAGCTTCCAGCTTCTGCCAGGGCCCACGCTCCTGTAGCTCCCAAACTAATTATTGTCACTAAAGTTCTGACTCAAATTCCTATTGTCCACATCATGCAGTGTCGGTATCTGTGCGCCGTGACAATCTCTCTAGTGGCCTGTTTCTATGCAGCTTGCTGCTCCTCCCGCTCCTCACATTGCTTTCTCCATCGTCGCCGTCTTGGAATCCCGAGGTACCAGTCAAACGTATCTTTATCTGAGAACTCCACCAAACACTGTCCACCATGGGTAGACATTAGGACATTTGGGTTCCCAATGGCACAGAGTTCAGCATCACAGCCACTCCAGGTTACCTCAGGGCAGTAAAATTGACTGACCAGAGCTGTACCATTGAGAAGGATGTTCCCTTAAATCCTCTATTGTTTTAACCCTTAATGTTTCATGGCTTTCAGTTTAGCCATCAGTATAACTAAATAGCTTTAATGATACTAAGATATAAACCAGTTCTTCTATGATAGAAACAAACCTGTTCTTCTATGATATAAACATATAGTCAAAGACTTATAACGTAGGCTGAAATGACTCTCTGAGAATCTTATATATGAGGATAGAGTCTGTCACTATGAATTAATCTTAAAATAGTCAACTTAAAATATTGATAGCTAAATTAGTTCTATAATTATTATAGTTCTACAGGAAGCTTTAGTTCAATCACTGATTGTTTAAAATCTTTAAAAATACACCTTATAAAAGTTACATTTTTGGGTGTTGCTTCCAAGAACCGACACAGTTCTGCTGCAACAGCAGCTCTACAGCTTCCTGACGTGTTACTTAATTTAGTACAGTAGCCACCACCCCTGCACAACAACAGAAACTGCAAAGAAAGCAAATGGCCTTTACTGCTGCCAGCTGGCCTCAACAGTTCCTGTGTGGACCTACTGATGAATAGTAGCAATGGCAGTGATAATGGCAATGAGGTAAATGGATGTCTAGAACATGGACCTTCCTAATCCTTTATCCACAGTGAAGACATGGATAAGATTCTTTTGAATGCACAACATCAATATATAAGTATTTGGTTACAGAGTTTTCTGTGGCTCCTTAAGAACTGTGTCATCAGTGATATAAAATTTTCCACACTGGCACAGTTACCATACTGTTTTTGAAACATTCTGTGATACAGATATTCCTTGTGTTCTATCAATTCTATGGCTGTTGTATTTATTGGGGTTCTAGCAACAAACATATACATTCATTGATCATGTTGTTAGATGTCATCAAATGGATTACAACTCATAGCAACACTAGGACAACAGAACCAAATTCTGGCCTATCCTGTTCCACCTTCATGATCTCCACCATACTCAAGGCCATTGTCACAGACACTGATTCAATCTAATCTAGCTTGCTGAAAATCTTCCTCTCTTTAGTTAATCCAAGGACTGGGCCTTCCTCACAATACTTCCAAGGTATGTGAGTACTGAACATCCCTGGAACTGCCAAATAAACAAACAAATTTCTCGTACTCTTTTGAGGCATTTTACTAACTTCATTTTACTAACTTGGCCTATAAGACACTTTAGAATTCCCTAGCTGAGTTTACTGTTGTTTAGAAATTGCAAGAGCTTCTTTTCCACAGATATGCCACCATTAGATTATCATTTTTTCAGTGATGCTGTCATTCCCTTTTAATCTATATCATTGATGGTATAAATTATACCCCTGCACGATAACTACCATTCCTCCTCTTTTTATGAGATCAAGTTAGCATATGATAATAAAACTTTGGTGGTTTGTTTTTCCCCCTATAAGACAAAGGCAAGCCTCCCTGAACTTTAATTTATAGTTCTTTTAAAAAGGAAAACAAAACCAACAAACAATATATATACACAAAATAAGGTATACACAATATATCCTGGGCAATAAAATATTTTTTAAAACAACAAAAAAAAAATACGTTGATTTTTTTTTTTAAATTAAGCATGATACTCTATAAAACCATGCTTAGGGTATTACATTTTTACTCATTGTATTATTCCAAGGCAAGAGGAATGCCTTGACTCTGTTGTTGTTGATTATGATTGCCTTTGAGTCAAGCATGACTCATAGCAATTCTATGAACTAAAGGCCTGAAGCCCCTCTATAACTATCAACATTTATCAAAGTTCATAGAGTTTCCAGAAGCATGTTATTTAGGAAGTGGATGCCACTCCTGCTTCCAAACCTGTGATAGAATGTTATTGGTTGAGTCACCTGTGATGTATAGTGACCCTATGTACAGCAGCTCTGAACCCTTCCCTGTCCTGAGCCAATCTCACTATTTCTGTCACTAATTCTGACACCAACCCCCATTGCCCCAGTATGTTGTTTCCACAGAATCAGGACCCAATTAATATTTTTTTAAAATTTTCCCTTAAGTAATTATTAAATAAGGTCTATTTAAATGCATTAAAACCCTAATTTTCTTTAAATCTCTTAATAGGACCCAAGGTTTCATTTTATGAGAAGAAGCTTTTTTCAGCATTCATCCTTAGGTTTGAAATCTCAAAATTCTCGAAGCCCACAATTTCTCCTAGGAAAAATTTCAAAGCAGAGGATTCAAATTTTACTCCTCTTCCTCTCCTAATTCTGTTAAGTAGAATCCTGGATTACTATTTTATCCAATGATAGAAAACAACTAGCCCCATATGTGGTCTGGTAACAAAACATTTTTTGATGTGTT
Organism: Elephantulus edwardii; assembly: GCF_000299155.1. Lineage (NCBI taxonomy): Eukaryota > Metazoa > Chordata > Mammalia > Macroscelidea > Macroscelididae > Elephantulus > Elephantulus edwardii. Next base: position 1,912,802 of record NW_006399825.1, on the reverse strand, counting down.
CAAATGTTTTAACTTTTTTAAAAGAATTAAAGATACTTTAGTAGCCAGAGTATAGGAGCTTCAGATAAAATTATGTTTCTTTTATTAATTCACATATATTTAATAGCATCATAAACTTTTAACAAATGGAACAAAGGTTATAAATATTTTTATAAAGTTTGAAAAAGCCGGTCATCATCTGGCTGTCCTACCAATGTGATAACCTCATAGACAACCACTTAAAAATAGTCTTTAGGGTTTAGGCTTTTCCAATTTATGTTTCTTATTTGAAGAAATAGCTTATAGAGTACACAGAATAAACATAGAATAAAATTTCTATTACGGTGGTGGTGTTATTATATGTTGTCGAGCTGCCTGTGACTCATGGCAACCCCACGTACAACAGCCCTAAACCCTGCTCTATCCTGTGTCAATCTTATTGTCCCTGACACACCCACCTCCATTACCCCAGTCACTTAATCAATCCATTTAATAGAGGGTCTTGCTCTCTTGCACTGTCCCTCCACCTTCCCAAGCATGACATCCCTCTCCAAGGACTGGTCCTTCCTTTACAGCATGTCCAAAGTACGTCAGACAAAGCTTAAGAATCCTTGTCTCCAAGGAGCAGCCTGATCTCACTCTCTCTAGGATGAACCTGTTTGTTCTCTGAGCAGTCCATGGTATATTCAGTACTTTTCTCCAGCTCAAAGGCATGAACTCTCCTTCTATCAACCCTAGTCATTGTCCAGCTCTCTGATGCATAGTAAGTGATTGCAAAGACCATGGCATGTATCAGGTGCACCCTAGTCTCCAGACTGACATTGTTGCACTTCAGTACTTTAGAGAGGTCTCTAAATGCAGACTTTTCCATCGCAATACGTCTTTTACTTTCCAGGCTGCTGGTGCCAAAAGTGTTGACTGTGGAGCCAAGCAAACCAACTGTGAACAATCTCAGTCTCTTCACCATCCATTACGATGCTGCCAATCGGCCCAGTGGTGAGAATCTTTGTTTTCTTGATATTGAGCCTCAAACCACATGGAGGACTGCAGTCCCTGACCTTCCACAGCAAGTGCTTCAGGTCCTCCTCAGTTTCAGTAAGCAGGATTATGTCATCTGCATAATGCAGATTGTTGATGATTCCTACGCCAATCCTGATGCCACATTTCTCCACCTCCTGGATAATCTTTTCAGCATAAAGATTGAAAAGGTATGGAGACAGGATGCAACCCTGAAGTACATTCTTCTCAATTTTGAACCATGCAGTGTTTCCCTGCCCTGTTCTGATGACTGCCTTCTGGTCCAAGTATAGGTTTCACATTAGCACCATCAAATGTTCTGGAATCCCATTCTTCTCAGAGTCAGCCACAGTTTTTTATGATCCACACAGTCAAATGCCTTTGCATAATCAATGAAACAAAGATAGACATTCTTCTGGTACTCCTTGCTTTCAGCCAAGATCCATCTAACACCAGCTACAATATCTCTAGTACCACAACCCCTTCTAAACCCAGCCTGGACTTCCGGCAGTTCTCTGCTGAAACCAGTCTGTTTTGCATAATCTTCAGCAGAATCTTGCTGGCATATGATATTAATGGTACTGTTTGATAATTTCCACACTCTGTGGGATCACTTTTCTTTGGGATGGGAACAAACATAGATCTCTTCCAGTCAGTTGGCCAAATGGTTGTTCTCCAGACTTCTTGGCACAACTTGGTGAGCACATCTAGGACAGCTTCAGTTAGTTGAAATATGTCAATTGGTATACCATCAACTCCTGGGGCCTGTTCTTAGCCAATTCTTTCAAAGCAGTCTGAACTTCTTCATCACCATAGGCTGTTGCTCATACGTTGTTTCATTAAATTCTTTGTCAATTCCTTTTGGTATAATGACTCTATATACTCTTTCCATCTTCTTTTAACACTTGCAGGATCACTCAATATTCTGCCCAAAGTATTGCAACTCAAGGCTTAAATTTTCTCTTCAGTTCCTTGAGCTTAAGAAATGCTGAGGAAGTTCAGCCCCTTTGATTTTCTGACTCCAGCTCTTTGCACATTTCATTATAATACTTTACTTTGTCTCGTCACGCAGCCTTTTGAAATCTCCTGTTCAGCTCCTTAATGTCTTGATTTCTTCCTTCTGCTTTGGCTTCTCTGAACTCAGGTGCAATATTCAGAGTCTCTTCTGACATCCATTTTGGTCTTTTCTTCCTCCTCCATCTTTGCAAAGACGTTTTGCACTCTTCTTGGATGATATATCTTCCCATAACTCATCTGGTCTTTGCTCATTAGTGTTCAAAGCCTCAAACCTGTTCCTGAGACGGTTCTGAAATTCAGGTGGGATAGACTCAAGGTCATATTTTGGTTCCTGTGGGCTTGATTTCACTTTCCTTAGCTTCATCTGAAACTTGCATATGAGTAGTTGGTGGTCTGTTCCACAGTCAGCACCAGGCCTAGTTTTCACAGCTGATACTGAGCTTCTCCAGCAATTCTTTCCTCAGATGTAATCTGATTCCTATACATACCATCAGGTGAAATCCATGTGTATAGCCTGCATTTATGTGTCTTGTAAAATGTATTTGCAACGAATAAATTGTTGATTGTGCAAAATTCTATCATCCTATCTCCAGCTTCATTTCTGTCACCAAGTCCATGTTTTCCAACTACTAATCTTTCTTCTCTGTTCCCAACTTTTGCATTCCAGTCACCCATCACTATTAATGTATCTTGATTGCATGTTCAATCAATCTCTGACTGCAAAAGTTGGTAGAAATCATCTATTTCCTCTTCTTTGGCTCTGGTTGTTGGTGCATATAAAGAACACTACATACCAGATCTACAGGACAGATCACCCTCCCTTGGGAAATATTGTGACCACAGTGTGCTGTAAATGGAAGGGAAGATGCCCAAGCCACAAGAAGTTAAACCTGGGGGGAAGAGTGGGCAGGGAGAAAAGTGCAACAATGAATGAATAGAAACCCAAAATCTCTGTAAATGTTCATTAAAATTAATAAGATAAAATTTTTTAAAAAGACATTAAACCTGGAGCAGAAATTAAAGGAAAAGGACTTTTCTTTAGAACCATCTGAAATACGAAGGCTTCCCTAACATTAGATAGAGATAGAGATAGATTAGAGATAGAGATAGATAGAGATTATAGTTTTTGGGGGTTTTTTTGTTTTCTTTTTACAGAATTAGTTGAGTTTTTTTTTAAAGTCTGGGCCACCTCACTAGACAACAGCCAATCACATAGGGTCCAAAGAGCAGCCTTTGCCCAAGGGTAATGTCCAGAAGGCAGGAATGGGTAGAATACAAGGATCAATGGAAATGAGACTCACTGGGAGAAGTGAGAATGATGTTACATTGTATTATAATTCATATCATAAAACAAAATGTGTAAGAACAGTTCAATGCAAAACAAATTTTGCTTAAACCACAATAAAAAAATCTAGACCTATAAAACCTTTTACCAATTATCTTTTTTTTAAGAGGTTAAAGCAGCAAATAATGAGTTTTAAATTGTCTTTCACAGCATTTTCCAGGTGAGAAAACTAAGGGTTATGTGACTTAATGATACTTTCAGTCATATCTACATTTTATTTGATTGTAAGCACTTGTTCAGAAATTAAAATCTAACTAAAATCTTATAGCTATGAAAAAATGCAAGAAATCTTAATGCAGGTCCTAGAAATAAGTTATGGAGAAAAATGGATACTTATCTTCCCTAAAAATGTCAAGCTTTGCTTGGGAAGTTACATATTGGAAATATAATATTTAATTTCAAAATACATTTCTTTCTTTATTATCCCTTTTACTTTTGTAAATAATTATTAATAAAGAAGCCAGTTATTATTGGATAGTAGAGAAAACCTTATTTTAGATTCTTTTTCCATCTAAGAGTTTCATAAAAGAAACACATGTATCTTGCAGTAGTACAACCCACAAGGTAACTGGAAACCCAGTTTTCATTTAAAGCTACAAATGACTGGCAACACTTTTCCTTAATAGTTATTGTGGGTGTAGGTCCGACATGTGTCCATATATAGCCTTTCTCTGCTCTGGTGGGCACAGTGGGAAATGGTGAAGATTGTGGCTTGAAATATTCAGAAGGTGCTTGACAGACAAATTCCAAATATTTCATTTTCCTTGGAAGATATTCCTCTGGTCCTATGATATATGATGCCGGATCAAATTGGTCTCCGGGGCTAGAGAGAGTGGGAAAAGAGCCACGTTAGTGCTGCACTTTTCTCACAATATTGATCCTGAACAAAACCTCTGATCTGTGCATAGTAAGGCTTTCCATTCTGTTCATCAATCACTTTCTTTTCAGCAGCTGGAGCCGACTTGTACTTAGTATTTCTGAGCCGTTTTCATCTGGGGGTGTGTAGGGGGCGGTACGGCCCAGGAGGGGCATCGCGATCCGGGAAGGCCCCGACCACCGCCCACTCCGCGTCGGCGGGCCTCCGTCCGCCTCGCGCCCAGGTCGGCCTCCGCCGGCGGGTGGGGCCGGAGGAGCTCACCTGCTTGCCGCCTCTGCCCCCGTTGCTCTGCGGAGGGGCGGCCGAGGTGCTGGCGAAGGCCGCCGCGCCGAAGCCGCCGCCCCCGAACCGGTGCCCCCGCCGCCCGCGCCGCCCCAGCCCGTGCAGTGGTGGCAGAGGATCTCCCCCTGCGGGCCCTTCTTCCACATCGAGGACGACGTGGTCTTGCAAACGCTGCAGGTGGGCTTCAGGCCCAGCGGCATGGTGGCCGGCTCGGGCGGGCCCCGCGGGCGCAGCGACACCGGAATGGCGGCCACTGGCTTCGGCCGCCCGCTGGTCAGCCCTCCTTTCCGCTGCCCCTGGAGGCGGGAAGCCGGTTCTCCGGCCCCTTGACCCGAACCAGTTTAGGGGGACGAGCGGGCGCGGCAGGCGGGCAGGGGAGAGATTTATATTTTGACTTACAGGTCCCTAAACGCAAGGGACACTGATCTAAACATAAGAAATCGGCAACATCTTGAAGAATTTGGAATCACAGAAACCCACAAAGCTTGCGATATAAGCTATCAGATCAAGGGGTGTATATATAGCAGGAGATGGTGTTGAAGGGAGTAGGTGGGAGTAGAAGCAGGGAAAGGGGTGGGTCAAGAGACTCGAGTCAAGGGCAGGACAACAGGGTAAAAAGGGAAGCCACAACTGAGAAAAAGTATTTGGTAATGACATGTCAGAAAGAGACTTATATCTAGAATTTATAAAATATTCAAGCACCACGACAAGATAAAGGTAAATAACCCAATTGAAAAATGAGCACAAGATATGAACAGACTCTTCACCGTAGAAGACATTCAGATGGCTAACAAACACATGAAGAAATGCTCAAAATCCCTAGCTCTGAGATAGATGCAAATCAAAACAACTAGGAGATATCATCTCACCCCAGTGAGAATAGAACAGCAAACATCAAATGCTTTGTGAAGTTGTGGAGAAACTGGAGTGGTGGGAGTGTAAAATGGTGCAACCAGTATGGAAGGCTGAATGGTGCTTTCTCAAAAAGTTGCAAATTAAAAAAAAAAAAGTTGCAAATAGAAATTCCATTTGACCCAGCAATTCCACTACTGGGAATTTACCCTAAAGAAACCATAACTGCCACCCAAGCAGATATGTTTATTGCGACTTTGTTCGCAAAAGAGCTGGAAATAACCCAAGTGCCCATCAACAAGCGAATGGATAGAGAAGCTCTGGTATATTCACACAATGGAATACTATGCAACACTGAAAAACAAGGAACTCATGAAGTATTATGCAAAATGGATGACCCTGGAGAACATTATGTTGAGTGAAATATCTGTCATAAAAGGACGAATATTGCATAGAGTCACTGTTACAAAGCAGGACTGACATCAGGGTTGAGGGAAGGCAAAAAAGGAGGAGAGGAATGATGTATATTGCATTGAAACAGATGAGGGAGAAATCTGTTTAAATGGGATATATGAATGGGTATTCTTGTCTTTACAGAAGTCCAGAGTGAAGGCTGCATAGTAGAGTGAACTTGGGGGGAAGGATTGCATAACAATGAAAGAGTTTTTCTTTTACTTTTCTTTTTTGTTTGTTTGTTTTTTCCTTTTTTTTGTTTTGTTTTGTTTTGGTTTTTTTTCTTTATTTTTTTTTTCTTTTACTTTTCAAGGAGAAGAGTGTTTTGGGGGGGTTTGGTGTGGGTAGGGAGAAAAGTGAAACAGTGAATGACTGGAAATCCTAAGTCTCTGTAAACTTTCATTAAAATTAATAAAATTTAAAAAAAAAACCAAACCTAAAAATACCCCCAAACCTGAAACTACTAGCTATTTCTACAATTGGAAAAGATCTTTCATCTGCGTTGTTCTGTAAAATGCTTATCTGTCAGATACTTTTCTAAATCTGAGCATTCAGAGTAAGACAGACTAGGAAGAAGGATTGGCCATCCACTTACGAAATAGCAGGCCTTCAAAAACCCTATGTACAATAGAACACACATAGACCTTAGACTAGCAGATAAGGCAACAGATGTGGAACTTTCAGTATGGAAATACTAAGGAGGAGAAACAGTTGTAAACAGACACTAGTGGCTGGAACATGGAGTGTGAAAACTATTAATGTAGGAAAATTAGATACTGTTAAGGAAGAAATGGAATGCATAAATATCTACATACTAGGTATTAGCGAGATGAGATGGACTGGAATGGGACATTTTGAATCAGATGATCATATGATCTGTTATGCTGGAGATGAAAAGGTGAGGGGTGTGTATATATCTGCTTCTTTAGGGTAAATTCCCAGAAGTGGAATTGCTGGGTCAAATGGTATCTCTATTTGCAACTTTTTGAGAAAGCGCCATATAGCCTTCCATAATGGTTGCTCCATTTTGCATTCCCACCAACAGTGAATAAGTGTTCCAGTTTCTCCACAACCTTGACAGCTTTTGATGTTTGCTGTTCTGTTAAATTTTGCTATTCTTAGTGGAGTGAGATGATATCTCATAGTTGTCTTGATTTGTATCTCTCTTAGAGCTAGGGTTTTTGAACATGTCTTCTTTGGTGAAGTGTCTGTTCATATCCTGTGCCCATTTTTCAACTGGGTTATTTACCTTTATCTTGTTGTGGTACTCAAATATTTTATAAATTCTAGATATGTCTCTTGTCTGACATGTCACTATCAAATTTTTTTTTTCTCAATCTGTAGTTTCCTTTTTACCATGTGGGAAAAGTTTTTGTATTTGCTTAGGGATTTGATTCATAGAAAGTCCCATTCATCTTTTTTTATCCTCCTCTGGTTGTAGATGTTGCATAGTTTCTTAAGGCTCTAAAAACATGAATGGCAATTTCCATTTTTTGTGGATTTGAACATATCTTATAATTTTCATTTTTTGCTTATTACATTATAAGACAAGGGTGGATCACAAAAATTCATAATTGTAACTTGTTGGTGGATTGTTCTTTTATGTTGCATAAAGTAATGCTTATTTTTTTATAATAGTTTTTCCCTTAAGTTCTAGATTAATATTGCTATATTAGCTTTCTTTTGGAGATATATACAGCTATATATACACACACACACATACCTAGCTGCTTGAGTTTGTTTTAATCTCTTTTATGTTTATGCATATTCCTTTTAAACTTCATATAGCTAATTTTTAAAATTTAATCTTAAATACTACTATTACCAGAACATGTTCATCTTGTTATGGGTCATCTAGTCACTTGCAAATCACAGCAAACCTATGTACAATAGCCCTAAACCCTGCTGTATCCTGTGCCAATTTTATTGTCTCTGACAAACCTACCTCCCATTATCCCAGTCACTGAATCAATCCATCTCATCAGAGGTCTTCCTTTCTTGCACTGTCCCTCCATCCTCCTAAGCATTGCATCCCTCTCCAAGGACTGTCCCTCCTTGCAACATGTCCAAAGTATGTCAGACAAAGCTTCAGAATCCTTGCCTCCAAGAAGCAGCCTGGTCTTACCCTCTCTAGGGTGAACCTGTTTGTTCTCCTAGCAGTCCATGGTATAGTCAATGCTCATCTCCAGCACCACAGCTTAAAGGTATCAATTATCTTTCTATCATCCCTAGTAATTGCCCAACTTTCTGATGCATAGCAAGTAATTTCAAAGACCATGGCCTGGATCAGGTGCACCTTAGTCTCCAGACTGACATCATTGCTCTTCAGTACTTTGGAGAGATCTCTGACAGCAGACTTTCCCAATGCCATTCATCTCTTAATTTCTTAGCTCCTGGTATCAAGAGTGTTAATTGTGGAGCCAAGCAAACTGAAGCTGTAAACAATCTCAATCTCTTCACCATCTATCATGATGGTGCTAATTGGCCCAATGATGAGAATCTTTGTTTTCTTGACTTTGAGTTTCAATCCATGTTGAAGGCTGCAGTCCTTGACCTTGTGTAGCAAGTGCATCAGGTCCTCCTCAGTTTCAGCAAGCAGGGTTGGGTCATCTTCATAACACAGAGTATTGATGAATCTTCCTCCAATCCTGAGGCCACATTTCTCCCCATATAGTCCAGCCTCCCAGATAATCTGTTCTGCATACAGGTTGTAAAGGTACGGAGATAGGATACATCCCTGGCATACACCCTTCCTAATTTTGAACCATGCAGTGTTTCCTTCCTCTTTTCTGACTACTGCCTCCTGGTCCAAGTATAGGTTTTGCATAAGCATAATCAAGTGTTTTGGTATTCCCTTTCTTCTCAGAGTCAGCCACAATTTGTTGTGATCTACAAAGTCAAATGCCTTTGCATAGTCAACGAATCACAGATAGACTTATGAATTAAAATATATTTTAATATATTCATGCTCTATTATCATTTCTCTATTTGCTCATATTTTTAATCCTTTTTTTCTCCTTCATGTTTTCTGTTGAATTGATAATTCATTCTGTGGCAAAAGAGATGAGGGCAAGGGCTCCTTAAGATTTCCACAACCAAAACCTCATAATCAAATAGAACTCTGACTAGCATAATTGCTTCTAGAGGTAATTATGGTTTGAGAAGCATATTGCAGCTTCATGGACCAAACTATAGCCAGTAAATTTGGCTTCTGCCATAATTCAGTTACATTAATGTAGACTGACAGCACCACTGTATATCCAATATGAGTGACATCTAGGAAGCCACTCCTACCTTAATGCCCAAGGATGAACTCATGCTTCTGTCACCTGCTGCTTATGCTACTACATGACTGAAGTGGCCCGCTACCTGACAGGTTACTGGCTACACTTGGTTTTCAACATTTCCTGGATCTAAAGAGCTATGTTGTTAGGTACTGTCTAATTTGTTCTCACAAATAATAACCCTATGGACAACAGGGGAGGGAAAAAACCTACCACTGCCTGGCCTGCAGTATCCTCACAGTCACTGCTGTGTTTGAGCCTATTGGAACAGACACTGTATCAATCCACGTCACTTACAGTCTTCTTTTCTACTGACACTCTACCAAGTGTGATGTCCTTATCTGTAGTCTGGTCTTTCCTGACAACAGTCAAGTGGATTGAAAACAACATGACTTCAGTCAGGCATACCTTAGTCCTCAAAGTAACACCTTTGCCTTTTCATGGGCAGTGTTTTTAGGTGCTTTCTAGCTGAGTACGACTCATAATGACCCTATGAGCAACAGATCTAAACCCTGCCCTATCCTGTGCCATTCTCACACCTCCTGACACACTAGAACCTATTGCAACAGTCATTGTCTCAATCTATCTGGTTGAGGGTTTTCCTCTCTTTCACCAACCCTCTACCTCTCCAAGCATGATGTCGCTCTCCAAGGAATAGTTTTTCCTAGCAATTTGCCCAAAGTATGTCAAATGAAGCTTTGCCATCCTTGCATCTAAGGATCTCTCTAGCTACACTTTTCTAAGACATACCTGTTTTCTGGATAGTCCACATACTCCTCTCCATCACCACATATCAAAGGCATCAATTATTTTTATGTCATCCTTATTCATTGCCCAGCTCTCAGATGCATAACAAATGACTGAAAAGACCATGGCCTGGATCAGGCACACATTAGTCCTCATTACTCTTCAGTAATTTGGAGAGTCCGTATCTACAGACTTTCCCAGTGCAACACATTTCCTGATTTCCTGACTGCTGGTACCAAGTGTGCTGACTATGGATCCAAGTAAGATGAAGTCATGGATAGTCTCAACCTTTATCTATCATGGTGTGGTCTGTCAGTCCATTGGTGAGATTATTGTTTTCTTGATGTTGAGAAGTAATCAGTATAAAGGCTGATCTTTGATCTTCTGCAGCAAGCTCTTCATGTCCTTCTCACTTTCAACAATCAAATTTGAGTCATTTGCATAATGCAGGTTGTTGATGACTCTTCATCTGATCCTGATGCACATTCTTCTTCATAAATTCCAGCTTTTTAAAGACCCAACTGTGCAAAAGACCTTGTGCCTCAGAGCCCACTGTTCCAGCTTGGGCTTAACATTCAATTTATCATTTAATGATTTATTGTCAATTTAACATTCGATTTATCAAACTTGTTATAGCCTCTAAAGAGTGTACAAGCACTTAAGAAAAATGGCACCTATCTATAGAGTTACTGAAGTGTCAGTGCAACCTAAGAGATTGTTTATTTCCTATTTTTGCTTACCCTTAACCTCCATATATATAGTCACAGGTCTTCATGCAATTCAACTTCCTGAGTGTCTAGTTAGGAAGTTCACTTGTGGAACAGTCCTCTAGTAAGTATATAATGGTGCTGTAACATATATACTGTTCACAACTTCTTTAATGACTTCATAGACAGAACTTTAATTTACTGAGCTGATATTTAAATAATTCTCTCCACGTGGAACATCTCATGAACACTAGATCTAGGCAGTCCTCTGCTTCTAAGAAAGGATCCAAAATTAATCCTTGAAGGTATTATTTGGGAGAAACATTCTGTCAAAGTTCCAAAGATGCAGATAAAAGTAATAGTCCTAGAAGGGGCACAGGGAGAATTCTTTTTCAGAAGAACCCTAAGTGCAGAGAAAACAATCCTTAGGCCAACTTATTTCAGAAAGCTGACCTCAGTGAAGGTCAATAACCCTAATAAGGAAGTTAATTTCTTCCATCAATCATCTTCAAAGTCTGGTTACCAATTATCCAGTATGATTATACAAGTGTATCCTCAAACAGCTGCACTAGGAAAGGCCAGAAGGTCTACTTGTTTTAGAACTCTACAGATTTATTCTCCTCTAGATACGGTTAGGATGTCCTTTCTTAGAAACACATGCCCTTTAGTTTTTACATTTTACCTATGCTCCACTTAGTCATTCTTAAATTTTGGATCAAACTGAGCAGGTCCATTCAATATCCACGGAATATTTGTTTTACTTCTTGTGCCTCCTATATAGAAAACTGGTTGATCTTCCCTACCACGCCAGAAGTCAGGATCTTAGAGTACTACTCCACTCAAAATACCTTATTGTACTATTTCCTCTCCTACATAATCTCACTATTTTTCTTGTGCACCTAGGACTATAAATATGATAGCCAGCTACATATGCCTACACAAATTATAGCTGCAAAACGGAAATCTAGTAAAGCTTTCTAGCAAGCTAACATCTAGTATACTAACTAGTACTAGTCCACAGGAAGGATCATTCATGTGGTAATGATCATACTCTCTAAAAGGAAAACTAGAAGCCTTCGTATGACATTTCAAAGGACAAAGTTATCATCTAGTTAATTATCAAACTAGTTTCCCAAGTTTGTTTCCCTTTATATACCCCCTTTCACAACTCTCTTCCTGCACAAACCTAAGATACTGTACCCTATTTTACCCCTCAGAAATCTGCCTCAGTAATTTAGACATGCAATTGGAGCAGGCCACAATGAAAGCCCAGGATTCCCTTAAGAATAAGAA
>NW_006399825.1:1895358-1896597 GCF_000299155.1 Elephantulus edwardii | reverse complement strand
AGAGGGACATCATGCTTGGAAGGGTAGAGGGACAGCGTAGGAGAGGAAGACAATAAGATGGATTGATTCAGTCACTGGGGTAATGGGGATAGATGTGTCAAAGACAGTAAGATTGGCAAGCAATAGAACAGTGTTTAGGGCTGTTGTATAAGTCAACTATGAGTATGTAGGGTCACTAAGAGTCGCAGGTGACTCGACGGCACATAACAATGTACAGCCCTAAACCCTGAAATGTCTTGTGCCAATTTTATTGTCTCTGACACACCTACCCCATTACTCTAGTCATTTAATCAATCCATATCATCGAGAATCTTCCTCTCTTGCACTATCCCTCCATCCTCCTAAGCATGACATCCCTCTCCAAGGACTGTCCCTCCTTGCAACATGTCCAAAGTATGTCAGACAAAACCTCAGAATCCTGGCCTCCAAGGAGCAGCCTGGCTTCATCCTCTCTAGGATGAACATGTTTGTTCTCCTATCAGTCCATTGTATATTCAGTCCTCTTCTCCAGCACCGCAGCTCAAAAGCGTCAATTTTTCTTCTATCTGTAGTCATTGTCCAGCTTTCTGATGCATAGCAAATAATTTCAAAGATCACAGCCTGGATCAGACACACCTTAGTCTCCAGACTGATGTCATTGCTCTTCAGTACTTCAGAGAGGTCTCTGACAGCAGACGTTCCCAGTGCAATTCGTCTTTTAATTTCTTAGGTGCTGTTACCAAGAATGTTCATTGTGGAGCCAACTGAAGCTGTCAACAATCTCAATCTCGTCACCATCTATCATGATGCTACCAATTGGCCCAGTGGTGAGAATCTTTGAGCTTCAATCCATATTGAAGGCTGCAGTCTTTGACCTTCTGCAGCAAGTGCTTCAGGTCCTCCTCAATTTCATGGGTATGGTTCAGTAGTAGAATTCTTGCCTGCCACACAGAAAGCTAGCTCACTTTCGATTCCCAGCCCATGCAACCCAATGTCAAGAGCCTTGGAGAGATCGCTAAATGCAATCTGAGCCTCCTGAAGCACTCACTGATATTTTTCTCCCCAGCATGTTCAACAAAGCCACAGAACAGGTCTGATAGGTATTTACAGACTTTAAACTTTATTAAAAGGACAAAAGACAAAATTGTTATAAAACCTGAGCATAAATGTATCCAGGTTTATAATAACCCTTATTCATTTCTTTATTGAAGAAATTAACTGAAGGTAACTCGTGGTTGCTGTGAAGCTGAACACTGTGAC
>NW_006399825.1:1888475-1894746 GCF_000299155.1 Elephantulus edwardii | reverse complement strand
AGCTCCCCTAATTATAAACATTTTGTAAATGTCATTTTTTAGTAATCTGAAGAAAATTAATTATTTTGTTAAAGCAGCAGTGGTTGCAAGCAAATCATCTCTTATTTCAAGAAAAGCAAAAATTTAAAGATCTGCAAAATTTGAAAGAAAATAAAGAGCATTTTATGCTTAATTTTCTGAACCCTAAATGTTGAGTTTAAATATGTCAGATGAGAGCCATCTACTGGTTGGAGTGTAATGTTACAAGTGGAGTCATGATTGTAGGAATTAAAACTTGGGATGAATGATCATGAACAGAAAACCTCTCAAGGACACCGGGTTTAACAGATGAGCCTCTTTAACAGGAGAACAATAGGGCTATTCTGGAAAAATTTATGGTAAGAAAGTGGCAATCCCAGATAAATCACTGCACTAATTTGCTCAAGCAGCAGAGGCTAGGCCATTGGAAAACAAGCCATGAGAGGTAGTCTGGGCAAGTAATGTATTTCGGAAGGGGCACAATGAGAAGGAACAGTGTTTAGCTACATTGTCTGTAATCCATCTTCCCCATGAAGACACGGAGACACCGTTTGGTATGGGCACAGAGTACAGATCTGGGATAAGCACCTGGAAGGCTACAAACCTCTTTTCACAGGAACAGAGCTTGTGTCCACTCAATGGCAACACTTAAAGAAAACACTAATAAATTTCCTGAAATTGCAAAATATATACACATTTACTTTGTTTACCACAAGCCTGTAAGAACAGTTTCTAGGTCCTGCTGGCTTTCACCAGCCAAGTCCTGGACTGGTCCAGTCTTGGAAACAAGAGGCCAGTGTCAGGTCCCAACTGCCTCCCTTCAAAAGGGCAAGGCTGTCCAAAGAATCGAGGCAAGAAACAGAGCTCTCTAAGGCCTCTCTCTGTGGCAGAGACCGCCAGCCTGGAGAGCAGTTTGTCAGCCAGAGTTGGGGTGACTGGCTGGAGCAAAGTTCCAAAGATCCGCAGACATTCCAAGGCCACATGAAGCACGGTCCCCAACCAAGGGGCGTCGACTGGGCTTTCCCAGTTCAGCTTCCATGGTGCATGTCTCTGAACAAAGCCATTAGTCTGTCGAACACAAATGGACACCGCTTCCAAAGCTTTGTAGATCTGAAAATTATCATAGTGGTGTGCTACCTGCTTGGGCAAGGAGCTCACTGCCTTGACCAGAGCGTAGTCCTCAGCCTGCACCCGACCAGACGGCGCTCCCAGCCCTGGCTTGCTGGGGAAGCAGGCAGTGCAGAAGGCGGGGTAAGTCCCCGCAGGATTGAGTCTCTTGGCGGTGCATCGGTTCAAGAGACCTCCCAAGGCATCTGCCAGCTCAGAATCCAACAGCTTAACCACCTTCTCATCATAGTAGTCACAGTCCCAATTGGGAACACCCTGTCGAAGTAGGAAGTAGCGGAAGCCATCCACGGTGTAGCGATCAAGGCAAGAACTGGGGTCCACCACATTGCCCAAGCTTTTGGACATCTTCTGGCCACTGACCGTCCAGTGAGAATGGACGTAGATACGACGTGGCGGGCTCAAACCAGCCCCTAGGAGGAGGGCCGGCCAATAGATGGCATGGAACTTGAGAATGTCTTTGCCTATTACATGAGATGTGGTTGGCCACCAAGATCTGAACTCAGCATCTGGGTAGCCGAGGACAGTGAGGTAGTTGACCAAGGCATCAAGCCAAACATAGACGGTCTGCGAGTCGTCCCCAGGCACGGGAATGCCCCAGTGTAGCTGGCTGCTCCTGCGGGAGACGGACAGGTCGGGCAGCTCCTCGTCCAGCCACTGAAGGACCGTGCGGTGGAATGGCTCAGGGGTGATGGCCTGGGGGTCGTCTCGCAGCCACCGCTGCAACGGCTCCCGGAACTGGGAAAGCCTGAAAATGTAGTTCTCCTCCTGGGTCCAGGACACAGGATGCCCGCTCTCCAGCGACACGGGGTGCGCATCCCCCGACGTGCCCTGCTGGAGGGTAACTTTGGCCTCCGGCAGAAAGCACTCGTCCGATGCGCAGTACCACCCTTCATAGAGCCCTTTGTGGAGCAGACCCCGGGTCTTGAGTACCTCCCAGAAGTGCTCCACGGCCAGCCGGTGCCGCGGCTCGGTAGTGCGGATGAAGTCGGTGGAGGCGACGCCGGCCGCGCGGAAAAGCTGCTGGAACTGGGCAGACACCCGGTCACACAGCTCAGCCGGGGCCAGGCGCGCGGCGGCGGCCGCCTGCTGGATCTTCAGGCCGTGCTCGTCGGTGCCGGTGGAGAAGCGCGTGGCGGCGGCTCCGGGCACCCAGAGCCGGCGGTAGCGGCACAGGGCGTCCGCCAGCAGCGCCGAGTACAGGTGCCCGATGTGCGGCGCCGCGTTCACGTAGAAAATGGGTGTCGTGAAGCAAGCACGCCCATTGTGGACCTCATCGCGAGCACCGACAGGGCTCGAACCGTAGAGGCGCCTGCAGTTTGGCAGTCGCGAAACTCTACTGCCTTGAAAGCGTCCTAGCAACCCGAGGACAGAAACCAGCACCATGATTCGGGTCGGCCCACACCGGCTGCGAGCCTAGGGGCGGTGCTCCGCAGCATGTGTGCTCCGCGCGTGCGCAGCTGAGTTGCACCGCAGCTTCCGGCAGGAAAGCCAATGAGACGGGGCGGAGCTGGCGGGGTTGGGCTTTACTGGCCTTCTCTCAAAACACGGAAGCGATAGTCTTAAAGTGACACCTGTCAACCCCCGAGATAAATAGCTTAGAAGAACTGGAGTAGAGGGGAGGGGAGTGATGAAAGAAGATTCATTTTAAATCTTCTATAACATCTTTTCTTTGGAGAAGGACGTCATGCTTGGGAGGCTGGAGGGACAGCTCAAGAGAGGAAGACCTTCTATGAGGTGGATTGATTCTGTGACTGGGGCAAGCGTGGTGGGTGTGTAGGAGAGAGTGAGATTGTCCCAGAACAGAGCAGGGTTCAGGGCTCCTGTAGATATCACTATGAGTTGCAGGCGACTCGACGGCACATAACAACAATAACATCTTTTATTTTCTGCTTTGGGTTATAAGTAATTATGCGTCTGGCAGTGGGTTTGGTTTTTGCTCTTTGCTTTACTAGAATGAGCTGCTTGAGGACAAGAATGTTATATTCAGGCATTTTGCAAATTGCCCTACTCATTGGTACAGTGCAGGGCACAGTATACCCTCAGCAATTAGGAGGTGGAGTAGAAAGACCAAGATCTCAATCGCTCGTTCAACTGCCAGGAGTGTCAGTTCCAACTCAAAGCGATCCTCTCGACAGTCCATCCCTTCCTTAGGCCAAGGAAGGAGACTTCGTAGGCACTGGTGGCTTGTACCTTTCTCGGAGATCGGCACAACTTGCTACAAACTACATCACCGGAGCTCCCTATAGACCAACCTAAGAGAAAGAAATGTTTCCATTTTATTTCACAGTATGTGGATACTCAAATCTGGAAGGAAGGATGAGAGAAAGGACAAAATTACGTATAGCACATAGGGAAAGGAAGGACTGTAAAAATAAGATCACTAATGATACTCAGTTTTGGAGTGTTTTTTTAAAAAAAAAAATTTGTGATCTACTGAGTCGTTGTTGTAGTTAGGTGCCTTCAAGTAGAATATGACCATAGCGACCTTATGAACAACAAATCTGAACCCTGTCCTATCCTGTGCCATACTCACTCTGACACATTAGACCCCTTTGCAGCAGTCACTGTGTCAGTCTACCTGGTTGAGGGTCTTCCTCTCCTTCGCCGACCCTCTACCTTTCCCAGCATCCTGTCCCTCTCCAAGGAATAGTTCCTCCTAGCAACATGCCTAAAGTATGTGAAGCACACCCTCATCACCTTTGCCTCAAAAGAGCACTCTGGCTGCACCCTCTCCAAGACACATCTAATTTGTTCTTTTGGCAGTCCATTGCATGTTCAGTGCTCTTCTCCAACACCTCAAAGGCATCAGTTCTTCTTCTGTCATCCTTATTAAGGCCCAGCTCACCGATGTACAGAAAGTGATTGTAGACCCTGGCCTGAATCAAACACATCTTGGTACTCAAACTAACATCATTACTCCTCAGTATTCTGGAGATGTCCCCAACTGCTTACTTTCTCAGTGCAATAAGTTTCCTGATTTCCTGACTGCTGGTACCAAAGGTGTTGATTGTGGATACAAGTAAGATTAAGTTGTTGACAGTTTCAATCTTGCTCTAAAACAAAACATCTATGACTGGTTGTCGATTTTGCAAACTCTTGTTTAAATCACACGCATAAACAATTGCTTTTAGTTAAGAACCTAACCTTCATCAGGAGAGGAGGTCAGTAGTAGAATAATATCAATTTTTGGTTCCTCTTTGATCTTTCACCTATGCTTGACTTTTTTAATAAAATCAATTTAATGAGTATGTTTGTTTAATAATAACATCAACACCTATGAACCAACAACCTAAGAACAAGTGATTGTGACCATGTTGAAATTACAAATATTTTGGGCTTTCTACCAGATATACTAAATAAAAAGCTCTAAAGGGAATGTTCAACACTTACAGGTTTTAGCAACCTACCCTGCACTGTATTCTGATGCATGTTGGAGAATCACTAACTAGAGGATTGCCAATGACTTACCTCTGGTGCTCCTATTCTATCTTGTTCCTCCAGAGGAAACCTTTTTCCTCAGCTTTATATGTTTTTTCATAGATAGATAGATAGATAGATAGATAGATAGATAGATAGATAGATAGATAGAGATAGAGAGATATAGATATATATGTTATGTGTCATTGAGTCACCTGGGACTCATGTTGTTGTGTACCATCGAGTTGGACCCAACCCATAGCTAACCCTCTGGTAAGTTTTCAGAAGCAGTTAATCACAAGGAGAAGATTGTGTGTTCTTCTCCTGTGGAGCGTTGGGTGGCCTCAAATCCCTTGCCTTCAGGACTGCAGCGCAGCTTCTTGCTACCAGGCCATTAGAGCTCCCTTGTGACTCATAGTCACTCTATATACAACAGGTCTGAAGCCTGCCCTTTCCTAAGCCTGTCTCACTGACTCTGACAAACCTACCCCATTGACACAGTTACTATATCAATCCATTTCATCCAAGTCTTCCTCTCCTGCACTGTCCGTTCACCCTTCCAAGCATGATGTCCTTCTCCAAGGACTAGTCTCTCCTGGCCACATGCCCAAAGTATGTGAGACGAAGCTTCAAAATCCTAGCCTCCAAAGAGAAACTTGGTTTCACTCTCACCAAGTAAGACTTGTTTTCTTGGTGGTCCATGGTATGTTCAAGACTCTTTTCCAGCACCATAACTCAAAGGCATCACTTGTTTTTCTGCTATCCTTAGTCATTGTCCAGCTCTCTGATGCATAGCAAGTAATTGCAAAGACCATGCCCTGGATCACTTGTACCTTAGTCTCTAGACTGACATCATTGCCTGGGACTGAATGTCTTGCCTTGGAAGCCTGCTTGTTAATGAAGCTGTTGAAATTCCAGGAGAATGAAGTTTCCAACACTTAGGGAGACAAAAGGTGAAACCTAGATTCTGGCTGCGTGCAGAGCTCTGGGGTTTCTGATGCAGGCCTAGGACTATACGTCTTGCCTTGGATACTTGCTCATTAACCCTATAAATATGTTTAACCCACACATATGTTTATACTATTTATTTTTTCATTTTGCTTAAATTCGGACACTCTTGAAACATTTCTATAGGTAGTCTTCTTTGACTTGGTTTTGGGTTTTTTTTTTAATGCTACATTGCCCTGGCACGTGGCTGCTACGGCGGGGCGCCTGTCTTAGGTTGAAACAGGGGCTGGTGTCTCTTACCCGTCTCTGGCTGCTTGGTTTGTTAGCCTGTACCATCAAGGATTTTCTTTATCGGCCATTTGCAGTCTTTGATAATGGACTTGTATGGGAGGGAGGCTATGGATTCGACCTGCTGCTTGATAAAGCATATAAGCCTCTGAATTGCCCAGGGACCAAAAGAAATAAGCAAAAGAAAGCCTATTAAGGGCCCCAAAAAGGAGTGACTGGTCCTACAGCTTTCTTGGTTCTTAATGATAACTTATATAACTCTTTTTAAAAATTGCAAGCATTATTATCATACCAAATATTTAACTTTACCAATGTCATAACAAGAGGAGGATTCTTTAGAATAACAACTGAATCATCTTTGGTAACAGAGCTAATATAGTTAGAAATTTTACGGGAACAACTTACATTAAATTTTGGATAATCACCAGTGATTACCTTATTACCAATCAATAAGACATATGGTTCAGGTACA
>NW_006399825.1:1883506-1884600 GCF_000299155.1 Elephantulus edwardii | reverse complement strand
AAAGAGTCTATTAGAAGGAAAGTGATCATCAAACCGTGTAGCTACAACTAGGTTCAACACAGGCAAGCATTAATTAAGGGGCTATAGTGGAGAGTTTTTATTTTTACTCCTACAGGTTTTCATTTAAAGTAGAGCAATTAACATAGACACACACAACTCACATAGACTTGTAGTGACAACCACCGGCATGTGTATCTTACAATATTGGCTGAAACATATGGAAATTTCTACATAAGTATGTAGATAAAATGCATGGATATATGAAGGTGATAAGAGGATGCCAAGAGCTGATTTTTCAAAGATCTCTTGAGACAAAAAGTCTCTTTTGGTGCCGTAAGACATTTGAAACACCCTCTCATAGCATTTCCTCACCTATGAGATTTGAAATTCATACAGATATTAACTTTATATCTGTCTCTACTAATTCTTGTTCTTTACTGAAACCTTTAAACTGTATGAGCTCATCAGTATTATAACTTTGAACACAAGACAAAAAGACAACAAACATGGCAGACAAAAGACAAAACAACACAAACATTGAGGCCTCTTATAACATCTTTCTCCTTATTATTCTCAACTGTTCTTCATATTTCTGTTAACACTTTTTTTTTCTTATTCTTACCCATGTTTTAGACTCTTCTGAGTTTTAACACTTTTCCTATTAATAACAAAGGAGAATTCCAAAGGGAGTTGCAGGTTCTATATCAGATTTTCTACTGAAAGGGCAAGACTATAGGATTCAGCATCTGGCAAAGCAGGGATAGATATAAAATCTCCAAACTGTTTTAATAAATTTCTTTCCCATAAATTAGCACTAATGTATAGCACATAAAATTGCATTTGAGCCTTTTGGTCATCAGGTTCTACACAATCATAAATATTCTTAAACCTTTAAACATTAAGAGAGTTTCCTAATTCAGAAAGAGTTAATGTTAATTTTTGCAAAGGCCAATTAAGAGACTAATTATTTTTTACTAATAACAGACACATTAGCTTTTATATCCACAAGACCTGTAAAAGAAATTTGATTAACAGAAAAAGAGAGGACTTTTGATCATTAATGATGTTTTTTCCAAAAACAAATATTTCTCAGT
>NW_006399825.1:1879483-1883001 GCF_000299155.1 Elephantulus edwardii | reverse complement strand
GAAGAAGTTCAAGAACAGCTAAGATTTTGTTAATGAAATTCTAGTAAGAAAAAGCAGTCAGGGCCAAAACAATGGTAATAGTCATTTAAACAATCCCCTATCCTATGCCATTACTTAGAATCAATAGTTCCTTCTTGCGGAAACCATGGGCAAACATCTTCTAAAAACAAGAAAAATTTCTTTAAATCGTTTTTAGTTACCCTTATACCTCGTGCCTTGAGGGAATCCTTGATACCTTTTACGAACAATTCATGTTCACTTAATCCCTGTCCCACAATTCGCTGCCCTTACCACTTCTTGTGCCTGTCTCACAGGGCGGGTAATCCCATGGCAGCAGCTAGTGCCTGTCTCACAGGACGAATAGTCCTGCGGCTGGCAACAGTGTGAGTCTTCACTTGTGGTTCCAGACTCACGGCGACTCAATGGATGGACCAGCTGGTCACTTCTAGCGGGCAGCGTTCATCGTCCTTCCCTGTTCCTGGGCCCCACGTTGGGCGCCAATTATGCCCCTGCCCACAGGGATCTTCAACGGTGACCCTAGGAGGGGAAGAACAAGAATGGGGGGGACAGGAGGCACAGAAACATGGAGACAAGTTGAATTTCCTGTCAAGTCTCGATTTTCTTGAAAGCGCTCACAGCTTATATACAGAAGCACAATGGGGGAGGAGAAGTACGCAATGGGGGAGAATAACATGTCATTTCCAGTAAGCTGAAAGTTATCTGGCAAACAGAAACTTAGCAGGGTGTTCCCAGTAAACCGAAAACTATCCTCCCAGGGAGGGGCAACATGTCCAAACATGTTCTTAGAGAATTACAAAATGGCATCAGCTAGGTAGAACAAGCGGCTCCCAGCACCACATGTTTATTACTAAATTACACCCACATTGTTTAACGTGGCTGTAGCATGTATTTTTTGCTGCAGACCGTATTTTCTAGTGAGTAGAGGACTGCAGTAACTTAGGTCTGCCTTCTGTGATGATATGGAAGGTAGAGAGACCAGTTAACGACTCTGTAAGCGATTGCTTTTGTGTTTAGGTACCATAGTCAAGTCCACTATACTTCAAAACAACCTTACAAACAACAAACATGAACCTTGCCATATCCTGGGTCAGCCACATGATCTTTGTCATGCTCAAGCCACTGTAGTAGTCACTGTGTCAGTCCATTGTCTTCCTCTCTTTCACCAACTCTCCAACTTTCCTAGCACTATCTCTCTCTCCAAGGACTTGTGCCTTCGAAAAATATTCTCAAAGTAAGTGAGATGAAGTTTCACCATCCTTGCCTTTAAGGCACTCTGTTTCACTTCCTTCAAAATGGATTCATTTGTGTTTTGGCAATAGGATGTCAATAGTCTTTGTCAACACCACAATTCAAAGGCATCAATTCTACTTTCCTTCATTGTCCAACTTTCAGATGCATAGGAAATAACTGAAAACACCATGGCTTGGACCCAGCATACCTTAGAGTTTAAGCTGACATCCTTGCTCTTTACCACTTTGGAAAGGTCCTTGGCAGTAGATTTTCCCAGTGTAATCCACCTTTGATTTCTTGATTGCTAGTACCAAGGATGTTAATCATGGATCCAAGTAATATGAAATAGTTGACAACTTCAATATTTTCTCCAGATATCATACTGTTCGCCCAGTGGTGAAGATTTTTGTTTTCTTGATGTTGAGATGTCATTTTCAAGGTTATATCTTTGTTATTTGACAGCAAGTGTTGTGTTATCTACATAACTCGCACTGTTGATAAATCTTCCTTTAATCCTGATTCTTACAGTTCTTCACTTCTTCTTAGAGTCCAACTTCTCTAATGGTTTTCTCAGCATAGAGACTAAACAGGAATGGAGAAAAAGTAAAACCCTTATGTACAGCTTTCATTATTTTAAACTATGCTCTTATAAACCATATTCCCTTGCTCTGTTTAGACAATAGCCACTTGGTCTAGGCTTCTTGTTCTTGTTATTAGGTGCCATCAAATTGAATATGACCCACAGTGACCCTATGAACAACAAATCTGAACCCTGTCATATCCTGTACCATCCTCACACTTCTTGACACACTCGTGCCCATAGGCTCAGTCACCACGTCATGGGTCTTCCTCTCCTCCACATTTCCAAGTATTGTGTTTCTTTCCAAGGAACAGCCCCTCCTAGCAACATGCCCAAAGTGTGTGAGATGAAGCCTCATCATCTTTGCCTCCAAAGAGTACTCTGGCTTAAACGTTTCCAAGATATATTATGGCAGTCCATGGGATATTCAGCACTCTTCTCCAATACTACAGCTCAAAGACATCGATTCTTCTGTCATCCTTATTTATTGTCCAGCTTTCATATGCATAGCAAGTGATCGGAAAGACCATGGCCTGAATCAGGTGCACCTTGGTCCTCAAAGTGACATCATTACCCTTCAATAATTTTGAGAGGTCCCTAACTGCAGACTTTCTCAATGCAATACAACTGTTTCAAACAAGAGGCTTTCAGGCAGGCCTCTGATTTGCTTTTAGAGTTCTGAACTAAATTAACAGTTTGTTGTGTTTGAGGAGAAGATTGTTCTAATTGGTAAAGCACTTGTCTGTGAGTCTGTTCGACTGAGGTACTTGTGGGTTGCTGTGAAAACTATGCTACCATTGTGTCAAATGCCACAAGGGTTACACATGGTGGACAGGTTTTAGTAGAGCTCCCAGATTCAGACAGACTAGGAAGCATCGGCCATTCACTTCTTAAATAATATATTGTGGTATTGTTGTTGGTGTTGTGTCACACAGAGTCAGAACTGACCCATAGCTGACCCTCCAGCCCTTTTTCAGAAGCATTTAATCACATGGGAGGTGACTGTCCATCCTTCTGTGGAACACCTGCTGGTCTTGAACCCTATGAACAGTCACTTCCTGGAGACTGGCTGAATCCGGAAGTGATCCCAAAGGAATGAGTTGAGGCTAAGGAATTTGGTGGCCAGCACTTCAGTCTTCACAGGGGCAGGTTCTGGACCATGAGCTGATGTTCCTACAAAGTTTCCAGCTTCTTGAATCCTGCGAGCAACACTTATTTCCTGGCTCCTCCTTCTACTCCTTGTCTGAGGAGCTGGCTCCTTCTTCCAGCTCCTTCGAATTAGACACTCCCTCGGTCTTTCCTCTGTTAAATATCCTTTAAGGTAGAATAAATGTCTTTTCTTTCTCCTCTTAAAAAAAACACACACACAAAAATACAACTCTAAAAAAAGTAGAGGAACACAGAGAGTTCTTGTATTTAGTGGTAGAGCCCAGATTGGAAGTCAGTTGAAATGAGGAAAAATAGTGGTAATCATCATTTAATAATTGGAACATGGAATGTATGTAGCTTAAATATTATAAAACTAGAAATTGGAGGAGATGCAAGATGGTGGCGGAGGCAGAGACAGCGTGGTGAGCTGCGGGAGCAGTGAACCACTTAAAGCAGGGCCATTATGGCCTTACACGGACTTTGGCTTATTGATAATTGAACAGTTGATGACTGGCCCTGAGTGAAGATCGAGGCTCAA
>NW_006399825.1:1876957-1877782 GCF_000299155.1 Elephantulus edwardii | reverse complement strand
CTGCATCCTGGCCCATCCTCACCCTTCTGCGCCCAACCCTCAACTCCTTGTACCCCTAATATGTTTTTCCCAATAATAATAATTTTAAAAAATTGAAAAAAAAACCAAACTAGAAATTGTGGAAAATAAAATAGAACGCATGAATATCAACATTCTAGGAATTTGTGAGATGAGATGTACTAGCTTTGTCCACTTTGAATCAGCTAATCATATGATACACCATGCTGAGCATGAAAAACAGCCGAAGAATGGAGTTGCATTCATAGTCAAAAAGTCATTTTGAAATCCTATCCTAACATACAATGTTGAGTGATAGGGTATTATCCCTACACATACAAGGAACATCCTCTAATATATTATTCAAATATACGCTCCTACAGCTAGAACCAAAGAGGAAGAAATTAAAAATTTTTAACAAATCCTACAGCCCAAAATTAAATGAACATGCAATCAAGATGTGTTAATGATAACTGGTGACTGCAATGCATTGGAAACCGTTAATAAAGAATGTTGTTGTTGTTGTTGTTATGTGCCGTTGAGTTGCTTGCGACTCATAGCAACCCTATGTACACAACAGCCCTAAACTCTGCTCTGTCCTGTGCCAATCACACTGTCTATGGCACTCCCGTCCCGATTATCCCAGTCACTGAATCAATCCACCTCATAGAGGGCCTTCCTCTCCTGCACTCTCCCTCCACCCTCCCAAGCATGACGACCCTCTCCAAGGACTGGTCTCTACTCACAACATGTCCAAAGTATGTTAGACGGAGCCTCAGAATCCTTGTCTCCAAGGAGCCACCCGGTTTAACCCTTTCCAGAACAAAT
>NW_006399825.1:1873264-1875572 GCF_000299155.1 Elephantulus edwardii | reverse complement strand
CTCGACGTTTGAATTTGTTCTTCAGTTCCTTGAGCTTAAGATATGCTGAGCGAGTTCGGCCCTTTTGATTTTCTGACTCCAACTCCTTGCACATTTCATGGTAATATTGTGCTTTGTCATCCCGTGCTGCCTTTTGAAATCTTCTATTCAACTTTTTAGTATCTTGAATTCTTCCTTGTGCTTTGGCTTCTCTGCGCTCCAGTGCAGTTTTCAGAGTCTCTTCTGACATCCATTTTGGTCTTCCCTTCCTCTTCCGTCTTTGCAATGACCGTTTGCAGCATAAAGGAGGGAGTCTCAGTACCACCAAGTCAGAAGAGCTAAGAGCCGAACAAATCCTTTAGACTTAGATTTTTACACTAGGTAATTTCTAGAACCAGAAGACACAAAGACAAAGCCAACATCATAAATTCTAATTTCTAAGCTGCTAAAATGTGCTATGTGCTATTGCTATCAAGTGTTGTCACGTAGACTCCAATTCACAGTGACCTTATGGTTGAACTTATTGAAACCTTGTCCAATCCTCTGTTATCTTCACAATCTACACTATGTTTAAGCACATATTTGTCACTGTGTCAATCCATCTCTACTATGATGAGCTATCCTGGGAAAGACAAAACAAAAGGGGGAGAGAGGCAGGACAGCAGAATGTGGAGAGGGAAGGAAATTACGAAGAGGACAGAGTTCGTGGATGGAGGAGGCAGTGAAGGAGTTAGGAAAAAACCAATGGGAACTTGAAAAGAGATTAATAGTGAGCATAGATCAACAATGATTAATTTTATAAAAAGGTGCATATAAATTATTATATAAAACACAATGTGAATGAAGGAATATGTAAAACACAATGTACATTAATGAAACACAATACAAATTTTGTATGCAAATTAAATTTTTAAAAAATTTAAAAACCTTTTTAAAGTCATTACAAAGACGGGGGGAGGGGAAAGACCAAAGTGAATTTAAAAACAGACTCTGAAACTTGCACTGGAATGTAGAGAGGCCAAAAGAAAGGGAAGACATGCTGAAGAGATATTAACAGATTTCAAATGGCACAGGTAGCCCAGTGAACTTTAAAGATTTTATTCTGGCAGGGCCCAAGGGCCGCAAGCCTTCCAATGAATATTCCTCAAATGATACAGCAATCTTTGGTCTATTTGCTGAACTGAACAACTTGGTGCTGCTGTGATGTTGCACACTGTTCCATAGTCCTGACAAATACTATAATGGTTACCCAGTATCTACAATGTTTGGATGAGCATCCAGATTGATTTATGCTGGGAAGCTGGAGTGACATCCACTTCCTAAACTAGATGCCCCCGAAAACTCTACACTCTCTAAACTCTATAAATTTACAGAAATTATGGTAGTTATAGAACAGAATTCTGTACAGAAATCATGTGAGTTATAGAACAGAGTCCAGGTTTTTTGTGCAGAACTTACTCTCAGTCGTATTCGACTTGATGACCCTTAACCACTGCTAAATGAAACTAGTGCTGTTGTATTTGGAGGAACACTCTTCCTCTTTGCACATCACTCTTTGTGAAGGTGCAGTATGAAGTAACCTGTGTTTGCTGTGATGTTGAACCTTGTACCATTGGGGTTTCAAATACCAGAAGGTTTTCCCAATATGGAGAGTGTTTAATGGAGCTACCAGTTGTAAAACAGGTTTGGGAGTAGGAGTGGTATTCACTTCCTAAACCGCATGCCTCTGGAAAAGCTATGAACTTGGAGAAATGACGATAGTTATGGAAAGGCATTAGGTCTTTTGTTCATAGAGTCGCTATGAGTAGTGCTCGACCTGCGACAATCAACAATAACAATGCTGAAATCTAGGAGCACACAGCCCATCAGACAAAAGAGGATCTGAAAACAACAGTAAAAAAAAGCTATGAATAGTTAAATGAGTCACACTGGATCAGAGTTTGCAGCCTTTCAAGCCAAATTAGTCAGAAATTACTTACCACCACACTTATCTTTGAGTATGAAGAACTTTGACATTTTTCTCTATTAAAAGAAGATGGAAAGAATATACTGAGTCACTGCATTGAAAGGAATTGGCAGACACAAAAGAATGCCATGAAACAACATATAAATAAGAGCATATGGTGATGAAAGAAGTTCAGGCTGCTTTGAAGGAAAAGGCAAAAAATAAGGCTCCAGGAATAGATGGTATACCAACTGACATATTTTGGCTAACAGATGCTGCCCTGGATGTGCTCACCAAGCTGTGCCAAGAAATCTGGAGAACAACCACTTGGCCAACTGACTGGAAGAGATCTATATTTGTTCCCATTCCAAAGAAAGGTGACCC